>NC_089682.1:85592959-85920123 GCF_031753505.1 Anomalospiza imberbis
CAAATGTTTTGGGAGTGTCCGTGTGTGTGTGTAGAAAATAAGAGGAATCTATGATTGAAGGAGCAGTGATCCTGCCTTAAAATTATTGAAATGCACTTGCTTTTTAGTATGTTTCACACTTAGTATTCTTACTGTGTTTTGAATAGGTAAGTATCTGTAGAGATTCATATTCAGAATAAAATTGTTAAAACTTACTAAATGTATAGATAGATAACCCAGCATGATCTTGTCCTGCTAATGTGTTAATTTTTATTCAGCAAGTGTACTTTGAGTATGTTATTTTAGTATTATTTGTGTGCTAAATGTTTGCTTGCTCAGATTAAGCCAGGTATATAACATTCTTTCGAACGTTTTGCAGAAACAAGAGGGAAAAGAGAAAAAGAAAGAGAAACAAGAGATGATCGTGATTATGACCAAGAGCAGAGTACCTCCAGGGACCACAGGGATGACAGAGAGTCTCGTGATGGAAGAGATCGGAGGGACACGAGAGACACCAGAGATCGGCGGGAGCCACGGGAATCCAGAGACACTCGAGACTCCAGAGACACCCGGGATTATAGCAGGGATACCAAAGACAGTCGTGACCAGAGAGACTCGCGCTCCACACGAGACTCCCATGACTACAGAGACAGAGAGAGTCGTGATGCCCATAAAAAGGATGACCAGTATCAGGATGACTTGCGCAGCTATGGAAGATCCCATGGCAGAGAGGAGAGCTCTCGTGCTGAAACAAGGAATGACTCCAGAAGTGACTCCAGAAATGAGAGCAGAAGTGATAGAATTGGCAGAAGTCGAGGCAGAGGTCCAGAATTATCTGACAAAGGTATTGCAAAATTTAAAAATCCATGTGTCCCTATCATTGAAGATTGATTATTTGCATTCATACTGCCTTGTTTGATATTTGATATGCAAGTACTGCCAAGTAGTTCATGCTTTTAAAGCTGTGTTCAATTCTGTTGTCGTTAAATTAAAACTGTTGTTGAAATTTATAGCACTTCTGTGTTCTCCATTCATTAAAGTGGCAATGACATTGGTATTCTGCCATTCCATTTTAAAACAAAGCCTAACCCTTGCCTCACTCTTTTTAATGTTTTTGCAACCCTAGGTTTTCTCATTGGCTACAAACACAAGTTGCTGATATGTAGTGGAAAATTCATAGGGGGTAGTGCATCTCAAAGCACTGGGCAGCAGGTTTCTTAAGCTCTTTCAAAAGCAACTACGTATCTTACTGCCTGGAAACCATCTTTCATACACACCCACCTCTCCCTGCCTCACCACCCTGCCTCATCCAATTTCCAAAAAGTGTGACTTTATTCTTTAAAATTATTTCTGAAGTCTGATGTGCTAATAATAATAATAATAAATAAGAAGAAGTTTTAATAATCTATAATTTATTTTGCTTTTTCAGGCTTGTTGTGACATTTTCATTAGGGAAATTATGTACAGTTTTTACAGGGAGAATGATCTATGCCTTCTCTGCCTATTCTTGCTGCACTGTTAGCTTACAGCCTATTCAGAACAATTGTGAACTGGCATTTGGATTGATATTTCTAGTCAAGAGACCTTGTACTATGACCAGAGCATGGGGATTTAGAAAGTCTTGATTTCGCAAATAGTAACTTTAAACAGTTAAAACATACAAAATTTGAGTTGTTGGTTAAGTAGAGTTTGATGTTACAATCTTAAAGTCCGTGAACAGCTAATTCAAATTTATTAGATGTTAATGCATCAGTTGGTATAAAATATCAGTGGATTTCCTTACGTGTGGAAGCTCATGTTTTGTGTTGCTACATCTCACTTAGGAAGTCGGGGGACTAGAGGATCCCAGGCTGATGGTCACAGCAGTAGTGGAAACTATCACGACAGCTGGGAATCGAGGAGTAGCTACGCTGATCGGGATCGCTATGACAGTCGGGATCAAGCAAGGGATTCCTCCTTTGAAAGAAGACATAGTGAACGGGATAGGCGTGACAACAGAGAAAGAGGTATTTTAATGTCTGTTTTTACTCATACATCTGCAGTCAAATGTACGAGTGTGTGTGTTTCCCTCATTTTTCTACCTTGTTCTGCTCCCACACAGATTCACAAATAGCTCACCTGACACCATACACTGACACTACTCCTATTCTTGATATAAGATAACTTCTGTTGAAAGATCATTCATTGGCATTGTGTGCATGAATGCTGTCATGTTTTCTCCAGCCCTGTGGCTAGGTTTTGGCATCTTCTCTGTTTATTCCTCCAAGTATTATTTGAACAAACTAAACTTAAAGGGATTTCATTGTACAACTTCGTTGTAAAATGTTTTTGCCTGCTCCTCCACTTCATGGTTTATAAGCCTGTTAAGCTTAGAGTCATGATTGCGTTTTGTTACTGATTCTGTTTGCCTGTGTACAAACATTATGCTTCTGTTCTGTAAATTGCTTGAGTGTGTTTTGGGGAAGGCCTAAACTAGACTGACAATTATGGACTACTTGCTACTAAAGTAAATGACAGTTTAAATTTATGCTTAATTCAAATATTTATTGTCAGGGAGTTTAATAGTGATGAGTGCTTTGCTATTGTCAATAATTACTAACTGAGCATTGATACAGATACCAATGATCATGAAAACTGCATGCAAGACTTATTTTGACATAGTATGCAAGATGTCAGACTTCTGTACCAGAAAGTGCACTGTTTTGGCCTGAAGGAGCTTAGTACCAGCTTACACTCTGAAATATATTTGTATTGACCACCAATTAAGAGAACAGGAGGAGTCAGGGAAATGAAAATAGTGTGAAAATTAAAAGAGGAGCTGTGAAGACTAAACATAAAATTACAGTGGGTTATTTTCTGTCTTGAGTTTTGATTTACAGGTGATAGATACATTCTAGCTCCTGTGTAATTTCTGTTTTTCAAAGAGCTATTTTGTATGCCACTTCAAAAGATATATTTTAGCCTATTGAAACAGATCTGTTGTTGCTTGTTCTTGTGCAAGGCTCTGCTTTAGATTCTCTCTCATCTTCAAGGCAGGATTTCAACAGACCTAAACTCCAGGCTTCCTTTTTCATGTCAGCTGAAAAATCCTGAAGACTGAACGTGTCCTGGGGGTTGGCTTTTGCAATCTGGCTTTCATCCTTTTCATCTTCCCAGTTTAAATAAATCTTACAGATATATATCATATAATTCTGTGCCCTTCATATCCTAGCAAGTTCTTAATTTATTAAGAAAAACAACAAACATCTACCCAAAAAAAAACCAAAACAAAACAAAACAAAAAAAAAAAAACCCAAACCAACAGACAAAAACCTTGGAAATAAAGGCATGCAATCACAACAAAATACATTTCTCGGAGGGAAGTTGCTTTGAATGGGTTTTGTTTCTCTTTGGGGGAAAAAATATAGAGTGTAAATTCAAAATTTGTTGTCTTCTTCCTTAAAAACTTAGATCACTTTTTGTAATAGTAAGTCCTCAGAGTTACAACTCGAGACAGTTTCCCTAATTAGACTGCAGTTTTAATATCTGTCATTCTGAGAAAAATTGAGGTAGATTTTGATTCTGTGATATGCAAGGAATATGATTTTAAAATGCAAGCTTGCAAATTTGAGCTGTCTTTATTCAACTAAGGCAAATATGTGAGTGTTCCAAACAACCACTGGAACAGTACTTCAAAAAATGAAGTCACATAAGAAGTGCTGACTGTCTGCATTTAATTGTGTAATACACTTGCAGTGTTTGATTCACATAAGACTTTAATGTGGATGTTTTGTCACCAAAACTGACATAACAAATAGGAGTTACAGAACTTCTTTATAAAAATCTAATACTTGGTATGCAGAGTAAATCATATTACACTGTTGCAGGCCCCATTAAAGGAATGTGAAACCTGTTCATGGAACTGATTGCATGGATTGATGGTTTACCTTTTTAAAAAGGCAGAAATGTCACTCAGCTTTACTTTTAATTTTACATGGTAACAGGAGAGCACTAAATCATTGTTAATTCACTCAGGGATGAGAATTGATTAAACTGATGGAAATGCACATTCTATTGATTTATTTCTGTCCAAACTCTGCCTGCTCACACCTAGTGGACATTGTCTCAATTTACAGCAAAGTGCACTCAGCCTCAGAGTAATGGACCAAGAAATACCAATCTCTGTTCATGCCATTTTCCCCTCTTTTGTATAGTGTTTTTATATATATGTTGTAGGAAGATTGTTTTATTGATTTGTTGTGGCTCAAATACGACTAATGTGAGCATAGAAATTGCTATGAAGTAGTTGAAACTTATAGAAATACTCAAAAATATCCAAAATACAATGAAGAATACGTAGATACATCTGTGGAGAGTAAATACAATTGGACAAATCAGATTTCACTGTCCTTCTGGATCAGTCATTTTCTACATGTTTAGTTTTCCCTCTGACTCTTATCCACTGTCTGAACAACAGCAAACTCAGATTCTAAAATGTAATACTCTGCAGTGAACACAAATGAAAACTTCTGGCAGCTCTGCTTCCTCTATCTCATCTGTGCCTCTCCCTATCTTGTAGGTTCAGTTGTGTGTGTCTGTGCAGGGATCTGTTCTGTGAAGAGACAAGCCAGTATTCCTAATTTTGCAGAAACTTTTACTCTATGTTATAAATAACTTGAGTCCTTGTAAAGCACTTGATTCCTACTAGATTTCGGAAGTAAAATCTTTGTACAGAAGTCTTAACGTTTCTTATGAATGCCATTCCCAGCTTTTTAAGATCTTTTACCAGATTTGGAATCATTGGGTAATGCAATAGTAATAGCTACATTATGAGGCATACATTTGTCTTTTGAAGCCATTCAGAAAAAAACTGGTAGAAAATTTAAAATTTTTTTGGCAACTTTCAGTTAAGTAAGCAAAGCCCACTTCCTAAATGTTGAAAAATTATTTTGAAATTAGTTCTGCTTTTTGTCTTCCTTCCCTCCCCAAAGGGAATATTCAAGTTTCTGCAGGGAGTTGCTTTTCATTTAATGCAAATCAAGATCTAGATTGTCAAGACAAAGGCTCTCTTTTTATTAGTGCAGTGGAAGCAGTGTATATCTGTTTAGCACTTGGTAATCAAACCTGCTTCTGTTTGCAGATCAGAGAGCAAGCTCACCGGTACGGCACCAAGGACGGAGTGATGATCTCGAGCGGGATGAGAGGAGAGAGGAGCGAAGGGTGGATCGGTCTGATGACAGGAGAGATGAAAGGGCCCGGGAGAGAGAGCGGGAAAGGGAGAGGGACCGAGAGAGAGAAAGAGAAAGAGACCGGGAAAGAGAGAGGGAGAAAGAAAGAGAGTTGGAACGAGATCGTGCTCGGGAACGGGAGAGGGACAGAGAGCGGGACAAAGACAGGGACCGTGAGCGGGACCGAGACAGAGACCATGACAGGGAAAGGGAACGAGAGAGGGAGAGGGAGAAGGAGCGGGAGCGAGAGCGGGAGGAACGAGAAAGGGAGAGAGAACGAGAGAGAGATCGGGAGCGGGAGCGCGAAAGGGAGAGAGGTCGAGACAGAGACAAAGAAAGAGACCGCCAGAGAGACTGGGATGACAAAGAAAAAGGAAGGGAAGATCGCAGGGATAAGAGAGAAGATATTCGAGAAGAAAGAGGCTCAAGAGATGTCCACGAGGAAAGAAAATCCAAGTGAGTGCATCTAAATGTTACTTCAGTCAAAGAAAAGGAAATATGCAGTCTTTTACTGTTGAATTTGGTAAGTTAGTAGGCAAGGGAGTATTTGAAGGAAGAAGACATCCTGTTTATTCATAGGCTTGGCCTGGAGCTGTCTTCCCTGCATCTGTGTGGCGCATGCTGGTAGCCCCCAAATGGGTACTATGCTGGTGAAGTTATTCCAGTGGTTTTTTTTTAGTGCTGAATCATGGAGCTACTCGTGAGCTAAGAGTTGAGTCAGACAATGTAATTTTCCCTTTTATGCTTGCATTGTCTTGCCTTTAATAATACAGTCACTAATGGAAATATAGTAGAAAACTGTGGTACATTATGAAGTCTGAAATTCAAATAGCAGCTATCTAGGTCAGTGTTTGTGACTTAGTTAATTAAATTTCTTTGGAACATGCATTACCCTTTGCACAACCAAATTTCCAACACTAGAAGACTACCAGTGAAGGCATGAAAAATATCTCCAGTGTTGTGTTGTGCTTCCTTTAAGTGTATAGCTGTTAATGGGAAAGGCAACTTAGAAAACTGCAGAACTTCACGACATCTTTAAATGTCTTCTGTATGAGGTGCTTATACTTCAGGGATTGTATTGATGATAAACTCAAAACATCCCAAAGAAATTTGATGGTGCGTGTTCCTTTTGCAGGAAGCGTCACAGAAATGAAAGCAGTCCAAGTCCCCGTCAGTCACCCAAACGTCGCCGTGATCATTCTCCTGATAGTGATGCTTACAACAGTGGAGATGATAAAAGTAAGTGGGAGTGGGTTCTCTCTGCAGCTGGACCCAGGTTTTCCTCTGTCTGTGGAAAATAACTTGCAATTTTAAACAGAAAAAACATGGGGAAAGTTTTGTAAGTGTTCTCCATATTTTTACGAGCACTAAAATTTTTCTTCATCTTTGTCATTTATCTTCATTTTGTCACTATGTGTTATGTCTTCCAGTTGATAATGACTTCCACATCTTCTGTGTAAGATGCGTGTTTACCAAATTGGAAATTGTCTTGCTGCTGCAGCAGTAGAAGAACCTGAGAAATCAAACTGAAGTAATGGGTTATGTGTTTTAATGGACACTTTTTTTGGCATGCAGAAGACAGCAAATGCTCTCACGCTCTTCCTACGCAATAAAGGCTGTGAAAAAACGTTCTTCTTAGAACAGGATGTTCTTTTTCTCATTTCCCTCTCATTTAGAAAAGAATATTCTTTTTCTCATTTTGCAGATGAAAAGCACAGACTCCTGAGCCAGGTTGTGCGGCCACAGGAATCCCGGTCACTCAGCCCCTCTCACGTCACGGAGGAGCGGCAGAGCCGCTGGAAAGAAGAAGAGCGAAAATCAGACAGAAAGGACAGTTCCCGACGCTATGAAGAACCAGAGTTTAAAGAGAGGGTTTCTTCAGCAGATAAGCAAAGAGAGCAGCCAGATGCTTCAGAAGGTTCCCGGTCCAGGGTTCAGGAAAATCTTGGACACCGTCCTTCTGAAGAAAGAGATGCTTCTGATAGAATGCATGATGACAGCAAGAAGAAGTCTAAGATACAGAAAAAGGCCACGAAGAAGAAGAAAGATGATGACAGTGGGGTGGAAAGGTACGCTAATGAACCAGCAACTGAGGAAAGCCAGGTCTTTTCCCCTAAGAAAGGTCAAAAAAGGAAAAATGTGGAGAAAAAGCGTAAGAGATCCAAGGGTGATTCTGAAGTTTCTGACGAAGAAATTGTTCCACATCATAAAAAGAAAAAAGGCCCAAGAACCCCTCCTGTAACTAAAGAAGAATTGGTTGAAGCACCACCTGAGAAAGCAGTGGCAGAAGTCCCTACAAAAAGAGAAGATACAACATTTAGTGACTGGTCAGATGAAGATGTTCCTGAACGTGGTGACATTGTTGTTCCAGAAAGAACCACTGAAGATTCCCATAGAAAAAGTCACAGGACAAGGGTAGAAAAGGTGGAAGTCCCTCATGTTACTATAGAGGATGGACCACACCGTAAGCCTGTGGACCAGAAGCGCAGCAGCAGCCTCGGTAGCAATCGGAGCCATGCCTCCAGCAGGCTTAGATCCCCCTCCAATGAGTCAGCGCATCGCAGTGGAGACGATCAGACTGCACGGAAGAGGATCCTGCACAGTAGCTCTAGGGACAGGGATAGGGACAGGGAGAAGAAAAGCTTAGAAATCACTGAAAGGAAGTCCCGAATTGATCAGCTGAAACGAGGGGAACCCAGTCGCAGTACATCTTCAGGTAATAGGATACATTGTAGTGAGACTGACCTATCAATCTGTGTACAAGATTGTTCTTCATGGCTCTAATTAGTGTGACAGGAGAGGAAGGTGCTGTCTGCCTTTCATTGTAAAACTATAGAATGAATTAAGATTTCTGCAAGTCTTAACATATTTGAAAAGCTGATTCTCAGTGGGCAGGATTACCATTTTGTTTACACCAAAACATCCAGTCGGATTTGGTTCATGATGTCTAGGTAATAAAGTAATTTGTAGGACAGAAAAAACTTCATAGGGAAAATGCTTGTGCTAACGGACTATTGAGGTAGTTTTATTATCTAAATAATGTTCTTAAATTTGTTATAAGTGTTAATTTTGGTATGGAAATTCCTGAAATTATTCAAAATGAGATAAATTTTTATGGTTCCTGTTAGGCATAGTTTTAATGCACGTGGAAATCATCTTCATTGCAAATCAAAATAGTCACATTTTTTAATGTGTGTAGTTGCTGTGAAAAAAAATAGGTAAAATATTTTAAAACTGAAACAGCATCAATTCAAAAATATCTTCTGAAAGGATTTTGGCTCTCTGTTCTCCTCCTGGTTACATGCTTGAAAATTTTCTGAATTCATCATTTGTTAACTAAGGCATTCCTAGCTTTTAGAAGACATGTTATAAAAATCTTGAGTTTTGAGGTGATTCATTTTTCTTTTTTCTTCCCCCTCATGCCTAAATTCCTGAGTTAAGATTGTATACCTTCAGTTGGTTTCTCTCATAGTAGAAAGCAGCCACTAAAATTCTTTTTTGGAAGTGGGAAAAGTTACCTCATGTTTTTAAGTAAGGTTAAATCTTCTAAGGCAGTGTGAAAGCATTATTTATTTGAAGATGATGCTTTTGAGAAGCATATTTTCATGCCCGAATCTTTAAAATGCTTTGGTCTAGTAAAATGGTATTACATTTATGTGTCATAGTCATGCTTATATATATAATCTTTTATGCAGATCGTCAAGATTCAAGAAGCCACAGTTCAAGAAGAAGCTCCCCTGAGTCAGATCGTCAGGTCCATTCCAGATCCGGGTCCTTTGATAGCAGGGAAAGGCTTCAGGAGCGAGATCGACATGAGCATGATCGAGAACGAGAGAGAGACAGGAGAGAGGGGAGACAGAGGGACTGGGACCGAGATGTGGACAAAGACTGGCCAAGGAGCCGGGAGCGAGAGAGACTCAGGGAGCGAGAGAGGGATAGGGAGAAAAGACGGGAGCTGGAGAGAGAGAGAGACCGACAGCTGCCTGATCCTGCTGAAAGAGAGAGAGAGAGAACTCTTGACATCTCCTCTCAAAAGGAATCAACAAAGCACAGTGAAACAAAACTGGACAGAGATCATGAAAAGGAGTTTGATGGTGTTTGCCGGGACTCAGCGGCTTCAGAGAAGGAGAAAACAGACAAAGATTTAGGACCTTTACAAGGCTTTGAGGATGGAAATGAGGCCGAAAAAGTAGAGAGTCTAGAAGGTGAGCTATTCTGGGAAAGAAACTGGACTAACAGGTACTTTATTCTTTCTCTTCTAGCATAGTGCTAAATAGAATAATTTTATACTGAAAGGCTTTTTGGCTTCAGCTTCTCTGCTGTGGAAGCAGACAGTGAGAGAAATCTGATGAGCATCTTTCTTATTGTTAATTATGTTAGTGCTGTTTCTTAGTTTCTAGAGAAGTCTTGAGACAAAGAGGCATAAATTATCTGAGATAATTTCACCAAAATGCAGTGTTTCTGAATAAGCAGTTTACTAAAAGATAACACCAAAATTTAATTGCCTTGTTATATCATTTTAAGATCTATTTCTTATTTTGGGAGTGACAGGTAATGAGTGAAAAAAAGAGAGTGTGGACTTGGAACTGTTTCTTGGGGTTTTTTTTCTGCCAGAGCCTAATTATCGTAGAACTGTTTGTCTGATTAGTAGGTGAAACATATGTATGGCTTGGCACAGTAGTCCAAAAATAGCTTTCCTGAGGTAATTTATAGATCTTTCCAGATCTAACCTTATCTGAGGTGATCTCAGTAATATCAGCTGAAAATGCAGCTTCACTTTGCTGGCCCTAATCATACTGTGGTAAGTGTGCTTAGAAAGGGACAAACACTGACAAACTCCTAACAGTTTGTCACATGGATTAGAAGCTTGAGCCTTGCAAGAATAGGGAGTTGGGAAGTGCTTTTACAAGGACAACATAAAAGAAAGAGTCTAAATCCAAAGTAATTTACGTATGTTATGGTTATGCTCATTGTGTTTGCCATTCTTTGTAAGAATTACCTGTAGTGTTCATTGTTAATTTGAGCAGTTAAATGAAATGCTGTCTCAAGAGCGTTGTGAGGAATATTTAGTACTTAGGTCTTCTACCTGATTACTCACAAAGTGGTCTTTAGAGTTGAGAGATCCTGTTGGGAAAGTTTTGTTTAAGGAGATTATCTGTGGAGTGGAAGCACTTGACAAAAACAGTATTTGAAATGAGCCTGGAAAAGTCTGCTTTTGCTATAATAGACAGAATTAACTATTTTTAAACTAGAGGAAAAGCATAAATCTGAGAGTACCATGTAACTCGAGAAAAGAGGTAATGAAAGGCCATTCTTGAGTACATGACCTGTTTCCGAGAGGGCACCTGTAACCATATGGGCTGTGCCTGTTAAATGTGTTCTTCGGTCTAGCCTTTCAGCATACTTGTTTTGATGTGTATTCTTTTGTCTGTTTTTCAAAGGTTGTGTTCTAAATTCTCTGCAGTTTATCATTTGTAGGGTGTTATGGTGTATTTAGGATTTATTGATTTTTTAGGAAAATCTATCTTGTAAAATATTATATGGCATTCCATTTTATTAAAGCATATTCTATATGGCATGGTTATGATTTTCTAAGGTTTAGTGCACTTCATTATCTTCATTACTTTGTAACTCCTCTTTACATTGCTCAATTCAGCTGATGAGTGTGTTGAATTTTTAATGCAGAATTAATATAAAAGTGCACTTCCACATAAAAGTGGTAAAAGATAGTCTAGAAATTACCAAACTTCTACTTGAAATTCAAAATATAAAATAATTTTTTAAACTACATATCAAGAACTATGAATTGTGTTATTTTAAATTTCTTAATACAGCAAATTTTTAATGGGTCCAGGCATGTAGTACTGGTGAACTAGTGAATCTGGTACATCAATGTGGATGCAGCAGATGGATCTTACAGGCAGTGAATATTTAAGGTTGTAAAACACAAAATGAAATCTAGTGAATTTCGATCACCTTATTCTCCTTTCTAAAAAGGAAAAAGTTGTTAGAAAACTATGTAAAATTATCAGATATGCTGATGTTAGGGGATGTATGTGGTATTTACTTGGGCAAATTACTGTTGTATATTGTCTTAACAAAATATGTCAGGATATTATTAAATTGTCTTAATGTTTTGAACCTAATGTGTTTGCTTTAGGAGTGGGCTTAAATAATGCCAAAGATGCTATATGCTTCCTTCAGAGCATTGCCAGATGGTCTGAGTAGTTTGTTTATGCTCTACTGGTTTGTCTTTTACTTGCTTTTTCCTTGCTGATTTTTAGGATAGTGAGGTGACTACTTTTTCTTCCCCCACAAAGGCAAGCCAAAAAAAAAACCACTGAAGAACAGGGGGAAACTTAAAATGGAAGCAGTTTCACTCTGGCTAAGGGAGCTGGAAGGTATCAGAATAGTCATTCACAGAGGAGGATCCCTGTAAATTCTGTCCAGTTTGTGTGGCACAACTCATTTTTAGTACCTATGGTGGAGAACTGTAATAAAGCCTGAGTTCAGAGCAATGGAATTTTAAATGCTTGAGTTTGATCTTTCAGTCTTGCAGGTGACAGGATGTCCCTTTTGTGAGCTGCAGAATTAAGTGTTTGAGTGTCTTGTGCTCACAGGTCCTAAGGAATATGTTTCCACATACAGGACACGTATTTCTGTATGCAGATGGAAAGCAGGGTAACTAAAAGAAGCTTGGCATGGTTTTCTAAAAGCTCTTCTTGTGACTGCTACAAAGAGTCTAAAATTCTGTGCATAATTGTTTCATTCAGGCTACCTGTTACCTTTTGTATTTTCGAGTTTTGTTACTTATTTTAGGACCGTTGGACTGAATCCTGATTTTAGATTAATGTAGTAAAGCATCTGAAAGACTTAGTGGCACTGACTTAGATTTTTATAAACTATTTATTATTATAAACTACATGTCAGATATCAGATAATCAACATGTATCTTGTGAAAATGGCCTTCTCTGAGCAGTTTGACTAATACTGCACCAAAAATGGACCACTGTATGTAAAATTCAAACTACCACATTGTGTATGGGAGGAATGACTTCACTGTTTCTCTGGGATAATACCGGTTTTTATGTTGAATATACTTGTTCCTAAAAGCTAACAGTTTAGTTTGCTAAGCCTTTTTGTCTTCAGGCAGTGTACACCATGTTTAGAAAATAAGTATGATTGCTTTAAAGCTACAGTATGTATCTGTCTCTGTAGGAGGAGAGGATGAAACAAAGACTAATGATGTGCAGTCACTGGGGTCTGGTGCTGGAGAATACGAGCCTATCAGTGATGATGAACTGGATGAAATTCTGGCAGGTGATGCTGAAAAGCGTGAGGATCAACAGGAGGACGAGAAGATGCCTGGTAAAAGTATATCAACCCCCTTTTGTGATTATTTGAATATAAAGATGAGCTCAGTGTACATATAATGCTGTTGTGATGTTGACAGTATTTCTGAATTAGGAGTGCAGTCTGTGAGCAGATTCTCTCTGTGCTTGAATGCTTTCCAAGTGCATTGGGAAGAATGGAATTGCCTAATTGTCCTAAGTTCAGCTGGGTAATCTAGGATCTGTGAGCTAGCTTTCTGAGCATTTAATTTGAATCCATCTTAGCATATTCAGTTGTACTGTGACTTTTCTGAATGCATAAGTAATATCTCCAAACCTGCTGGCTAAGCAAGATATGAGCAACCTTTCACAAAGGGATTGCAATAAAAATAAAGCAGAATATTAGGCATGGGTTGGGATTTTTTAATTCATATACCTTTTTATTTCTATTTCTTTTTGTATTTCTCCCATTTTCCACCCATCCAAGTGAGTTTTGGCATTCTTACATGAAAAGTTCAAGAGGTCTGCAGAACAATGTTCATCTAATATATATATATATATATTGCTTTCAGGAGACAGCTGTGTGCACAGCATGTGAAATTAATCGGCTGTAGTAAGGGGTGGTGATGTGATAACTCATTCTCTGTCAATGTTTTTGCAGATCCAGTGGATGTTATAGATGTAGACTGGTCCAGTCTTATGCCAAAGCAGCCAAAAGAACCACGTGAGCCTGGGGCTGCGCTTCTAAAATTCACACCAGGTGCTGTTATGTTGAGAGTTGGCATTTCCAAGCGATTGGCAGGACCAGAGCTCTTCACCAAAATAAAAGAGACCTGCCAGAGGGTGTTAGAAAAACCTAAAGGTAAGTTCTGCAGGGATTAAAGTGTCTTTTATGCGTGGTGAAAAAGTCCTTATGAAATGTGCATTAGTTCATTATTTTAGGTTTCAAAGACCACAGAAAGTGTATAATGAATATTGTGTGAAATTACTGAAATGTGATACAGCAGCATGTTAGTCAAATTAGTGTTTTGATTCCAGCAATGGTGAGGAGGTCTAGACTAATAAACAAAATAAAATTGCTTTTATCTTAGTGGAATATTATTTTTGTGAGACTGTTCATGCTTTCCTAGCCTAAAGTGTATTAGCAGTTTCTTAGGAAGCTAAATATCTTTTCCAGTGAATTAGTAGTAGTATTTCAAGAAAGAAATAAGATTTCTTATTTTCATTCTAAGGATCCTTTCTAGAATTCATGGATAGGGGTTTTGGATCAGAATGAAGGCACTAAGTTAAATATGTGTTTTATACCTCTACTAAAAGTGGGAAATAAAATGATTTACAGGTTTGGAATTTGGACAAAGTGTATGTCATAAGACATGCATGATAAATGGGTTAGGCATCAATTGTACTAGTGCTGTTTACTACAGTTAGCAGGGTTTTTCCATGAGAAGGAATACTAATTTTTCTCTTTCACATCTCAGGAATCAGTTGAGCTACTTGCAACAACTTGCATGGTAGAATGGTTCTTTTGGGACTATGAAACATTTGCTTTCTATAAGACCTCTATGCAAATTATTGCAGGATCTAAATGTTAGAAGATTGTGGCTTATAAATAATAGTATCTGCGTAACTCATGTTTTTTTTACTCGGTAAATTCTAGTTGTTAATTTGAAACAATACCTTTCACTTTACATTATTCTTTATGCAGTTGTCTTGTTCTGAAAACCTCACAGTCTCACATAAGTGGAGGGGAAAAAAAATCCAAAACTTTTAGCTGTGCTAATCTCCATCAATGTCACTGTTTGCTTGAGCCATTTAAATTGTTTAACTATATGAATCGTGAGCTCCTACTTTTTTTTTTTTGAGTCAAATAAAATATTGAGTCTTCCTGAGCATACAAACTGATATAGTCAATGTATGAAGTGTGTCTCTCTCCCTGTAAGCTTTAATTTCGCTGTATACTTCAACTGTTCTTACCTGGGATTCCTTGCAACAGCAACTGCGCTGCGGGATCGCTCCACCTGGCTGTTTAAAATGATACCTGAACTCAACTCAACAGTCTTTGCACGCTTCTCTAGAAATAAAGTCCTTAGTGATAACAGGAGGCTCTCCAGCACTGCCTTTGGACTGTCTTAAGTATACTTGGGTTCAGCAGAACCTTGCTCTGGAGAGGATGGGAGATTCAAAGTGCCTCTCTTGATTTCCCTTTGGTGTGTGTGTGCAGTCTCTCACACATCAGAGTTCTTACACTGCCAGTAGGCTTTCAAGTGTATGCACTTCCTCTGCAGTCTGCCAGGTGAATGTTCTCTGTACAGAGATTACACAGCCACAGCACATATAGTCTAAAGTAAGGCACAAATACAGTGCCCTGAAAACGGAATGAATTTGTGCTAGATGAGCTCAGTGTGTGTAACAGTGAAAAAGTAGCATTTTCACTCTGGACTTCGTGGTGGTATAATTTGTCTCCCAGTCCTACTCCTGAGGTAGGTGTTCTCATCTTTGTTCTTGTTGAGGAACAAATCGAAATATTTCTGGTAATACTATTAAATGCAGAAAGTAGGGAAATGATACCTTGTTTCAGGGTGTGCTTTTTAAATTATTTTTTCTTTGGAAACAAAAATCTGTAGGATGTGATGTGATGGTTTTGAGATTTTTAGCTGACTTGCCCTCTATTATATGCAATTGTTCCTCTAAGGATATGGACATGCTTACTTGCCAGATATGTTCAGCAAACATCTGGCATCTGAGAAGACTCTGCAAGCTGTCCATGTTACCTTTGAAGTGGCCTTTTTGTGTCTTGTCACTTATTTCCATTTTTTGATTGTCCATTGAGGTTGTCTTTGACTTCAGTGCAGTTCTCTTTAACCTGCCCTTCATTTCGTGGAACTTTCTTGTTTCTTTTCACCTTGTTTAAAAACTACTGAGTTTCATCCACATTCTGAGTGGTTTAAAAAATGCATCTTTGTCCTCTTCTGGGTTCATACTGCCAAACTGTTGGAGCAGTCTTTGCTTTTGCTTTTTTTTTTTTTCTTTTGCTTTGCTGTATTTTGCCCAGGGTTCTTCACATCTTGAATGAGGTGTTAAATTCTCTGCTGAACACCCAGCTTTACTATATAGAGGCAGCTGGATTGGACTCAGCCACGTACCTTTCCAGCCTTTTTTGTCTATTACATTATAATCTTCCTATTTATTTTAAAAGGGCTATAAATCAATGAGCTCCGGTCCAGCCCTGTGTGCTCTTTTAGTCTTTGCATTTCAGAGACTTGTTGCAGAGCAAGATTTACCTCAGGATCCATCTTTTCTAAAAGTGTTTTTTCTGCACACTGTTTCTTCTGGTAAATATGTTGAAGGACTGGTTCTATCACCTTGAGTTCTGTTACATGCTTTAGGTGAGCCAGTAGGAAGGGGTAGGTGCTGACTTGTTCTCCAGGTTCATCCACCACAAATGAAAAAATTATTCTATATAGTTGTATTTCACTTCTGCATAGCCATACAAAAACAGTGTTGACACTAGCACAGTTAGCTGATGCTTTGCAAAGAAGTGAAACTTGGGCTACTTTATGATTAATACAATTGGTAAGCAAACACCTTTCTTCCGTCACACGTCTGACCATAAATCATACCCCGTCTTCTGTCCAAAGCTGTCACTTGATTTTTAGGCTTCCCAGTGATTGCTGTCTTAATATTGCTTTCCAGTGCCAAAACTAAATACAAGAGTATCCATCCTTCCTTTTCAATGGGGAAGGATTTATTCATTTTCTTTTATAAATTGCAATACTCTTTTTTTCCAAACTTTGGTATTGTTTGGAAGGCAGAAATACAAATAGTAAAACGTTAAGAAAATTCATGTGACTGTATGGTGCTGTTCAGAAATACCATGTATATATTGATCTCTGCAAATCTCAATTCTTTCTAGATGCAGAAAAGCTTTTTGAACATGAACTGGGAGCACTGAACATGGCTGCACTTCGGCGAAAAGAAGAGAGAGCAGGTCTTCTCAGCAATCTGGGTCCTTGCTGCAAAGCGCTGTGCTTCCGCAGGGATTCTGCAATTCGTAAGCAGCTCATGAAGAATGAAAAGGCAAGTGGTCTGCTTACAGTGCTGGGTCAAAGTGTGGGAACACAGATGTCCCTAAGCAGAGCTTTTCTCTGGGAGATAATTTTTGTGTTTGTTGTTCTGAAGCAGATCTGGTCCTTTAAATAATAAGCTGACTTTTATTTAGAGAGATTGTGGGGTATTTATTTTTTATGTAAAATGAGAGATGAATTTAAATTTGAGACTAGAGCTAGTTCCTGTTTCTTACCATTTTGATGTTTAAATTCTGGAGATACATTTTCTATATTTAGAGAACACATAATAAAAAAATTAGGTAAAATATTATTTCAGAGGTAACTGTTGAATAACTTTCTCGCTTAAGATACCATGTGCTTTTATAAGAATTGTAAGAATCCAAGTTAAAATTAAAACTTTTGCAGTGGGTTTTATGATTTTGTATGCTAGTAGAAAAATCATTAATTCTCCAGGTCTTTTCTAGTGGTATGATTACCATGATTAAACCTGTAATTACTGAGAGTACTTGAGGTTAATTTCCTAGCTTGCATGTTAAAAGACTTTTTTTTTTCAGTTCTTCATTTTTTAAATTCCATTTCCAATTTCAACAGGGTGCAACAAAACAAACTTACACAAATTCCGCAGCAATGGACAGTGACTTGTTACGGTTGAGTCTACGGTTATTCAAACGAAAGACTGTGTGCCAAGTTCCCGGACAGGAAAAGACAGAGGACAGCAAAATTCCACAGCCAGCTCTCCAGCAGGAAGTGTGTGTGACTTGAGGAAATGACTGCAGTGGCACTTCCTTGATTTTGAGTTGATTTCTCAGTACCAGTGTTGGTGTTGCTGTTTAGAACTGGTGGTTGTAAAGCAGCTCTAGAAGATGAAAGGAAATACTCCATTTGTACACAGTTAAGAGTTTTGGTTTTAGATGTGAATAGGAGTGAAAAATTAAGACTTCTGTGTGGAGGTCTCTGCAACTTTTGTAATATTGAACCTTACACTGTAACATAAGACTTTTATGGTCATCAAGTGTAATAATGTGAAGATGTCTGGATTTAGTAGTTTATAACATCAAATAATATTAAACTGAGGAAAACTGTCAGTGTATCTTTTTCCTTATTATGAATGGGTATTTCCACCACCACCTTGGTCTCTCAGTACACTTCTGAAATTTGTTAAATAGCTGTGAGTCTGTTTGCCTTCTTTTTTCCCTTTCTTATCATAGTAGCCTCTGGTGTGGATTTGGATCAAACTCTAGCTCTTTTCCATCTTTAACATAGGTTTCCTTTAATGTAAAAGAAATTTCCTTTAATTCCTTCTGGACACAAAAACCTAGTCCAGTCAGTTAAGGCTCCCTTTTTTGTTGATTAAAAAGAAAGTTGAAAAAAAAACCAAACCAAAAAAAAAAAAAAAAAAAAAAACCACAAAAAAACCAAAACAACACTTCAAGAAATTATTTATAACTAGTTTAGGTGTCTATAATTATGAGATTAACTGCATTTTGGAATTGCTGCCTGCTTTCAAAAAGGACAAACTAGTGCATAGTGAAAAACTATGAAGAGCAGCACGGTCATTGGTCACAGCCAGCAGGGCTTTGTGTGGAAACCTGCTTTTCAAACCTGATTTCCTTTTACAATAAGGAAACCTACCTGGCTGATCAAGGAAAGCCAGTTGATGTAATCTTCTTGGATTTCAGTAGTTTTTGATACTCTCTCAAATATCCTTCTGGACAAAAAGGTTGTCCAGGACACAGCTGGATAAGCATATCATGTGATAGGTGAGCAACTGCCTCATGGGTACACAGGGTACACAGGGATATAATGAATGGGGTGACATCAGAGTGGGGATCTGTCACTAGTGGGCTTCCACAGGGCTCCATCCTCAGCCCTGTGCTCTTCGTCATCTTCATTAAGGGTTAAGTAAGCTTCCCAGTGATACTAAGCTGGGAGGAATTCTTGATTCCCTGGAAGGCAGAGGGGCCCTGAAGAAAGACGTCGATGAATTAGAGATAGGCAACCACCCATAAGAAGTTCAACAAGGCCAAGTGCCAGATTCTACATCTGGGATGGGACAGCCCTGGAAGTACAGACAAACTGGGGAATGAGAGGTTGGAAAGGAGCCCCCTGGAAAGGATCCTGGGGGTCCTGGTTGATGGCAAGTCAGGAGTGCCCTGGCAGCCAGGAGGGCCAACCCTGTCCTGGGGTGCATCAGGCACAGCATCGCCAGCTGGGCAAGGGAGGGGATTGTCTTGCTCTGCTCTGCACTGGGGCTGCCTCACCTCGAGTGCTGGGGGCAGTTTTGGGTGCCACAATATAAGCAAGACATTAAACTATTAAAGAGTGTCTAAAACGAGGACAGTGAGGATAGTGAAGGGCCTTGAGGGGATGCCATAGGAGCAGCAGATGAGGTCACTTGGTCCATTCAGCCTGGAGGAGAGTGGAGACCTCATTGTGGTCTTCAACATCCTCACAAGGGGAAGAGGAGGGGCAGGTCCTGATCTCTTCTCTCTGGTGTCCAGTGACAGGACCTGAGGAAATAGCATGAAGCTGAGATGGGAGGTTTAGGTTGGATATCAGGAAAATGTTCTTCACCCCGAGGGTGGTTGGGCACTGGAACAGGCTCTCCAGGGAAGTTGTCAGAGCACCAAGCTTGACAGAGTTCAAGAAGCATATGGACAAGGCTTTCAGGCACATGGTGTGATTCCTGGGATGTTATCTGCAGGGCCAGGAGTCCGACTTTGATGATTCCTGTAGATCCCTTCCTACTCAAGACATTCTGTGACGAATTTTACATTCTGGTAATTATCAGGGCAGATCAATCCCATGCAGCAGCCTGAGGGTGTTTCACAGTTGCTGAGTTTCGGGAGGTTTTGTATGTTAGCTGTACAGGCAGTGACCAATGATGTTTTTGCTGGTTATTAAGGTTTCAGAGGCATGTTGTGGAATTGTCAAGCCTGGGCTCAATTTTGTAAGAATTGTTTTATTGCGAAATGGGTGAGGGATCTTTGGATCATACCAGTAAGGTATCTTTAGGTAGTCTGTGTTGTCCTCCATATGAAACCAAGACTTCTAAAACCTCAGACTAAGTCTCTGTACACACCTCTATACTTTTCTTGGCATTCAACTTGAACTGTTACTTTGAATTCTGCTCATAGAGGATAGAAAAAAAAAATCCATAGGTATACCCTGATACTGGGTTGCTGCAGAGCAGCTTGCTTTCGTTGTTCTCACGCAGGTTGAAAATGAGTTACGAACCCCTAAATTTTTTGACAAGTTTTATCAGTTTCTTATCCTTTTTCTCCACTTGGAACCAGCACGCTGTGGTGGGATGTTGAGTGTGCTAACAGCAGGTCTGTCTCACATCTGCTGTGATTGCTGACAGTTCTATTGGCTTCAAGAAAAGGCCTAACTATGAACAGCAATGCGGTTCAAATACAGAGATTTCTTACTATGATGCTTTCTGTAACACCTAATACCTAAATGTTCTTACACTACATTTAATGATTGTTTAAGAAGACAAGAGGAAGTTTTTAGTTCTCTTTTTTTAAGTGCCCACACAGCAGTGTATAGTATTCATATCAAATATAAATGATGTGAGAAATCCTTGCCTTCTTTTTTTTTTTTTTTTTTTTTTTTTTTTTTTTTAATTCTTACTTAATTATGTGAGTCAGGCAAAACTCCATTTTATGTTTTTCACTTGCTGGACATTTTTAACTTGTTAACTATTATTTGTGATGTCATTGATGATTTTATATACACTTACAAAAAATAACGTGTCTTAAACACTGTAGTACCTTAGCAAGAGTTAACAAACCAGTTCTATTCAGCATTTAAATGTGTTCTCACCTGTTTTATAGCTACAGTAATGCTGCCTTTAAGCTGAAAGTATCAGACCATTGCTACCAATTATGTTAAAGCCCATTTTAACCTCTGTCTCTAAAAGACATAAAAATATTTGATAGCTAGAAACAGCCTTATCTAAGACCACAGTACACAAAATAGATCAATGGTGTGGCATTTAATTACACTGTGCTTTAAACCATCTTCCTGTAAAACGGTCAAGGTGTATATATGCACTTAGTTTGGAAAATAATATTTCACATTACCCTAGAAAATGCAAAATAAAGTAGATCTGATGGGCTACTACGAGTATCTCCTGAAGTGGCAGGGTCCCATCAAAGCCAGTGCTGAGCTGTACCATCATTTGTTGGGATTATACAAAGAACAGTGCTGAAATTGCCTCTTATACACCTTTGCTTTAATTCAATTTGCAGCACTTATGACTACAAAAGTATGATACAGTACTGGCAGAAAACATATGTGTTCCTGTGGGAAGCACTAAGATTTTTTTTGAAGCATTTCCCTTCACCTGGCAGGAATTACTGTACAGGTAGAGCCCAGTAAGTGTGAAGTTCCTGTGTATGAGTATTTTGGTCTCCATCATTTTAACAAAAAGTAATGTTTAGTTTGCAGGGAATGTAAGTTAAAAACTGTCATCAGGTAGTTTGCAATAGCTTTAAGAAAAGGAGAATTTCCCATATCTCAATTTCAGAAAAAGGCATGAAACTTGTCTGAATTGCAGACCTTGCTTTAGGACCCTCCACGCCTTCCCTGTGTTGAACATCATTTTTGTGATGGGTCTTCTTGCATCTTTTCCTTCCTCCCTATTTTTCTCCTAGCTTGATTTTGTGTGGAAAAAGAATGAGAGGAATAATTCTAGTCCATTTCACGTTTTGCCAGGCTTCAGGAGGATACTCAAGAGCCTGTAATATATCTTGCAGCAGGGCTAAATGCATGCCTTGTGTGCCCCTTTGTGCTCTGGCTTCAAGTCTGAAAACATGGAGAAGCATCGCTCCCTACTCAGTTTCTCTTTTTAAGTTGTGGCAGCGACTTTAAAGCGGTCCCTGAACCAGATTAGAGACATCTGCCCTCTCTGCTGCTAAGCCCATGCTGTGCCTAGTTGGATGATAAGTTAGTTTTAAGCATCCCTGAGGTGCCACTGGCACGTGGTGCTGCAGAACAACGAGCTGTGCTTGTGCTGGTGGATGAACCAGGCTTTTGTCCCAGTGAAACGCAGGGCCCAGCTCCTGCAGCCGGAATGGATTCAAAGGCAGAGCAGATTTTTAAAGCCTCGAGACACAAATGGGACTATGACCTGTGTCTTAGGGTTGCGTCAAATTCATTATCCCAAACAGTACTTTAGGGCTATTGCTGCTTCAGCTAGTGGAGGGAGATAGGGATTTTGACAGTGGGCCATCTGCACAACATACTCAAAAGGCAGAGTTTAAACAATTTTGCTAGATTAAGGCTTTTATTTGAATTGCCTTGACACAGTTGTGTTCTTCTTTTTCCTGCTGTAGGGATGCCCTTCAGCAGGGAACAGGCTGACTGGAGCTGGACACAGCCTGTGTGTTCAATTCCAAAATTTGCCACCAGCTAAAAGAGTTCAGGAACCTCTTGTTTTGCAGTAGCAGTCAAAGTCTGTTTTTCAAAGGGTCCTTTTACAAAGCAGCTGTTTTTACTGTACAAGTCTTTGTTTTAATGCCAGTTGGAGGCCCAAAGTTATAGTACCAAATGCTTCGTCTCACTGCACACATTGTAAAGTGAGTAAGGGATTGTGGGCAGTGTGGGTGTCCAAGATGTTTTTGGATGCAATTTGGATTTGGATGCAATTGAGAATGGCAAATGAATTGTTAAAATAATAATAAAAAGCTCTAAAAAAAGCCCTAAACTCCAAAGTAAAGCAATGTGACCAAACATCAAGATGTGAGGAGTTTCCTCAACAATTAACCTCCAGAAAATTTGAAAAATTTTCCCATTAAATTCTATAAAGGAGACCAATCATGTGGGAGAGACAAGTACTAAAACAAATGCCCAGAGTTTTATGGAATAAGACTGTTTTTGTACTGAACAGCCAGTATTATTGCCTCAGCCCTATCAACAGGGATCAATTGATGAAAGGGACAAGATAAACATCTTCTGGAAAAGCTTAATTTCTTAATATCAGCATTCACTGCTGGGGATGCATCTACCACAGGCTTGCTTTCTTTCATTAGTGATGAAGCTGAGGTATTACCTATAAAGATTGAAGTGTCAGAATACATATTAGTACAAACTGCTGAGGCACAGAGCAATGTGCTGCCAGATTTTAAGTGCATGTTCATGTGTGAAAGGACTCTGATAGTTGCAATTGTGCAGTTCCTAACTGAGGGAAGACTGAAACAAAGGGTTTTGGATGAGGATTTTAAGAAAGCTCACAGCTTTGGGTGGAATAAAAAATGTTCTTTCTCATTTTCCTAATGATTCAGTTCATTGTTTGGATATATTATGGGTATGAGAAGTGCTTGGGGCACTGCCTGGAAAGTACTTGAGGAAAGGAGTATCAGAAATGGGGCACAATTTGAGTAGTATAGGTTGTAGTTTTCAGCCCAGGAGTGTGGCTCCCCACTCCTAAAAGTGGGGAGCTTGCTCATCAAAATGAAGGAGGCAGAAGGATCTAGGTGTGCTGAGTGAGTACATGAAGCACTGATGAAATAGCTCTGGAAACAAGCTGTGTGGGTGTAACATGGTTCCAGATGAGCGTTTCCAGCAGGCAGAAGAATGGTTTTACTACTCTCTGAGTACCTCCAGATTCTCACCTGGTCTGCCCTGGTCTGCTTCCCTGTGCTTTCAGAAGCTGGATTCAACCTACAGGCTCAAAGAGCCCTGAAAATGAGGAGGAGAATGGAATATGAATTCTGTCTTCTGAAAAACTGAGAAATGGGGAGAAAAAAATGAAAGTCAGAAAAAGAACAGGTGGGGACCTACGCTACTTATATGTACTTTTAAGATGGCTGCTGAGATCTGAATAGGTGCACACAAGGTTTACCTTCTCTCTGAGCTGCAAAGATGCTTTGTGCCAGCACGAAACATACAGTTGGCTCTGTCTTCCACATCATGCCTGCATCTGTGCCTTGCATGCTCACAGAAAATGTGCTAGCAAGAGGTTTCAGAGGACTTCTGAAACGTCTCACACAAGGTTAGCAGGAAAAAATTAAGCTGTAGTGAGTGAAGAATAAAGAAATGACATGAATTTAAAATTAACAAGGAAATAGAAGGAAAAATAGAGGATTAACTGATCACGTCTCATCACAAACAGCTCTCAGTGGGTGACCTCCCTGTACATTTGTGATTTGGGAAGGATCTGACTGAGAAGCAAGATGAGAAAATTTGCAAATCGCAATTACAACTGGAGGGAAACCTGAAGAGATGTGTTTGCTGCCATGTGGCTCATTCATTTAGTTCATTTCAAGTCCTTCTGCCAATCAGCCTCAAGATGTCCAAAGGTGACTTTATTTGGTTTGCTCGGCATGGGTTTGGTCACAGGGGTCTACAGGGATGGGTTCAGTGAGAAGCTGCCAGAAGCTTCCCCCATATCTGGCAAATCCAGTGCCAGCCGGCTCCAGGACTGACCCCCACTGGCCAAGGCTGAGCCCAGCAGTGACATTGGTAGTGTCTCTGGGATAACAGAGTCAGGAAAGGGAAGGAAAAACCCTATACCATTGTAGATGGAGAGAGGAGTGAGACTACATGAGAGAAACAGCTCTGCAGACACCAAGGTCAGTGGAGAAGGAGGGGCAGGAGGTGCTCCAGGCACCAGAGCTGGGATTCCCCTGCAGCCCCCGGTGCAGACCATGGGGAGGCAGCTGTGCCCCTGCAGCCCAGGGAGGTCCTTGGGGAAGCAGAGATCCTCCTGCAGCATGTGGAAGAGCCCACACTAGAGCCAAGGGATGCCCAAAGGAGGCTGTGATCCTGTGGGAAGTCCATGCTGGAACAGCCTTGCTTGCAGGACTTGTGACCCTGTGGAGACCCACCCTGGAGCAGTTCTTGAAGAACTGCAGCCCATGGGAAGTTCTCAGGTAGAAATTTGTAGAGGGCTCTTTTCAGAGGAGGACTTCACACTGGAGAAGGGGAAGAGTGTGAGTCCTTTTGAGGAGGAGGAAGCAGCAGCAGAAACAACAACGGATGAACTCATCACAATCCCCATTCTCCATTCATCAGTGCCACTGAGGTGGGGGAGGTAGAGAATGCAAGAGTAAAGTTAAGCCCAGGAAGGAGGGAAGGTGCTCTAAGGCTTGGGGTTTATTTCTCATTGCCCTATTCTGATAATAAGTTAAATAAAATTTCCCCAACTTGAGTCTGTTTCTCCCATGACAGTAATCGGTGAGTGATCCCTCCCTGTCCTTATCTTGTCCCACAAGCCTTTCATTATATTTTCTCTCCCCTGTCCAGCTGAGGGAAGTGAATCCAGTGGCTTTGGTGGGCACCTGGTGTCCAGCCAGGTCAACCCACCATATTGACATAACACTGAAGCAGAAAATTTAATCAATGTCTATACCTTGTAGTGCCATAAGTTTGTGGTATTGGTGCCAGAAGGAACCCTATAGTTCGCAGAAAGCTTCAATCTGATGTAGAGAGATATGTATAAAGCCAAAAATAGAAGAATATACAGAAAAAAGTTATGTATGCAGAGGTAGAAACTGCACAATGAGTAGGTTTCTAATGTAAGCAAGTTTATTGCAAAGCAGGTGAGAACTTGGGGAAGGCACGTAAGACCTTATATTAAGTATATTAAAATTCTTGGGACTGTGCCCTTAGAAAGGAAAGGAGTAATAGTAGATATTATTAAATTATGTGAAGTAGTGATCCAGAAAAAGAAGCATGGAAGATACTTTTTTTTCTGCTCTTTATGATAAAGCTCAGTTGATATTCAGTAAAATTGAAGACTAGCAGAACTGAGTAATGAAATAGAAAATCTTGTTTTCCTTGCAATGCCTAATTAGGTTTAGGGTGCAAGCTGTAGGACATGGCAGAAGCTAAAACTTACCAAAATTTTCAAAAGGCTTAAGCATGCTGCGAGCATATACAGATGTTTCTGGGAGGTAAACTGTGTGTAAACCAGCTTCTATTACATGAACTTCTACACAGTGGGGAAGGCTGTCAGGCATTGTGAGCTTCTGGTATCCAGCAGTTTGTTTCTGTGTGAGCAAGCTGTCCTAACTGCTGAAATGGGATAGCTGCCTCTTGGGAAAAGTCCCTGATCCAGCTGCCAAATCACATAGAACATTTGGTTGGGAAAAATTCATGTTGGAGTGAGCCAGGTTCCATCACACAGTCGTTCAGACTCAGAACGTTCCTGCACTTGGTAACCATCCTGGGCATGTTTGAAACTTTCAGGGTATGGTATGTGGGGGCTTAAACAGCTCATCGCTTGGAGACTATAAGAGCTGCTGGGCAGGCTATGCCAGCCTGTGTCTAACTCTGGTAGAAAGTACAAGACTCTGTCTGATAGCTTTTGAATTTCTCTTTGATGTGTCTGGTTAGGACCACTGTAAGAGAGAGATAAACTAAGAGATAACTTGCCTGACTGTGACATTTTTCCTGCATGATCTGAATTTCTTTTTTTTTTTTTTTTTTTTTTTTTTTCTTTAGGGAAATGGCTTTTTTTGCCAGCTTTTCCGAAAGTAAGTTGTGCAAATAATAAATGCACTGTTAAATCCACACTTAGCAGCAACTATTCTGTTCTCCACTTCCCTAAACTGTGGTACCCCTCTTTGAAAATCTTATCTGATGCATGAATTGTCAAAACATAAATGGGCAACTGTGACTTCTCTACTGTCTGCTCTGGAATGATAGCATAATCTATTTGCTGTATTCATGCCTTTGATTTCCATTTTTATTGCTATAATCTCACGCAATTTTTTTTTTCTTTCTTAGTGCACAAATTATGAATATGGCCTTGCCTATTCATCAGTAGAGTCTAAAGTGCATGCAGTGTGTGATGCACAATCCTGTCTTGTTGTTTGGTCTAGTTAATGCTGCACTCATAACTACACATAAAAAATGGGAGTGCTGCCTGATGACAGCTTGGTGTAAATCATGGCATACTCTGGCCAAAGTGGAAGCATGGAACATTAGCAGATCTGAAGCTTAAAACAAAAAAGAAGAGGGGTAAACAGTGCTTTTAAAATATTTCTAAATCTGTGAAAAACAGACTTGTTCTGATGTTCTGTTTGTTGTACCGGTTTGAATGGACACATGAGCCTTTTCCTGGAACATAGGACCAATGGCATCACCATTTACACTGAAATGTCATTGTGGGAGGGCTACATAACCACAAGATTTGTTCATAAGGAAATGCTCAAATTAGGGTCTCACTTCAGCATCATTTTAGGAAAAGCAATTTAAGCCTGTTCAAATTCAGTAAGAATAAATCAGCCTGCTTTTGCTTAAATTGCTGGAACCTATAACAAAATGTGTTGGGTTAATAAATAAGGCAACTGGATAGAGTCTGAGAGTCAGACTTTTTTTTTTTTTTTTTTTTGTGGCAACAGGCATATATCAGTTCTAGGCTCAGCTCAACCATACACATCTGGATAGAAAGGAAATATCACATTTATGTATGGGAGATTCAACTCTAATTTTCACCTGTATAAACCAATGTGAAGTGTGAAGAGAATGGCATGATAAAATTGATGTACTACTGAAGTGATAAATCCAATATCTGGAAAGATGTTTTCCTTCCCTGCTTGCTTCTGAACCGTAGAAATTGGTTTTCAGCTCTACATCCAAGAACAGCAGAGGAGGATTTATCACGTGGGGTTATTTTTTTCTTTAGAAGTATTTTGTGTTGCTCTGAAAGTACCTAATCACTATGGTATTGATTTCTGTATCAAAAGGGAATATTAGTTAAAGAGAAGGAGTTTTCTTGGCTTTTGTCACTGATTGTTACTGGAATACATATATATTTTTTACTACAGTTTCCAGAGGGTAATTTCTCTGATCTGACCACATGACACAGGCAGTGGAGTTACTGCCATCATGTTTGAGCCTGTGGGGTGCCCCTGTGGTGGTCTTGGTGCCATGGAGGGGCCATGGGCTCAGTGTGCTGCTCCTGGCCGTGCACAGCTCCAATGAGAAGCACCAACATGTTGGCCATGGCCCAGGGGGCTGTCACACCTCAGGCTGCCTGTGGGCAGAGCTATCCTAAGCATGTTTGCAAACTAGGAGGATTTACGTGATGACACTGTTTTAAAGCACGGCACAAAAGCCCAAGGTCCGCAACTACAAAAGAAATATTTTATCTGCAGGCATTAATCTGATGAATGCTGATGCGGTCCCATAAAGGGATGGAGGAGAAATCAATGTAACCCTAAATTAATTTGAAGTGTTGGGGTTTTTTTCCTCGTGCTTTTTCAAGATTAGGGTAGCTTTGTGATTCATTAATCAAGAGCTGGGGAAGTTTCTTTCCAGACTTACAAAATTAAATTTCATGCTGCTTTTGACCTGGATTAGTGGTGGACAGAGCAAAATATAGCCTGATCCCAATTATTTCTTAGCTGTCACCACTGGCTTGCTCCATCCCTCCAGTGTTGACATGTGCTGCTGTTTGTAGGCTAGCAGCTGCACAGAAGCTTGCTGGAAAAGGAGTAATGGAAGCATTACTAGATGGCAATAGAAAGCTATTTTAAACAAAAACATTCAAAAAGCCAGCAGACGTCTTAGGCATGTCTTAAAATGCATTGTAAAGAATATTGCAAAGACCATTTTCAGGATATAGTAATCTTTAATATGACTTTCCTTCTAATTGAGTCTTAGACCCCCCACTGGTTAAATGACTGACTTTCTATCTACATGGTTAAATTTACTTTTTTTTTTCCAGATAAAAATTTATGAACACTGCTCCTGTTACAAATCCTGAAGTACAATTTACATTGACAATAAAACCTTTAACAATTGCTAAAACAGTTAACCATCAGCTAGAACATTCCCCATCATGGATCTAGCCTTAGGAATTTAGCTAACAAACATGTTATTAACCACTGATGAGGAACTGTTTGGAAGAGATCATTGCTTAATTAATCTTTGTACAGAGCTAATAAAAGTGTTAAATGGGCCTCTCTGTTGAACTGGGTTGCTAGTACAGATTGCAAGTTCCCTCTAGGGGAAGTCTGAGGCCAATATGACATTAAAGTTAGCCATCCAACAAAGAAGATATTTTAGGCATTAAAAATAACATAGCCAAACATCTCCATTAATAATGTCGTAAGGTTCGGTGGCTGTGGATGTACGACTGAGTGTACGTGCGTGTATGAATTACTGTGCTCTTTCCTCTTCTGGTAAGAAAGCTTTGTCAAAAATCTTATTTAGATTCAGTGTTTTTCATCACTGTTCTGTTGTGGCATAAATTAAACTTGTCGCACTTATCTGAAGGAGGCAGGTTCCACTGATCAGGAAGGCAGAATCTGACACAAACTCTAATGTCATCTGCTTATCCTAAAAAGACAAACAAGATCAAAAATCCCTTCATATTAATGAAGTGGATAAACCCTATGCTTGATACAATTTGATGCCACAGTAAAAGGCAGTGTGACCAGATTGCCCTTGTGCTTCACAGCATTTTTAGCAGTGAGTGCTCAGGCTTTAGCCATGGAGCAAGGTGCCCATACTTAATATTAAACATTTGTTTTGAAAGGCATTATAATTCCCTGCACAAGAAGTTACCTACTGCCTTGAGTTCCCTTTTAATACACACGTTACATCTTTTGGGAGAAGAGAAAGATTCCATAAAAAGAAAGGTTGGAAAGGAATAATTTGTCCTTGAACGTCTGGTGTTAGTAATTCAGAAAGGATATCGGTCTGTCACTAGAGTCATTTCCCCACTCAGAGGTGCTGACTCTGTGTGTGCCTTCATCCCATGATCTGAATATCACGTTCAATGTGTGATTACATTTGTTTTGTATGAAATGATCTCAAAAAGGACCAGGCAGAGAATTTATAACATGAAAGTGCCAATGTGACAAAAATGCATTCATGCATATCTGTATTTTTTATGTTTGGGTTTTATCTTGCTTGAATTCTTGCTGGCTTCATGTTGAATATACTGTACACATCCCCTTGGCAAAACCTGTGTGTGTCTAGGTGAGATCGAATCCTTGTGTGCCTGACTTCTCTGTGATCAGCCTTTGGCATCTCACAGGTTTCTTTCACTGTCTTTTGCTAGGCACACTTGAATACTGGTGAAAGTCTTGCACTTTGGGAATGTGGTCATAAGCAGAGATCATCCCTTAGTGGTCCATGGACTGGTTTGTCTGTGTTGTCTATGTAGTCTCTAATGCATCACATTGAAGCACCAAGGCAAAACCTTCTTGATTAGCAAACCCTTGGAGACCTCTAAATATTGCCTCACTTCATTAGTACTGCAAAATGATCAATATGCCTCACCAACATTAACTGTACATTGGACATCTCCCTTGCCTGATTGCTGTGCATATTTTATTCCTCAAGGATAATGGAGGTTTGTTCCCTGCCAAGATGTTATCCTGGTTGTAGGCACAGCTGCAGAGTCTCTCTGTGCCTGTGGTCTTTTTGGGAATGGGCCTTAGCTGCTAATCAGAAGTAGTCTGTACATGTGCACATGATTTCTGTTTGGTCAGTTTGAGCTGAAATTCATAAATGGTGAGTGATTAGAAAAACATACCCCTGTGCTTTTTTAAACATCAGGATAGGGGCTGTAATAACTCACTCCTGACTGTCTACAGCACATGTTCACAAACCAGAGATGGTTTTCTACCCCTCATTTCATGCTGACCTTTTAATGCAGTAACCAAAGCAAATGTTACACGTACAGCATCATATTGGCTGCAATACAAACATTGGTTTTGTTACAAATAATTAATATTGCTCTAGTCAGACATTTTCTCATTTATTATTTCCAGTTGCTTCATGGTTATTAAACGGCCGCATTTCAAATGTGGACAAGTGTCCATGATGATATACAGAGGTCTGTTAAGTGGAAAACTTAGAGGTGCCTTTGTATTACTCACATCCCTGAGGAATACTGCTGTGGTCATGCTGCCTACAAAGATAGGTTTGACCTATCCTCAGTAAGCACTGCTAAAGGTTAGAATAAATATGCATGTTTTCTATGCTTATTAAGCTAAACTCTAGACATTAAGAGAAAGTGAGAGGCGTTTCCACTGGTCTCCCAGCACAGTAAATTGCTCATGCTGGATGTGCTTGCCTGCCTCAGCTCTGCTCCACTCATCCATGCTGCTGTTTTTCCATACATGCATTCATAGAAATCCATTTGCATGGAAATACAGCTCACTAGTTACGCCTTTGCATTGTAAATCCAGCTTTAATATTATCAACACTGCTGCTTCCTGCTGTGCATCAAAGTCCAGTGTTTTCCACTGTGCATCAAGGTCCAGTAAGCCACTCCTTCATGCTATGGGCTGTGGGACCCATTCCATGTCCTGTGTCTTCTAGTCTCCTGCTTTCCATTGCACCTTCTTCCATGAGCAATACCAAGTCCTTCTTCCTGCAGCAGGCGCCAGATGAGCTGCTGCAGTAAGTGCAGGAACCTTCTAGAAACAGCACCACAAAATTGTCCACGTGTTGATCTCAGTAAAATCTCCTTATCAATGTTATTCTTGAAGGATCCTTTCTGTAAAGAAGGAGTTAGATCCCAAGTGAGCATGAGCTTCAATGTGGGGGTCAGTGACAAGGTCGGAGAGTGCAAAACCTCATCCCCTTCCAGCTCACCACCGCATCTTAACCTGTGATCCTAACCCCTGTCAGCTGGATCTGAACAGTGCTTGGGAAGAGAGGAAAGGAAAGATGAAAAGGAAAAACAGGTGACAAGAGTACAAGCAAATGTCTAGAAAAGAAAAGTGCAAGAGTTAGAAAATTTTAGAGCAGATATTGTGAAATTTCTTTTCATCAGGTAGTAAAAATCTACACAGAGAAAAATAATTTGCTTTCCAGGACAGACCTAGCTCCAACAAAGTCATGTCAGATTCAGGGACTTTTACAAGATTCTTTTTAAGCAAAAAAATGCAGTGTCTTTTTACTGATAAAAATCTGGACACCATGATCAGGAATCCAGCTGAGGATAATCTTCAACTTCAGTAGTCCTGTTTGTCCAGGACAGGTCTCCCCCTTTCCCTATTTGCTTTCAGACCCTGATATTTCATTATCTCAGTTGCTCAGGACATTCTTTGTTTCCAACCACAGCCCAACCACTGCAACAGTGGTCCCCTGCTTCCTTTTCCCTCTCCTGTTTGGGTATGTTCCCACCACTGCTGTGACCTTCAGAACTGTGAATGAAGCATCCCTGCATAATCCCCTGACACTAACTGTGAGGCTGGGCAATAAAATGAGGAATTATCAGGCATTTACATTCTGAAGTCAATGATGAGGAGTGTGAGCCTTCTGAACATCTATTTCCCATGTTTTCAAGTGGGCCTTCAATTTAGTCCTGGTTCTCACCCACCTGGCTATTGCCAGTAACCACCAGTCAGCCATGCCTTGCATCCCCTGGGAAGGGCTGTGGGATGAACTCCCTCTAAACTGTGGTACATCTCAGTTTTGGGGGTATGATTGTAACAGCCATGAGGTTAGGAAACAGCTGTAGACCCCTGAAAGGATGATGAGAGACACACAGGCAGAGCTGTGATGTCCTCAGGTCTCGAGCCAGGCTCAGGGCTGCACAAATAGAAGATTGTTCTCCAAGTGGTTGTGGTCTCTTCTTCAGGGCACCACTGTCCTGTCTTCTAAACTGTATCCTAGACTGGGAACTGTTGCCCAGGGAAGAGCAAAGATCTGACCGGAAGGTGAGAGAAGAGCCAGAAACTTCAGAAGTGTCAAGAGGAAAAAGGAAAGAAGAGTGAAAACATAGTAGGATGAAAGCCCCAGGACTGCATGTGTATGGAAAAGGACATAAGGAGAGATGGATGAAGGGAAACTGAGTAATGACCACTGTTTGGAAATGGACTTGATGGGCATAGGGACAGAATGCTGCTCCCCAGTAAAGCACAGGCAGGGGTGAAGCTATCAAGAGCAGCCATCTCCTGATCCCGTGAATGAAGAGGACAAATGGGGAGCCCTGGAACATGGTCAGGGTGTCAGAGCAAAACACAGAATGGACTCTTTGTGGAATAAAATGCTTGAGTGGATTACAAAGACAAATATAACAACAAATCTTTCTGTTGCTCCTGCCTTTGACTTTCAAAACCTTATGAGGGCACGTTGTTCAACTGTTACACCCCTCCCTGCTTTAGTGGCACTGGAAGTAACCTTCCCCTCCCAGAGTTCCCTACTTTATTGCCTTTAAGAACCTCATGAAGGGTAATGAAGCATTTTAAGTTTTGTGTCGAGCTGACTGGTGTGGTGGGGGTGGGAAAGGGAGGTTTTGAGACATTGGATCAAGGCTTTGAGATGTCTTTGAGTAGGAGCCTGAGGTGGGAATGTGACATCCCAAGGCTCAGCCTCAGGGTCAGGGTGCTGCTGCAGCAGTTTCAGCTGAGAGCCCCCTGCTCTGTTCAATGCCAGCTCCTCATCCTTTCCCAAATTCTCCTTAGTCCCTCTGTGACTTTCATGTGGAAATTTTGGGCCAAGATGGCACAAGGGTGCAGGACAGAAGGAGGGAGGAATCACCCGAGCCTCACACCTGCTGCCCACCTACAGGAAGAGCTAGAGGTGAGTTTGAGCATTCCCTCTTGTCAGAGGAGTTCCCTCATGCCAAAATCTAAGAGCAATAAGAGCTGGGGGGAGCTTTAAAAGCCTGATGCCAAAAGTGACTTTCATTATGCATTGCACTGCTTGCAGTCATCCAAGTGCTGCGATGCTGGTGCACTCCCAAAATTGGATCTGTGACAGCTGGATTCAGGGTGGAGGTGTGGGAAGCCTCTGTGGTTACCAAATAACAGGGAGAGACAGGAAAAATCAACATGTCACACGGTGTCTGCTAGCAGTCCAATGGACTTAACCAGCTCCACATATTTTAGAGTTTGTGGTGAATTTGCTTTGCTTTCAAAAGCAGACAGACTTTCAGGCTTGCAGCCATTTTCAGACTAAACATCCCACACGACTCTGTCCTCCCCATCCTATGCTGAGATGCTTTTTTGACCTGCACGGATTGTCTGATGAGGATTTGGTTCCAAAATGCTGCCTCCAACATCCGATAGAGTGTTGTAATAATTTTTTTTAATTTTTTCTTGGCTGTTTCCCTTTTAAACAAGGTAACCAAGAAACCCCAATTTGTACCCTGAAATGCTGATTGCATTAAGTAGTTCAGTCCATCAAGTTCCCAGTGACACCTTCTGTCTGTGAGTTTCAGATAAAGACGGGGAACTAAAGTAGCTTAGTGGATTAAAGGAATTGCCTTTCCCACCTAGACACCTTGGCTGGAATCCGATTTTGGCGCTCAAGTGTAATTGCCCATTTACTTCGGGGGAGGGAGGTGGGAACAGACCACATGAATTTGTCTGTTCATTAGGTAACTAGGGGTGGCAGCCACTGGGAATGAGGCCATTGGCTCCCTGCAAGTTGTTCCCCTACCAGATGCTACCCCCATATGAGATTTCCCCACCACTGAAAATGTATTAATTTATTAGTTATTTCATCCCCTTTGGCATGAAATAACTACCCCTCACAGCAAATGTGGAGAAGCTTTTCCCAGTACGGAATACACAAATACACTGTGACAAATTCTGCCAAATTTGTGTTCATGGAGAGTAGTGTTCGGAGAGGGAAGGTGCTAAATGGTTAACCTTTCCATCAGACCAGGGAGGGGCTTTGGCTGTGAAAGCACCAGTAATTTACCTTCCATTAAGATGCTGCAGCTTCTCGTCTATTTGAAGGCTGCAAGAAATTGTTTTCTAAATAATACGACTTTCTCTGTAAAAAAATATCATAGGTAATGGAAAGATTAAAAGAGGGCTTGAGGCACCACCAATCTATATATTCAATCAATGTCAAATGCTTTATGCAATTGTTCTCTGCTTCCTGATACATGTTACTAGGACCGTACCAGAAAGCTCAGGAGAATTTCCAGGAATTTCTGCTATTTAATTTTTTCTAAATTATTATTTTTAGTCCAGCTTTGAGGTCTAGAACAGAATAATTGAAAGTTTTCCAAATGACTGAGATCAGTGGAAAATCTTGCAGAGAACCCATGACTTTTGGTTTACAGTCCCAGGGTCACTTTCAAAGGAGCAACATAGCTCTCAGGGCTGTTCCTTTAACTCTTCAGTATGGCTGTAAGAAAAGTGAACTTTCATAAAGGATGTTTGTTTCTGTGTGCAACTGAGGCCCATTATTTCTTATATGCCAAGACATCCCAGAGCACCTGAGAAAATATGTCCTGAAGAGCGATCTCTTAATTGTTGTGTTCTCCAAGGCGCAACATTACAATTCTGTCTGGTAGCAGCACGCTGCAATCTTCATAAGCAGGAAATTTCTCCAAGATAGTCAGATTTTGATGAGGAAGAACACAAGAGGCCAAGATGAATCTGAACAGTCAATATCCCCACTTTGCAGAATTCTTTTTTTCCTATATAGGATTGAGGAAAACAGTCTATGAAAGCAGTAGGGAAGAGAAAACCACTTTTTACCTCTGCAAACAGAAGCTGGTCCCACTCTGTTGGTTGAGGCACAAGTGAAACACAGTGTTTCACGGGAATGATGTGTCCGTGTGGCAGAGGAGAGAGACAGAAATACCACTTAATGTCGAATTAATCCAACATGATTTAATAATAAGGCACAAAGGAACAGAGTTGTCATTTACCATCGGATTTAAAAAGCTTTGTGTGTAAGCTGCCCATTTAAACCCTCTTAATACGCTCTCTTGTTGGCATTTGCTACACATCCCAGTTTTACTGCCCCTCTCTTCTGGGCTTTTCCTGACCCAACTTTCATCAAAATGTGATTCAAGCAGAAAAACGGGTTGAAAGCTGCTGCAAGAAAGATCCACTTGTCTCCTCTCTTAGTATTTCCTGTAAGAGTCTAGAAGGCTGACCTTGACATAGGACATGGTGTCATTGCCTCTTCCCTTTTCTATGTGGTGTAACAGTTACTCCCTCTTGTGAGGATGCAGGAGCAAGCCTGCTCTGCAGCCCTAAACAAGGGAAAAGTTTTCCTTGGCACTGAGTTGAGCAAATAAGATGGGATATTTTTCTTGGGCACTATCTTCAGGTTTGATTCTAGGCTGCAGCCAGAGCTGATGGGAGTCTTTTCCCCCTGGAATTAGGGACTTCTGTTGTCTGTGCTGATTTTCAAGTTTCTGCATGAGAAACCCATAGGTTACAAAAGAGAAACATTTGGGAGTTTCTTGACAATCAAAACTTTTCAGATCATGAAAAATCATTAAAATAATCATGTGCTTGAAAACGTGTATCGAGTGCAAAAGCTGTTTTTCACTGGAAAACATCAGGGACAATTTTCTTCACCAGTCTGGCAGATCTAGTCACACATAAGCCTTAGCTTCTTTCTTACCCTGTTTCATTTCCAGTTGTTTTGCCTCCTTCTGCCCAAGTGCCCCTCTCCCTCTCTGCCAGCGACAGAGGTGGTGCTGTGGTCGAAGGGGCAGTGCATGGTCAAAGGGTCAGCGCTCCCTGGCTCAGCCCCTGCAGAAGGCTGTCAGCACTATTTAAATATCCCAGAGACCAGTGGAATTTCTTGGTGCTCTGGTGTCAGGGGAAAATGAACTAACAGATTCCCCATATGCTTCTGCCCCTAGGAAGCAGGAGAACGCTGGACCTGGAAACAGAAGTAGAGCACCAAAATGAGGGAAACTTCCAGGCCCTGCCCATGCTTCTACTGTAGGCAGCCATGGGTCACTCTACCCCTGTGTCCATCCACAGAGGGACACCCTCATACTCAGTGTCGACCCACCCTCCTGCCCTGTCACATAAAGATCCCTGAGATCCTCAGCTGAAATATCAATGTGCAATGACAATATTACCAGGATATGTTCGTCTGCCTTACTCACACCAGGTTAATTAGGATCCACTAGCTAAAATAATTATTTACCCTAGTCAGCCACTGAATACAGTTTATTTAATTTACAACATGCAAATAACCTGGTGGTCCAGAGGGTTAAAAGGGAGCAGTGACTAAGTACTTCCAAAGTGATGCAGTGCCCTGAGGGCACCTCTGCTGGTAACAAAGTACATCTCGAACAGATCTGACTGTGCTACAGCCCAGCAAAGTGAAGTGGAGTGGATCTGTCCCAGGTTACCTGCAAATGAGACTGACATTCTAACACAAATCAACACCAATCAGGGCTCCGATTATATTAGTCACAAAGCCTTGGAAAACCATCTATAAGGACTTTCTCATCTTCAGGAGAAATTAATTGATGGGATCTGCAAACAGTGGAAAATCAGATGTACAAGAACCAAAAGCCATTGAAGTTCTTTTCTTTGCTCGCCTTTCTCATGATGGAAACCAGTAATACTAGAAACAGCTGCTAAATGTGAATTAATGTGGGTGCTGTGTTCCTCCTACCCCACTTTCCTTGTCCTGGCCTTTGAGGCAGAGAAGCCCCTCTCACCCACGGATGTGGCCACACCCAGACAAGCAACAGGACACAAGAGATCACCACTCCAGGACTGGCAGCTGGACATGAATGGGACTGTGATTGTGAAAAATGCGTGGGCTGGGAAAGGTTGGATTTCCCAGGGGGCTTTGAGGACACCCATGTGTGATCTGAGTGCCTCTGCAGGCGAGATTGGGGTGTCATGGGTGCATCCCACCCCTGCCTCACCCTGGAGCACCAAGACTCACTCTATGCCAAATCTTGCCATAGGGATGTTACCATGCCGTCCCCAAGCCCACACCTCTGCCCTCCTGCTGAAGGGCTTCAGCCCCAGGCAGGCTCAGCCAGGCACCAAAGGGCCAAGAGACACAGGGTGGCCAAGCCTCCTCCAGTGCTGTTTTGGAGGAATAAAAGTGTGCTTATTTTCTTTGCTAAAAGGAAATGTATTCAGGAGCCAAGCTCACCGGGGGGTGAGGTCCTCTGTCATGACTTCATCCCACTTGTGCTTGTGCACTGGAACTTCTCACCCTCAGCAGGCACAGCAAAAATGCAGAAGAGGTGGCAACTCCCAGGCTGCACACTGGATTGGGGCTGAATAATATTGGGATTTAAAAAAAATGAAAAATGAAAATTTTAGGAAAAAAAATTCCCAATCTGAATTTTGAGACTGCAATTTGTCCCAGCTCCTCCTTTCTTATGATGGGCCATGGACCAGGATGGCTGGTAGGTGTTCTCCGAGGCAGGATGACTCCTCTTGGACTTTGATTCAAAGCCACCGTGCCAAAAGATGCTGCTTCATGCCTTATCCTCCAGTTCTGCTACTTTGCATTTCAGATGCAGGGGCATGGTTTATAGCCTAATTCCAAAAAACAAAGACTTGGCATCTATTTTTTATGCTTTGTTAAGTAGCTGTTTGGATTTTTATGATTCAACTTATATTCATGGGGGTTTAGGTTGTGTGCACCCATCCAACAGTAAGATTAAATAAAAAGTGGAGTCCCTTTATTGATTTGCTTTTGGTTAAAAACAAACATATCATATATAATTGAGATGTACACTGCTTGTAGATAGTAGAGAAAACATTTATAAAGCCATCGAAAGAAATAATTAAACTGAATATATCACAGCCACCTTTCTGAATCGTTCAAACAGGGAAGTTTACACCCATAAAAGGCTGATACTCCTTCTGGCAAACTTTTAATACAATCATTTGGTTTGTACTGTAAATACCTGGCATATTTTAACCTTGGAGATAAATGAATCTCAGTGGGATGGCTGAATAATTAAGAAAAGTGTGTCTGATGGGCTTGCTTCATATGGAGAGGTGAAATAACACCGTGAGAGTCAGCTGATCATTTGATATCTTTACATTAAACGAAAAAAAACAAGGCAAACCCTGAGGCATGCCACTGTTATGCTGGGTGACAGGGATTGCTTTCAAACAAGTCATGTTTCAGTGTTAGCTCTATCATGGTTTTTAAATTGCCATTTAAAATGTAAACCAATGAGCATTCTGGAAGGAAATCTCCTGAGACCCCCTGAGCTGGGGCATGGTGGCCTCGAGGCTGGAGGTCAGGGCTCATCTGCTCACTGGGGCTTTCCTTGATTGAAGGCGACAGCTCGGTGGGAAAGTGGCAGTGGTGGAAGGGCTTGAGGAGGAGCAGTTTGGAGTCTGCTGGCTAATTACTGGCAAGAGATCTGCAGGGGCTGTTTATTTTCTAGTAATAGGTATAGACACAGTCAGGATGGTCTTGAGATCTTGCTTTAGGGTTTGTGTTGAGCCATCTGGATGCTCAGTTTTACTGAGGGCTTGGACTCCTGGTAAGAAATGTTGAAAAGCAGCTGAAACACCGAGCCCCCGAAGAAAGGAAATCAGGCTTTGAATTACTGCCCAAGTGTGGTGTGCCATGAGGATCAACACACACAGTTTTAGTCCCAGTGCTACTGCACACAAATCACACTGGGAAGGCTCCCTCAGCTACTCCTGCCAGCACAGGGATGCTTCCACATCAAGACATTTCACTCGAAGTAGTCACTTTGCTGGAAAAACCTTGGAGAGTAGACTCTGGGAATTTTCCCTCCAGTGTAAAGCAGCAGGGTTATATCCCAGGCTGGAAACTTTCAGCCTTGGTCTCTGCTGGCTGCCCAAGGTCAGGCTCTGCTGGCCCCTCAGGATTTGGCTGTATCACAGCAAGGAGCACGTGGTATCAGCTGGGATTTGTGCTGACAATATTGCTCTTGGTTTCAGTGAGCGTCCTCCAGCATGAAAAGCATTCCAGGAAGGAGGTGGCTGTATCCCCAGGGATGATAACTGATCTCGTTGTGAAAAACATTAGTTGCTCTCTGGAAAACAGAGCCCCCATAAAGACATTATGCAATTAGGACCATTGCCCTTAAAATTATTATTTTCCACTAAAAGATGTTGTTATTATTGGTGGAGAAGTGGCTGCAGGAGCCGTCCACTTGACAGTTGTGTCTGAGAGCATGGGGCAGAAGCACCTGTTTATTGATTATATAAATCAAATTAATTTAGTTACATTTACAAACACAGGAAGAAAAGCAATAAGGTCTGTCATGTGGCTGTGCCCCAAAACAGGCAACACTGTCAATATTGAAACTGCTCTCCTCAGGGAAACCAAGAATGTGATGTGGCTGCAAGTATTCATTTGGTTGTTGTCATTTCCAGTGCTACATATTTTAAATTTACTTCAAGCACTGTTGAAAGCCTGTAATGGTGAGGAATCACCTGCCCAGAGGGACTCTGGATAACATGCCCACCAGCACAAAGGGAAGTTGTGCTGTCTTGCTCCACGGAAATAGTGAATTAAGGGTTTATAACCAAGGTTAATAACTCCAGATATATCTCCTTCTACCACACAAGGAAAGTAAATTATTTATAGGCAGAACTCCTGCCCCCCTAACTCTCACCTTCTGCCCCTCTCCACTGCTTTACCAGCATCCTTTGCCCTGTCCATGACTCCAGCCACACCTAAAACATGGCACAGGATTTCTCTTCCACCTGGGAAGCAAATAAGAGGTAAAAAGAGGTCATATTTGGAAAATACTCCCCAGCATTTCTCAGTGTGGTATTTGCCACGGTATCCAAGGCCAGATGGGCTGTGTGATGTGGATCCTGGACACCTCAGCCTGTGTCTGACTTGTGAGATGCTAATCCAGGGGCACAAGGAGACACAGTCCCTGTGGAATGTAGGTCAGAGTGAGCTGGGTGGCTTTCACTACGCTGGGCACCTACCTGGTGATGGCAATCATTGGTCTGCTTCATCTCCATTCAGCATAATCATAAGGGTATATTGAGCTGAAGGACAGCCCCAGAATTTGTTTCAGGGAGGACTGAAACAGAAAGGAGCCACCTCATTTTTTTTCCTCCTGAGATTATCCTAAGGGTGAAATAGTCTAAGAGTGAAATTTTGCCATCAGATGCCTGTCTACAAATGCCACTGGTGTCATGGGAGCACCACATGTGAGCACAGGAAGAGGATCTGGTCCTCCAGGTGAGGCCCTTCTTCTTCAACCTCTTTTACTGTGTACAGTTCCTGGGCAGAGGAGTCCCTGCACTATCTCTGACCTCTGTGGGCTCAACCTAAGCTATCTGTGGGCTGGAAAAATGCCACCAGCTGCCAGGATGCCTTTGGTACTTATGCAGATGTGAAAGGACACATTCCAAGCAAGCTGTTCCTGGGTGCAGCTCATGCAGGACGGGCGCCTCTGGTGACACGCTGGGACATGGTAATCATCTTAACAGCACTTGGCACTGAATACTGCCTCTCATCCTGGTCTCTGTGCCATTAGCTAATTGAGCTTTGCAGCAATGCCTCAGAAACACTGGCTTTGGCAGGCACATTTTTCAAATTACTAAATACAGATTTGGAAAGGCTACATGTGTCTCTTGGCCAGTGATCATCTGTGGGATCAGTGAGCCTTTAGCTGGCAGGAGCTGGTGAGACCCTCAGTGAAGGTGGCCCCTGGACTGCAAGGGAAGATACAGCTGTAATCTGTCCCAGAAACTCTTATGAAAAGGGATTGGAAATTCAGAAAAGGGGTCTGAAATTCAGATACTTGTCCAACCATTCCCAACCCGAATAATTTATTGTTCTTGTGACCCAAAAGAGCAGGGACTGCATTCTGTCTGGCTGAGTCATTTGAATACAGCCCTTCACCTCTTCCTCCATGCCCTCCTCCTTGGTGGGGGAGTCAGGAGTAGCAGTACGTGGTTCATCAGGGCTCCTCTGCAGCCCCAAAACCATTTGACATGAACACAGCGAGTCTGTCTCCTTCCTGCTACCTATCTGTCTTTTGTATGTCCTCATGTGTGTGTCTCCGTGTCTGTTCTAAAGCAGCTGGACTGAAAAAAGCCCACTGTGACTCTGGCAGGCCCCCAGCATCCTGATTACACACCAGCACTGGAGCTGAGAGCACACTGAGGAGATTAAAGGGTGGCAGCTGTTGCTCCTGCCAGCCTGCGTTGCCCACTGCTGCCTCCCCCGGCTCGGCACAGCTCTGGGAGCGAAGAGGGGGGCAGAGACAGCCTCTCAGGCAGGCCTCCCAGCCACAGAAAAGTTCCTCATCCCTTAAAAGCTCCTCAGAGTTAGAGGCTGCCTCTGAAGAAGCCACTGCTCGTGCTATTGGCAGGAAAAGGAGCCTCCTCCGTGCATCCCTTCTGGCCCCAGGAGCTTCTTCTCTCCAACTCCAGGCAACTGAGGCAGATACAGTCCATCCACCCAGCCTGTGTGGCCTGGGGCAGCAGAAGTCTCCGGTGGGCACTGTTAGGCTGGCAATTGAAAGCAATAGGTCTTTATGGTAATTTGGGCACCAGGCAGCCACTATGAATAGGAAATGATGGCAGTTACTTTATCAAGTAACAGCATGAAAATGTGAAGTGCCTTTATTGAGCTGCTGGCTTGCTGGTGAGAGTTAAAGGAGATGCTCTCTCGGGTATAACATTTGCAGAGAAGTGGCATGAGATACTGCCATAAACTCCTCCGTTAATAAGCGAGCAGAGGAAGGCAGAGAATACCTAATGCAGCTGTGTGAAAGGACAAAATTAAGATGGTAGAAGCAGCAACATTTTTCCCTTGGCAGCAGATGTACCCCAAGGAGAAAGGAAGAATTTCACTCTTGACCCAAGAACTAGGAAATTCATGTAGTGCTAATATTAATATAGGAAGGATGGCTTTGAAAGGAATGAAAGAAAAACACATCTTGCCATATCAGTGCCCTCCAATGCCAGCGAGAAATTTAAGTCTCCGCTGAAGGGAAGATTAACAGGGAAGAGACCAGCTCAGCAGCTGTGCAGTGACGATGCTCTGCAGGTGGTCAGGGGGTACAGAAATGACTTTTCCTCAGTGACAGATGGGGCAGACATGGCCCAAGTGTGTAAAAAAATGGCAGCATGCATCCCCAGTTATTCCAATGATGGTGTTGGATTGCAGTGTTGCAAAGCAGCTCTGAGGGCAATGACCATGCACGGTTGAAGGTGCTGCCCAGAGGGAGCAGAAGGGCAGCACTCAGCAAACACTGGGAAGAACATCAAATTGCAAAATTGCAAAATTGGTTACAGTTCAGCAAATTCTGTTTTCTCCCAAGTTTTGTAAGATTGTCTGTGGCATTTATCACTGATATATTAATTGGCGTGTTATTTAGCTGCTTAAAAGGCTGCTTTTGATAGTTCTCGCCCAATGAAAGCTGTTCTTCAGAGAAAATAAAAGCTGTTGAGACATTTAGGATCAATTTCTGCTTAAAGCATGTGTACAGTTCCAGTGTGGATATTGCTTATATCAATGAATGTAGTCAAAATGGATTTCTGAAAACCTATTTGGCAAAATAATTCAACACAGATAAAGAATTTTGGTAAAGCAAACAACTTCTGACAATGCTTTGCTTTTAAAAAAAGACAGATGATTATTAAGTAAGAGAAAAAAAATCTGCTTACATTCTCACCTCCCATCACTGTAGTCACCAAATAAGATGAGAGGAGGGAGTACCTCCCTGCATTTTTCTGGGAGATCTGTGATTGTCCTCCATGCCCGCAGGCAGCTCTGGCTTTCTTGTAGCTGCATTGGAGTTAAATCTGCCCTGCAAGAGAAGTGGAGGTGTGGAATGGAAACTCCAAGGAATGGACAGGTCATGCTTGTAACCAGAGCACCATGATGTCTCTTTGCTTCTATACTCATTGATGGTGAGAAGCAGATCAGGTTCGAGAAGAGAGGAGGAGGAGGAGGAGGAAGAGATAGAGAAAATGCACAGAGAAGATGCAAGAGTGACCTGACCTTGGGCAAGAAAAGTGCTTTGCAAAAGAAACACTACCTGTTTACTGCGTTTGACGGAGGAGGTTTTGGGCAAAAACTGGGTCTTCACATGCAAGAAGTCTGTCATGGCAGAGACTGCCCCAGCTCAGTGAGGGAAAGCACAATGACCTTCTGAAGTCAGAAGCTCCTGTAGGAAAATAATTCAGACTGGAAATACGATAAAAATGCTAGTGGTGAAGATACATAATCCTTGGAAGAACTTAGCAGGAGATGCCACTGGTCTCTTTCACGGGAATCTTCAAAGCCAGGCTTTTTGGAAAGAATGGGCTCCAATCAAAGCACAAAGCAGTCAGTGTGAAGTGACACATGCTTTACAGGGGCCAGGCTGGAGGGCTGCAGCTCTTGTTCCAGTTGTAAAAGTTGTTGCTTCTTCTAAAAGGCTCTGATTTCCTATGGATGTGCCCTCCAATGCCCCAAGATGACAGCTGTAGTGCTTAGGGAATGCCAGGAGAATGGACAGCAGGTGGTGATCCCTGTCCACGAGTCAACTCAAAATGCCATCTTCTGCAGTCACTGCAGGGGACAGGGTGCTGGGCTGGAGGGATCATTGCACTGGGTTAGTGACTTTTCATATGTTCTTGCCTAAAAGACAGCACAGGAAAATGAGTGGAAAAACCTCTCCTCAAAACCTGCTGTGAGAGCCAGGAGAGCACATGAAGCTTTGTACATTGTTTGGATCCAAAGGATGCAGAAAACTGCCTGATGTCCCAGCCAGGTGGCAGGTTAGACTGGCCTGGTTCCTTTCTCAGGGAAATACAAAGAGTGGAGCCAGAGGACATCCTGCATCAACCAGCCTTGCCAGAAATCCTACCAGCACTCGGAAACATGGGCAGGCTGGTCAGGGGCCTGAATGGACACTCGTGATATCCTGAGCAGCATCTGCTCTCCTGTTCCTGGGATAAAGACTAGTATTGGTAACGCGGCAGGTTAGGTTTCCCCTATGGCTGTTGAAGAGAGAAAGCAGCATGTAGGAAGGTGACTCTCTAAAGTGCCCAGTCAGAAAAACAAACAAATCTGGTTGAAACTCAAAGTCTCATGTTGGGTTTTGACGGAGCAACCCATCTCCCAGGCTATCATCCTGCCAAGTCACACAGTGCCTGGACACCTGAGGTTTCCCACAAGCGTTCTCCTTTCACCTTGGCAGCTCAGACTGAAAAACTGGACAGCTATTGCTGCTGTGGTTGATTTTTGTGTCTGGCTGATCCTGCTACTGTGTAAACCTGACGCAGCTGCAGCAGCAGCTCAGCAGTTAGAGCATTATAATCCCGTGCACGTTACAGTGATGCCACTTGAGCTGCTAATTTGGCATAATCTGGATCCTAACGGAGGTTTAGCTCATGGACTTCTGCCACTTCCCACTTGTCTGCTACAGAATTAACCATCTTGGAAGTAGCAGCTGCAGTCACCAGAAATTTGCAACCAGCAGTGAAATGGGGTTCACCAAGCGCCCCTTGCAGGTGAACGCGTTTTTCCTCTCTCTGGCTGCATCCATACAGTTAAATAGTGACATTAAGGACCTGCTCCATGGTGTGAGGCCAGGTGGGGCAGCAGACCTTGGATACCCAAGCCTGGGTGAGACCACCATGAGCTCAAATTAATGGAGTTATGCTGGTCCAGACCCTCTGTATGTGAAAGCAGAAGAAAGAACTGGATCCACACCTGCATGCCAGATGATGCTACTGATCCTTTGTTTGCAAGAGAAGTTGCTTGCATAGCCAGCTGCTGTGTCTTGGCGGGTGCAGAGTCCCTCATCAAGCAGGTGCTAAAAGTCCTGTGTTGAAATGCAGTAAGCAGGTGCTGTGTGGGAGTCTCTGGACAAAATACAGGCAGTAAAATTATTCTCCAGATGTGCCACCATGAATGTGAGGTCATGTACTGAGCATGAATTACCTTCAGATGCACTGAATGCTCATTTTTATCCTTCTCCACAAATATTGGTGGCAGACAGATGCTCCTCAGAAGGTCACATGTAGCAAGTATGATGGGCACAGACACACACAGGGATCTGAGCACTGCAAAGGTCCCGCACCCATCCTTGAATGTGGTCTTTTTTTTGGAGAACAATCCTTTTTGTATACCAGCCCAGAGGCACTAACACGTTTTCAGGTTGAAGATGATCCTGTGTCCCTGTGGGATCAGGGATACCTCTCCTGCCAGCCCTGGAAGGCAGCTGGGTCTCAAGGGGAGTGGATCACAGAATTGCCAGAGCCCTGAGGTTAGTAGGACTGCAGGGATGGGGGTTCCATCTCTGCTGCCCATGGATATGGTGGTGCTTCCCAAGTCTAGGCATTTAGTCAATAGTCAAACAGAAATTATCTCCAGGGATTCAGGTGGCAATAACCAGTGTAAATAGCAAGGACCTTTAGATCATTTATGGCTTTCATGGCAGAATACTTGCACTGGTAACTTGCAGACTGAAATTTCCTGGTATCAAGATTTGTGCAGCTACTAACTACAAATCAGGAAAAAAACAAATAATAACTTCCTGGAGGCTCACAGTTACTTTGGGAACAGAGAGAGAAAGAATACATTTAAGCAAATCAATTCACTCACTTGTCCTCAAGTCTGTCTGAAAATATTCTCAAAGTGTCACTCAGCATTGCAAAAATTATCTCCTGTTTTCATTTTCAACCAAATGTTAGGAACTGAGGGATACATATTCCTCCCATCCTTAACGTTTTTTGGGGGGCTGTGTTATCAGCTGTTCCAGCATTCACAATTTTCACTTATTTATCTACTCAGATTTTTTTTTTTTTTCATGCACAGCCTCTCTGCAGTCTGGCAGAGGCAGCATTGCAGTATTGATTTAGGAAGAGGCAGTTGTGACAATACAGTCCCAGGCTAATTCCCATGCTGTACGGGGGCTGCTCTGTCCGCAGCAGCAGCTTCACCCCCAGCATGGGGCTCACTTTTAAAATGAAGAAAAAAGAATGAAAGAAAAGCTACTTTTCTCTGTTCTGCTTTGAAGGGGAAAAGGATTACCCAGGCTAAATAAGCCATCTGAGTACTTAGCTAGCAAGCCTAAGTAGTACCCTGTTAGGAAGTTCTGGCAGAGAGCTAATTAAATTAACTCTCTTTGATTTATTAACAAGCAGAGCAACATATCACACAGGATTGTCCCATGAAATTAATGTGCTTTCTGATTCTCTCAGCTGCTTCAGCTCAGTCACGTCCCAGAAAAACCGGTTATGGGGACTCAAGTTTAATGAGACTCAATGGCTCGAGAAGGATCCCTGCCCACCAACAGAGATACGCACTGGTAATAATACCTAAAAGCATGTTTATTTTCGTTGCACTTCCCTAATTCCTTTTTAATGCCTAGGACCGTCTAATGGCTAATTCGTAATTTCCTGCTCACTGATATGCAGATGAATGACAAGGAAAAGCCTTCTGCATGTTTAATTATTCTGTTGATTTAAAAGACACTTTTCCCTCAGTGCAAGTTTCTGTGTGTGTGCTCTCATGCATCGAGTATTTCATTATTTTTAGAAGCATGCTCTGTTCCTTTTGATGCTTCCATAGTTCCAGCATCCAGTAATTACCATGTTTTGTGTCCAACAGACCTGATCCACCAGCAAGTGTAAATCAGGAAAACATTGCTGTCTGTAAATGGAGTTATTCCAAGTTACACCAGACCTGAGACTTGACCTCTCCTATTTTCAGTGATGGAGAAAATGTTACTTGTGTGCTGGGACTCTTGTGAAGTAGCAGCATATAAAATTTAGAAAACTTCAGAGCAATGAAAATCCAAATTGAAGCCTGTGAATGCACAGATGAGAATCTATTTGTGTAGCAAGCTCTACTTCTGCTTAACCCCTTCAAGGAGCTGTAACTCTCTTTGCGTATTTGATTTTTCTCCCTGAGTACAACATAGTCTGTTTAACCTATTTTTGCTACTTTCCAACAGTTTCACTGGAGGGGTTCTTCCCTATGCCTTGCATTTAGCGTTGCTATCTGAGCACTCCTTTGTTAAATTAAGGCAATTAATAAATGGAGATGTTAAGCAATCAATTTTGCCTGCATATCTCCACAGCCTTACGTATGACTGGCTGTAATCACAAGATAAATGCAACGTGCTGATGTATGGTAATGTTCAATAATACATTCTCCACCAGGCTCAATTCATCAGGGAGTTTCTGGAGGGGAGGCATTTGTTATTGGCTGTCTCCGGACCTCAAGGATAACATTCCTGTCCTTTCCATTGGCCGCCCCGCTGCTGCAAGCCTCTTCCCGTCTTATTTTGATGATGAATATGAAGGCATGCTAAGCTGTGCCGGAGAGTAGCTCTCGCCGACTACACTCCCACCCCGGGCTCAAGGACTCCAGAGCTCCCCGGCTGCTTCCCCTGCCCACTGCCAGCAGCAGCAGCAGCAGCAGCAGCAGCAGCAGCAGCAGCAACGCCAAAAGTTGTGATGCTTTTCTTCACCCAGTGCTTTGGGGCTGTGTTAGATCTTATTCACCTCCGGTTTCAGCACTACAAGGCAAAGAGGGTTTTCTCAGCTGCTGGGCAACTTGTCTGCGTCGTCAACCCAACACACAGCCTCAAGGTGAGTTAAAAATATATTTTCTTTTCTAACATCTCCTCATCTTCCCCAGCACTGCCACCCGTGATTCTCCACAGGGAATGAAATTATGCTCTGGCAGCAAGGGGAGAGTGCTGTTAACACATTGCAGCCCTGGCAGAGAGGATGTTCGCATTGTCTGAATGCATGATTCCCTTTGGAGCAAAGGAGAAGCAACCCACTGCTCCGAGCGACCGTGGGAAGTCGCGGCCCCCCCTCCCTAAAGTTTCCTCATCCATTTCGTCCACATAATGAGCGTGCATGTTGCAAGCGTTTAGTAAAAATGATTGGAAAAGTTACCTGGATGAATTAACATCCCTTTCTAGTCGAAGGATGCTGTGTGCTCTCTCAGGCTGACACCCCAGCACAGAGGGATGCTGCCAGGCAGTGGGGAGCACGAAGAGGGGGGTGGCAGTAGAGGGATCTCCTCTGCTGTCGTTTGCTCTTTCAGGGGAAAACCGGCTGTTTCTGTCTCCTGGGGGGAGTTGAAGGCATTCCTCTGGCGCTGGGACTGTCCTTAAGCTGTTTGCAAGGTGAATCTATTTTAGGAAAGAGAATACATTTGCTTTAATGTAAAACTATTTATAGTGCCCATAAAAACATTTCTTTTACTTGCACAGTTCTGAATTTTCACCGACAAAGTGTCAACAGCTCCATCTATACCAGAACCTTCATGTTTGCAGTAGAGAAGGAGCAGCAGGGGGAGAAGGCAATCAGGAGGCTTTAATTACTTTATCACATTAGTGAATGACCAACTTTAATGAAGTGGCTTCTGTTTCGTGCAAGTCCTTGCTGATCTGACTCGCCAGGTAGCTCCGCTATCCCGGTGCAAGCTTTGAAATTAATTTAATCCAGGACAACTTATTTTTGCTCTGCAAGGGTCCCTGTGAGGTACTTGGAGGGGTTGCAGGAAGCATCTTTCCCAAGCTCCTGGTCCCTGGGACGTCCATTGATGGGGTAAATCCCTCTTCAGAATAGCATCACCTCACAAAAAAAAAAAGGGCATGTTTCCCACAGTCATCTTTCCCGTCTCAGGCTGTGCTTAGGCTGGAAGAGATTGTTTCTAGCAGGGTGCCGGCTCCGGGAGGATTTTCCCGCAAAGCTGTGCTCTGAGCACTGCCGGCTGGGGCGGGCGCCCACCGGGGCTGAACCGCTTGGGTGCAGGCTCGCCTCTCCCGGCACCACGCTCCTCACAAGGTAAGTTAAAAACACCCAGCCCTGTCATTATCTGAAAGCGTCTGGCTGTCTGAATGCGCAAAAGAAATAGCTGCATTCCTAAGTGCACGGGGAGATTTTGTAAGTGAATTCTTCTGCGCTCAACCCTTTTATGTGACTGTCTCCTGCTACTTTCATCTATAATTTTAATTATTTTTTTTTTTCTAAAGTGAACAGAAAAAAGGCTGTCAACACACAACAGGTCCCAACACAATTTCAGTGCCACGGGAACTGTCTGATAAGGTCCCATAAGCACAGACGGGGGTGACTATTGCTCCACTGTTACCTAAGACTAGACCCAAGTTTATCATTGCAGGTTCTGCTGAGTTGCAGGTTTGCTATAGTAGGAGCTGCAGCTGTGTTAAACATATAGGGCACTTCATTTTACTAAAATCCCCCGTGGTCAAGCTCTTTACTGCTCGGACTGAAAGCCCAGCAGAAAGATGAACAATCTCAGTCCTGCTGTGGCAGCATTTGAATGCAGGCATTGGAAGCAAATTCTCTTGGAAACAAACAGGACCTCTAGGAAAAGGTCTGGTGTGTCAGTGAAGCCCCAGTAAGAATTGTTTTGACCGGGGTGGGAATTGCTCCCCTGATAATTATGCACTGGGAACCCAAAGGCACAGGTGTCTCCACAGCAGCCGGTGGAGACACGGTTTAGATGAACAAGCTGATGAAAAACTCTCTGCTGTGATAAACCCCTCTGACTGTAGAGTGAAATGTGCTGTGCAAGTGCTCCCAGGTTACCTAGCTCACAACCAGCCACATAAATATGGTGGGCTTTAGCTCTGATGTGCTCCCCAGGTGTTCAGCTTCCCTCCAGCTGTGTAAGGAATGCATCACCACTTTGTGGCAGCAACCAGAGGAGATGTGAGGATCAGGTCCCTTTGTGTCCAGCATGACACAGTTGTTCACCCATAGCAGCCTGTGGCCCAAGCTTGCCCATAGCTTGCCTGCTGGCTCCTGGCAAGCAAGGCATCTTGTCCAAAGCCTGGTGTCAGAGTGAAGCCAGGTGAACCTGCTTCTCAGGCTTCCCATTTCTCCCCCAGGGATGCACAGGGAGGCTGTTGTTGCTCTCAAAAGGCGTCTAAGGGACCATGAAATGTGAAAGGGCCAAACTTATTCTTCTGTGATGGTTTACAGTATTATGACTACTTTGATGTTTCTTAGTCTATTATTTCTAGCTGGGTCTTTTCAGCTGTAACATTTTGTTGACAGCCCCATAATCTATCTTAACAATTGACAAGTGGAGTGAAAACTATATTAAGGTTCGCGGTCGATGAATACAAACCTGCTAGGAAACAAGGGCTGGGAGCAATGTCGTTTCTTTCCTTTTTCTTCAAGACTTAAATGTTTGTGCTTACTCCAAAATCATAAGCCCTTTGAAAAGGGATTACTTTATTCTGTATCTCCACAGTGCTGGTGCAAGGGGACTCCTGGCTGATTGGTGCAAATGATAAATGACAGGCATCACACTCTGGTGTGATTATGCACGTTGACATCCTTCACACAGGCCAGGTCTTCAATCAGTGCCAATGCATACAACTTCATTAAAGTCAATTGCTGCAGGACCTCCATTTTCACTCCTTCCACCCAAGGGAGAGCTCAGGGATGTAGTGGGATTCAGCCCACACAGGAGGATCTGTGGCTAGTGATCATGTATGTGTGTCAGAGATGTGGCATTGCAGAAAGCACTCAGTGAGCAGCAGAGGACAGAGGAAACCTGGTATCCTCCAGGGAAGGTTGCTCCAGCTTCTGCTGTCACAGACCCACAGCCAGACCAAGGGGGCACTCCTGTAAAGTTATGCCAGAATGCTGTCATCATCATCACAGCCTGGACCTCTGACAATGACCAGAGCCTGTCATTTACTGCTTCTTTTAGGAGGTTCTCTACCAGAGTTTGGTAGAGAAGCACACACTTAGAGAGAAACCCATGTATTTCTTCCCACTGAAAGGCTCATTAATTGGGAAGGCTGATGAACATTGCTGTGCTTCTTAAAAGGCAAGATGGTAAAAGTGTCAGTACAGACACCTCTACTGATCTGCTGCTATTTTCCCTGCACTCAACCGGCTGACATGGGTGACACTAAGAAAGAAAGACAATTTTGCAACTGTCCCCCTCTGTTTTGTCAGTTTGGCAGGATTATGAATGGGAGGGGGTGTTTGTTTTGGAGCCTTTGTCCTTCTTGCCACTTTCTGCTCTTTGTCCTCCTACAAAGCTTTCCTAGACATAGCAGCGTCTCACAGCACAGTGCTATGCTGGGATCAAAATTCACTTGCCAAGCAGAGAAAACCACTTACTTACCACACGTCTATAGGTCACCTTTGTCCTCAATCATATTATATCCATTTCTTTGTAACCTGCCTTCTTTCAAGCATGTGGTCAACCTAACATCTTCCCTTGGAGAGGCACAGCTGGGCAACAGAGTTCTCCATCCAAGTGTTTGCTCCCTCGATAGCCATACCAATTAAAGGAGCAGCACTTATGCTACTGGCTGCAGGTCCCAGCAAGTAGGGAAAGTTGGAAGGTTCTCCATTTGCATGGAAGAAATAGGCAGGGTTTTCTGATCCCACAGAGATGAGGCTCAGTGAATTGCTGTCCATTTGCCCGCTGTCAATAACAATTCTCCCCAGAACTGCAAACTGGAAAGAAGGTGAAGCTGAGGGAGTATCCTGAGTCCTTAGCATCAGCCCCTGTCCCGATAGCCAACTTCACATGGCAGGGGACAGCAGTGCAATCACATTCCTGACAGGTGCTGATGCTTCATGAGATGCTGCATATGGCTGAGTTAAACAGATCTTCTTCATTCAAGGAGTTACTAGCTTTTTACACACAATTTTTAACTCTTTCGGGAGTTTGAAAACTGTTCTTTAAAATAATAAAAAGTTGTGTTTACATTACTCTTGTAAAAACACCAATCTCCACCTCTATAGGACTTCAAGGAGCTTGTTGAATTACAAGACAAAATTCAAACAAGGACATAAAATAGTTCAATCTTAATATTCTAAAAGGGTCGTAACATGGTTTATGGGTCCAAGCTCTCTTTCAGCTAGTTTTTAAAGCAACGAGCAAATCTGCTCTGACTTAGGGAAGGGATCTGAATCCTGTTACAACAGCTTGGCTCTGCACCCAGTGGCCAGCCAAATAGCATTGTAATCCACTTTATCCCCAGGACGATTAAAGTGCTAGGGTACACTACACCCTCATGAGATCTATTTATTTGGTGCAAGGGAGGAGAGCAACTATGAAACCTGCTGCTAACAGCACCTGGATGTCACTGTCTCAACCCAGACAATCTCAAATCTCCCATGCAGGGCTGTGATTTGGGAACAAAGTGGCATTTGGCCCCAGTGTCCAGCAGGATTATGACAGCTGTAGTGAGAGGATCATTAAAATGCTCTGCTACCTGCAAACCTGGGCTCCTGGCAAAGTGCCTGTTTCCCACCCCAGCCATGGACTGGGGCTGTGTGAACATGGATTTTAAAACCTATTGTAGGGATGTGGATAACAGCAGGCAGGGCTTTGTCACCCCTCCTTCAGCTGTGCCTCTGTTTGAAGGACTTCCAGTTGACCTGATCACCCCAGGAGGCTCGGTCTCTCCTGAGATGGGACTGAAAGGGTGCCCTGCAGACGGGAGGCACAGCACGCTCAGGCAGCTCTCCCCTGGGGCTCTCCATTCGCTGCTGCTTCTTGGCTCCAGGAACCCCTCTCTGCTGCAAGCCATTAACCTTTGGCCTGCAGATCCATTCACCTGCACCACCGTGGGCCACGGCAAAGGGCAGCACGGGCTTCACTCCAGGCGCGCTGCAAAGCGGGACAGCTCCGAGCTTCTGAGTGGTCTCACAGAGTAACAACCACGGAGTCTCCTTGGAGAGGGAGGGAAAGAGCCCCCACCTCAGAAGTTTCTGTGTTCATAGGCTTGGGCTTTCTTGTCCTCACCTCCCAGCCCAAACCCACTGCAGAAAGTTAATTACCACTGTTAACTGGTCCTGTGTGTTCTGCTACAGCTCTGGAGGGGGGATAGATCAGGCCAGCACTGAGTCCTTTCCTACCCACATTTGATTTTGAGAGTGAATTTGAGGCAATAGCAGAAGGGGTAATGGTTTTGAACTGAAGGAGGATCGATTTAGATTAGATATAACAAAGAAGTTTTTTATGATAAGGGTGGTGAAACACTGGCAGTTTTCCCAGAGTGGTGGTTTATGCCCTGTGCCTGGAAACATTCAAGGTCAGGTTGGACAGGGCTCTGAGCAGCCTGATCTCATTGAAGATGTCCCTACTCATTGCGGTGGGGCTGAAGTAGATGGCCTTTAAAAGGTCCCTTCCAATTCAAACTATTCTAGGATTCTCTGATTCTATATTAAATCTGACCTGGTTGCAGGACATTTGAAGTCAGATGTTATCAATGGAAGACAGTGCTGTTTTTTTAATGTTAGAGAAATGTCTCTCCCCTTGACAGGGTGTTTGACAGCAGGGTGAGGAGAAGCCATCAGACACTGCCACGTATTACTTTGTAATCCACCCACTCTGATATGGCTCAGTACATCAGGAATTTCTCAGTGCAGCCCTTTGGGTTAGACATAACAGCCCAGGTAACTCTCTTGGGAGAAATGCTGTCCCAAAGGAATTGCTGTGACTAACACAGAGGGTGCAGAGGAAAAAGGAATGTTTTAATACAAGGCTTGATTGCATTAAGTCAGTGGCAAGCTCTCCGTCTGCTTCCCAGCAGATCAAAGTCACACTGAATATGGTACTGCAAGTCCCTTCATTCAGGTGTTAAAATGTCCTCAGTCAGGTTCCCAGACATCACGGATTTTGCCTCAATGTCAGACTTTACAGAGAGTATAAATTTTTGTTTAACCATTAAGATTCTCACCTGGTGGCAAAGAACTCCCAGCATATGTAGCTGGGTGACATTTAAAAGCTCTTTTTTTTTTTCCTTAGAAACAATCTGAGGTTCTTAAGTAATGCAAGAAATTGAGTTTAAAGGTAGCACATCAGATCCCAAGAGCTCTGGTAAAATGAGGGAGAGGCGCTGCTGTGTCTGTGCCCTGCCTTCCTGGGACTTTGATGCTTCCTATGCTGTTTAAAAGCCCTTAATTCTTGTTCTGCCTGGCTCAGAGCTGAGACTTCGGCACTCCCGGAGTCTTCCCCTCACAAATGGAAATTGGCATCCCTCAACAAAGTGCACAGGAGAGAAAAACTGAATCCTGCAATAATTTCACAGGGTGGCAGTGAGGGAAGGACAATCTTTGTGCATCTTTACTGGGAGCTGAGTGCAGAAGTGAGGAGCAAGGGAGGACACAGCCATGCTCTCCTGGCTGCCTGGGGCTGGGGTGTCGAGGCCTGCTGCTCCCCTGGCATGGTGGCCATGGGAGCAGTGACCCTGATGGGCTGCCCTTGGCACCTCTTGTGGCATTGGCAGTGGCACATGGCATGGCACAGGATGGTACAGAGCCGTGGTTCTCTTTGGAGCCCCTTTGGAGGTAGGTGTCAGGCAGCACATGAGCCACCATGGAGGGAATTCCTTTGGAGAGCTGAGCAAGGTTTAGGCAATACACTGGGCCTGCTTTTGCTGTGAGTTTTGCAGCAGAACTGAGCAGAGTTGAGCCACTTCAACTTGATGGAGTTAGGGGAAGCCACTTGTGTCTAGCTGAACATGACAGCAACTTCCCAGCCCACCTCTGCATGCATGTGGTGTATTTGGAAATACAAAGCATGGATGTTCGGTCATTAAAAACCTTATCAGACTGCATTCTTTTTCTTTCTTTCCATAGCTTGCCTCTCTTTGTTAAGTATCTTTTCTTCTCTGCTCTTGCTTTTTTTTCATGCTTCCTATTCCCTGCTCTACCAAAGTCTTAAAGCAAAAGATTCTCCTCATCTGTCATTCAAAAACCTAATTTGGGGTTTTTCTTGCTCCTGTTGAAAGGAGCATCACTAACTTCACTGCAACTTTGGATGTCTTATTTTCCTCCAAGCTGTTTCAAAAGAAATCACAATCATTCAATCCTTGATGTCACCAACTTGACAGATGAAGTTTCACTTTAACACGATCACAGGCAAGACCAGGAGAGCTGCAAAAAGCAGTGAAACATTGTGTCACCAGCCGTGGATGCAGCTGGCAAGGGAGCCAAGGGTTTTACATGCCTGCAAAACTTAATTGCCCTCCTGCGCTGGCCTGGAGCTCGAGCAAGCAGGTCCAAGTGAAGGAACCACAGCTCTTGTTGTCCACCCAGCACAGTAAGATATGAAAATGATCCCACCAGCTCCCAAAAGATAATATCTGCCCTCTGCTTTGGTGTGGCAAAGCAAATCCACTTCCAGCAGGGATTTATGCTGGCAATTTCCTGTGCGTGCCGCCAAAGTAGACCCACGTCCCTTCTGCTTCCATGCTGCAAGGGCAAGCAGCTGGGCAGGGCAGTGGCTCAGCTGTTTTTCAGAACCTCACACAAAACTCTTACCCCTTGGGATTGTTGAAGGCTGTGCTGAATGGAAAAAAATTCACTTGTGCATGGAGACTTCCTGAAAATTGCTCTGGGTGACCTGCTGCTAATAACCACCTGCAATGCTTCTGCTCAGCTCTCCCACAGCATTCTCCAAAGAGGGAAGAGCATCTTGGCACCGCCAATAAATTTCCTGACACATGTGCAGTGTACAATTTGAAGTACTTTTATTTATTTAGAGGCATTTCTGAGCATCTTATATAACATTAATGGATTTATCTTTAGCTCTCCCCTTTCATCTCAGCAATACCATGAAAGCGTCACTGGAGGAGAACAGCAAAGACCTCTGAGTATTTTGTGTGTTTATTTTGGTGTTCTTTTCTTAAAAGGCAGAAATGTTTGAAACAACTTTGGGAAGAAATTAACCACCTATTTCCATACCAGATGCAGTGCTTTCAGTTCTAGTCTTTTCTTCCAGAGCAGTTTCATTCTGAACTGATCCAAACTGAAACTCTTTTTCACTTCCAGATTGGCCTCCTCAGTAAAAAAATAAATTGTTTGAACAGCCTTAGTATTTCACGCATAGAAATATTAGGGTTCAGAGTAGCTGATGAAGTGCCCATCAGCTCCTAGTAAATGCAGAGCTGAGAAGAGACACTAGTCCTTGTGAATACTTTAAACACAAGATCACACACTCTTTCACATCAAATGCCAGCTGAAATGTAAGGAAAAACAGAGAAATGGAGCATAAATAAGACAGAAAAATATTAAATTGGTAACATCTCCTTGTGCAGAGCACAAATGCTGTAGTTGAGCAAGGAGGTGGATGCTACATAGCAGAAAACCACATCAGCAGAGGATGAAAATGTTCTTCCACTCCTGGAAACCACCACGTGGAAAATAAGCAAAGTAATAAGCCTAAAAATTGAGTAAATTACTACAACACAGGGATTACATAGTAATAGCTGGGGTAAGGGGATGGTTATGGTCACCTTCAGGCTTTGTGAAAATGAGCAGCTGAAATAGAACAGCAAGATGGTGGCAAATGGGGTGATTGTGGCAGTACCCCAGCCTCAGCAGGAGCACTCAGGGGCTCAGTGACAAACACATGCACAGATGGAAAAATACAGATGTTTTGCAGGATCAGACACTCAGACATACTTATTCTGAAAATTATCAAACTCGATCCAGCAAAGGACCATACGAAAAAACCTGGTGGAGTTCAGCAGACCTACCCACCTCTTTTCAAGGGTTCAGGGCAGACTGAAGACATCCTCCTCCTCAGTAGGGATGTCTGAGGGCTGCATTGCAATGCCTGCTCAGCTGAGGACACCTGGCTGCACACAGGGATGTGCTCTCTATACTGGTTGGACTCCCCTGTATGAAAACGCATACCACAGGCCAGGGGAGTCCAGGGAAGCCCAGTCTTTACTTGTAAAAGGAGGGCAGCACTGTGAGTTTCCTGCTTTTTCTGCCTGAGAGCTGAGGTTCTCTCTGTGGTAAGAGAGACAACATCCTTATGAGTCTAGGATCAGTGATACTCTTTGTTCTCAAAGAAAGACTGTTTTTCTTGCTGCCAACAATCAAGGAAGCTGGAAGAATAGCTTGGGATGGATGTGTCATTTTTGTCTAGCTAAAGTTAAATTAAATGAACCCTGGTACCCTACAGTTCCTTTGACTCATGCAAAAGAAAAACAAACAGAATAGTTGTCTCATTAAGACAAATCCAAAAGTTTGGGCACAGTTACACCAAATATTATGTTCACTGTTTAATACAGGTTCAGGTGAGACAACTTTCTTTCCACTCCAGAAAAGAAAGCTTTTAGGGAGATTTCAGATATAGCAAAAAGAGATCTGGCAACATAGCTGTATGCTGGAGCTTTCAATTTATTTGTACTAGAAGGAACTCATCACCAGCAAAACTTAGGGAATTACTTTTTGGACTAGTTGATGACAGAGAACTTCAGAAAAAGTGGGTGAATAAAGCATGGATTTTATTACTCTTTCCAGGTAAGACAGAAGAACAAAGGGCACTTACGTGGTAGATAAGCTGAACACGAGCCAGCAACGTACCCTTGGGGCAAAGACCAGGCTCATCTTGAGCTGCGTTAGCAGGACTGTAAACCAGCTGCAGTGCAATTTCTGAGATCGCACCCAGAGCTGCCCAGAACTCCTTTCCCACCTGAAGTGTTCTGACCCTGCAATACTCTATAAAAACAGAACTTGGTGCTAACAGGCAGGTGCAGCAGAGTAAGGGTGTTGCGAGCAATCTTTGAACGTTTGCCTCAACAATGACCAAAGTCATATCAGAAAAATGTATCCGAAAAGAACAAAGAAGGCAGACAGAAAGTCTTGCGGGATGCACTTGGGAATCCAAGGCTCAGCACAGGAGACTTACATCAGTGAAAAAGTATGGAGCTATGTCAGTTACACCAGTATCTGGTAATTTAAATTCATCAGAAATCCAAATCCTCATGGTGGTCTAAAGCCCAGAGACATCACCAGCTAATTAAATTAGTCTGGACTGGAAAGAAGGTCACTGTGGCAGATGAGGGATGGCAAGAGAGAGTAAGACATACTCCAAAATATGCTTTGGGACAAGTACCCTTATTTGTAATTACAAGCAATGCTAAATAAATTCTGACAATGAGAAGACAGATTGTTCAACATCTACCAGAAACGACTTTGCACCGTGGCACAAGTGTAAACATGCTCTTAAAGAGTGCTGAGTGGAGAAAATAATACAGAGAATGTCACAGGGAGAAAACAATCCACTTGGACAAATCTTCCTCTCATTCTCCTTGTGGGATGGCTTTCAGCAGAAAGAAAATTCCTGGGCTTATTCAATTAACTGCTTCATGATCACTTTCCCCCTATGGTAGAATCCCTGCTGCTTCAGACCTGCTTTTGGATGTGCAAGCTGTGTTAATTTGCTGTGCAAAGAGGCACAAAGCAGAGAGGTTACTTAGGTAGTGTCATTTCTGTTCCCTGCCTGGATTCTGGGTCTGCTCACAGGCTCAAAGGAGTCTGTTTCTGTTTGTCTTTGATCACTGAAAGCCAGAGGTGTAGCAGATTTTGGTGACTTAGGATGAGATAGCATCACTAGAGGTGAGGAAATGCTGATTTTCCCAGCCTTTTTAGGCCGGCTCATGTTTTGCAGTATGTAAGTCTGTGGGTGACCTGTGTTTTGTTGAGGGGCTTTGTTGGAGGGAAATATTGCCATTCTCCATGACTTTGTTGGTTCCTTAAAAACTGTCATAGTCCTGCAGCAGCAGCAGCAGAGGGGGGAAAAAAAACTTGGTCCTCAGGACACCCCCAACCCATTTCACAGCCTTTTGTGGGTTTATTAAAATAGTTTGCATTTGTATGTCAGACTAGAGAGACAGCTGGAATGCAGGTACATGTTCTCCTTTGCTGCCTTGGCAGTGACTGTGTTGGTCCTGGAATCAGGAATGTCCTAGCCCACCATAGCAAGCTTCACCATAAGGTATCTGACAGGAGCCCAAGACACAGGTCCTTCAAAAATGTTTTGTTTCAGGTTTGTTGGCTTGGGAGATATGTTCACAGCTTATTTTCTCTCCTCACACTCCTAGGAAATAGTTGTGATGTGATCAGGGCATTGTCTGGCTCATTCAGTTTCCTCTCTATCATCATTCTGGCAAACGCTTTTTGAGGATGTCTTTACCCCTGTTGAGCCAAGCAGTGTCCCATATAAATATTTCCCTCAAGACATCAACTCAAGAAGGTTAAACTTCTCATTATTTGTGCTTCAAGGAGTGGCTGAAAATACAAGTTTTTCACAGCCACATGCCAGCCTCAGCAGAGTGCAAACTCAAAGAAGGCAGCAATGCGCCAGGAGCACATTCCTTACAAATAGGTATGTGTCTGCCTGCAGACAATTCATGGCTATGCCTAGGTCAAGATTTAAACTGTGTCAGGAAAACAGATGCAAATGCTTGCAGTAATTCACCATTGCTTCTTCTGGCTCCCCCCATACAGCCAAACTGGAACCCTTTGTCCCATTACTGTTCCTGCCTGGAATCTCAAGGGTCTAATTCACATGGGAAATGATACATCTTTAAAAGAAAATTAAACTTTTACTGAGTTTCTTCTGCCATAGAAAACATTTCAAAAAAGAGACTCAAAAATACTAAGGTCATGAATGGTTGCACAAACATAACCACTGATTTGTAAATAACTGATTATAAAGACTGAATTTTGTTTCAGGCTGTTGGTAAAAGATGAAGGCACTATCAGGAAACAGATCTGAAAGCAGCTTAATCTCCAGAAGCTTCACAAGGCAACTGGAGATAATTTATACTTGCAGCTAAACATGAGCTTACTGGTATCTCTTAATAATTTTTAAGCTTTTAATGATTTTTTAATAATAATACAGTGATTAGAAAAGAACATCCCAGCTCACAGATAAATCCAGGCTGTGTCTGGATATTTTGCTTATTTGCTGCTTTAACTAAGGCAACTTCAATTTGCCAGCGGCCAATGAACAGCCGGCAGCAAGAGAACTCAGTCTGATGAAGCAGATGTTGGGAAAGGGAAAACCTTTTCATTGCTCACTCATAGGGAAAATCTGCCAAAAGCAGCCTTTCAGCATTTTTTGTAATAGTAACTTTTGCTTCTTGGCTTTTAGAAGAAACTTGCAGATCAAGTAGCTTCTGAGGGGTTTCTTTGTGCAAAAGGACCTTGCGGCTCTCTACAGGCAAGTCACACAGTGGGTTGCAGCCTCCTTTGGTCCTGGATGACCCAAAATTACAGCTCAGGTGCTCCAGGAAGACCTGTGCCACCTGGTACTTGCAAATAGCTGTGTTAAAAGTTGAACGAAAATCTACCCTCCGTAGCCAAGAAGTCCTACATCTTAGGTCTGGGTTTTGTGGGTAATTTGTTTCCCTGATAGGGAACAACCCTACATCTTGATGGGCATAACCAAGATTTCCCCAAGATCCATCCATCTATTCCTGAGTTCATGGGCAAAATCGGCCTGAGCTCCCTAAAGAGCCCTCAGGGATGACTGATCCAATACTCTGAGCCCAGGTTACAGGGAACTATGACAGTTTGCTGTGCTTTCCTCTGTACCCAAAACTGCCTTTCCCCTCTATGAACAAACAGAGCTTTTGGGCACACCAACAGCCCTGGCAGGCTGTGTCCTGCCCCTCTATATCTTGGAGCTGGGGTGCAAGAATAGATGGAGCAGAGATGCAGTAGAGGCTGGATACAAGACAGGCTGTGCCTAGGGGATAAACAGATGCATCAGGCGGGTGCTGTGTCTGAACTAATAAGCCCTGCAGGAGACAGGATCTGTTCAACAGCATTCTGCCAGGGCCTTGTGGTCTATCTGCCTCCAAATCTGATGGGCCTATCCATGTGCTGCAGCACTCCATCAGGCTGCTGGAGCTGCAGAAGCCATCATCTAGCTGGGATGCTCTGCAGGAATCTGTGTCTTTGGTTTGTCTCTGTAATTTAGTGAGAGGCAATATTCCCTGACATCAGTTAAGTTCTTTGGGGTGGAGGCCAAAATAGTTAAATCACCTGTGTAGGTTACCTTTCATTGTGTGTGCAAAGGGCCATCTGCAAAACTCATGTTGTTGCCATAAATACAGTGAAGTTGCCAATCTTTTTGGTGTCAGTAAGGCCAAAGGATATACTCCACTGATTTCACCGCTGTAAATAGGTAAGAAAAAAAATGAGGATGCTGAAGCTTAACTGTAGCCATCTAAGTTGATAATTTTTTTTTTTACTTTAATCCCTTAATGATTATTACAATATAAGTAGAAAATATAAAGCATTTTAGGAGCATTAAGTAATCCTTAGAGGGCTCATTAATCCACGGATAATATGCAGCCACCACTGAGAAGGGAAGAAGCAATCATGCCGCCTCAGCATTGCACAGTGTGCCATCGCCAACCAGCTTCAGGAGGGAGGCAGAGGTTGCCCCCTCAGCCTGGCACTGTGGGAGGAGGCAGGGCTGGACAGAAAATGAGGGTCTGAAGTAGACACCACAAGGCACGCACATCTCCCTAACCTCCCTTGTTGTCGTGCATTGGGGTTTGGAGGCAGATCTGTGCCAACCGCTTGACTCTTTCCCCTAACGAAAACAGCAAAGTTGGCACCTTTTTCTTTCAGCTTCCAACCTGAGTAAAATTCAGCCACCTAGATCACAGCTGAAGGTTGTGCTTTGGAAAAGTATGTTTCAGTGCAGCAACGTCTGTGGTTTTCCCTGGCAAAGGCAAGATCCTGGGGAGCTCAGTCATCTAGGCTTCACCACACCAATGACTTGATAAAAAAATAAATGTATGGAAGTTTTCGCCAGCCTTATCTTCACCAATGAACAAAAATGGTCTTCATCATGTTAGGTTTTCTTGGTGATTCCCTGTACACAACAGTGTTAAGACTGTGTATCGTTCAGTCCTAAGTATCAGGAGTTGCCAGACCTGAAGAAGAAATCTGTTTCTGCAGTGCAGCCACCCAGTCTCTGGGCTTTAATTATGGGAAGGGGAGTTAATTCTCATCCAATATGTCCAAATATCAAATGGAAAATGAAAAAAAAAAACTTGTAAGCTCAGTGATCTCCAGGAAGTTCTTAACTGGCAGAAATTTCAAGGGTGCGCTGTGCACTGCCTTAGGACAGGGCCAAACAAGAATGGAGGGATATATCAGGGAATAGTAGATGTTACATGTACTACACAGTCAAAAGCAAGATCTTCCTTTGTCTTGCCAAGTAACTTAATTTTCCTGATACCTGCCACCATAGCAAATGAGTAGGGAGGCTACTGCTGTTCCATATGATATTTCCTTCATGCATTATCTTCTCTTTCAGTGTGCAAGATAAGGCTAAGGCTGACTGGGATGCAATACAGTGTCATGGCCAAATCTCCAAATGGGAGGTGGTTGCCCTGGCCATAAAGCAAAGAGAGGTACAAGAGCAGGAAGCCTTTTGTTTTGATGGGTTTACCCCTCACACCCTGTCCTTAAAGAGAAGAAGGAAATAAATTCACATGCTCAGGTGGTAAATCCTTCCCTAGACCAAACCAGCAGAGATGCAGGGCCCCCCAATATCTCAAGCCTGCATCTGTGCTCTGTGGCTCACACAGGGGTGCTCCCCATGGTGGTAAGCGACTTGTGGTGTTCTGGAGTGCTGGCTACCACCCTAGACATCATGGCCAGGGAACAGGGAGTGTGGACAGGTCATCTTCAAAATATAACAGCTTGCTGCAGATCAGCCCCCTCCCTGCTCTGTGCTGCCCTTGTCACTAATGTGGGTGTGTCTTCTGTCTTCCATGCCTACACTAATCCAGGAGATATGCCCAGGGAACCAATAAATGCCATACCTTTATGTGATGCTCCTGATTTTCCAGAATTTTTATCTAAGCATAATCTATTGGTGTTATTTAATTATCATGAAGCAGCTGCCTTATAGCATCCAAAATATATCTATTTGCCTTATTTTTGCAGTATGGCCATTAACTACCAACAAATGATTTAAAACATATTTACAGAGGGAAATGTCAGAGATGCATTATTTTTTCATGCCCAGTAAATACACTCACCAAATAACCAATTTGGTATTTAATTAACTTGCTTATGAGCTCACCTTTGAGAAATATTATTTGAGAGAACATTTGGCTATGATGCTTAGAGAGGCTCTCAGAGGGAGAATGCATCAGCTGCAGGTCAGCAATAATTTTTTGCTTTATTATGTTGGGGCGTTTTGCTGTTTGTATGGCATTAATGTAGTTCTGGCTTTCACATAATTTCAAAGTTAAACTATTAAACATGCAGAAAATCAATATGTAATAGAAGAATGTTCATTAAGAGAACCATAAATCAACTCTTCTTGAGTTGATTCTCTAGAGAGAGAATCAACTCTTCTTCTCTAGACAGAGCGAGTACCAAAAGCTTTCATAAAGCTGCTGGCCCATCATGATCAGAGGAGAGGAGATGGTTGCCATGAACAGCACATTTCTGTGTTTCAGACCAGGGTTAAGTGATACCTACACATTAACAAACATTAATTAGGAAGGGAACTTGCACCCATCATGACCTAGCATCAGTGTGATCCTTCTAGTGTTCTTTCTGCTGTAACTCTCCAGATGAGATAGAAATTGGACAAGTTAAATGGCTCTTCCATTTCTGCTCCTATTTGAAATTTCACTGACATAACAGGCTGAAGCTCTGGTGAGGGTACAGTGAAATTTTCTTGCCTTGCATACTTGAATTCACATCCTTTAAAGCTAGAAGAGGCTCTTATGGCAACCTAATCAGGTTAGCTGCACAAATCCAAAATCAAGATCCTTCCTCAGGAGCTCAAGGCCATAACTTAAGCTCCCAGATGTGTTTTAGAAACTCCTCTGGTTTGAACACAATGACTTTAGTCAATAGAGATCACATGTCTATGGGCAAAATGTGGTATTTTTAGAAATTGTACAATCAGCAGGAAAAAAAAGACTACATTTGATTAACTTGGAAGGCTTTGGCAAAGCTGGGAAGGCATTGTTCACTTTTTTCTTCTTCCTGAATGTTATCAAAACAGCAGCAAGCTTTGTATCAATTTGGTATAGCTTTGCAGTAGGCTTACATTTCCTTGGTGGTTACTACTTCAGCCTGCTCCCTCCACAGCCCCTTTTCCCGTGCTCTTCTCCCTACCAGATTTGCAGGTGCACATACAGCTCATCTTGCCTGCTGGATCAGCACTTTCTGCCCTCTGAGGCTTTGTGAAAGTCACCCCAGCTTGCAAACCTCCTGATTGATGCTTCAGCACTTTGTAAAAGCCAGCAATGTCTGCATACACCACCTACCCCACAGCAGAGTCTCAGCTCTCCCCACTGCTTTCCCAGGTAGCTGCAGCTTTCTCCCCTGCCCCATTTTGCTGGATTGCTCATTCACTTTTCCCCCAGTCACCTCCTGACCCATCCAGCTGGCTTCCCCATCCAGGAGAGGGCAGAGAGCACTCTCCCTGCAGAGCATCTGCTCCTGCAGGTTCCTGAAGCAGCCCTGGTCACCCCATATCATGGGGATCAGCTGTGGGCTTTCTGCTCCCTTCGCCCTGGCCTTACCAGCCCGGCAGAATTAAAATGCCTTAATGCTTCTTCTGTGCTAATTAAGTATTGAAGCTCCTTTTTCAGGGGACTGGTACTAGATATTCTTGTACTTTTTTTTTTTTTTTTTTACCTGCAGTATAGATTCCGTGGCTCATTGATCTGGAAAATATTGTGCTTGTCTTTGGCAAATAGCTAGGCTTCCATAAAATGTCCCTCAAGTAGGAACTCCCAGTCAGCTTATAAATATTGTCACCTGCATTTTAGAGCTGGAAAAACCAAGGCCTTTCTGAGGTTAAAGCAAGACCTGCGACACAGAAAAGAGAAAACTCCAGTCTCTTTTCATTAAGATGTTTTCAGTAATTTTGTGGAATGAGAGATGAAATCTCCTCTGAAGTCACAGAAAGTCTCATGGGCTCAATACTTAGAGGTTCACACCTCCCATTAGCTGAAAGAAGGGGTTTTTTTTTTCGAAGCTGATCAAAATACATTTGATGTTGAAGTTACAGAAAGCCATTAATTATTCTGGTTTTGGAGATAATCAGTCCGGGCACCTGCTCATACAACAAACAGCAATACAGTGCTAAAAAAGAAGAAAAGTAAATGTAAGCTGATAGCATTTATAGTGAGGAAAAGGTGTCCTTTGAAGGACAAACACTATTCTTTATCTCACCCCAAAGTCCATGGGCTTGGTGAAAACATCCCAGCTCTTGTCAGGGCTGTTTTGCTAGCACAAACAATCTAGAAAATAAATTAAGGAAGTTACTTTCAAGTCTGTGCAGCATCATCTGAAGATTGTACTAAACTTGTTATACAAAATAGAAAAAAAGAAGACACTGTTGAGTGCCTGAGGGCAAAAGTGCAAATTTCATGCAATATGCCTCTGTTTGTCCTCAAGGGCAGTGCTTGGGCAGTGCCTGTGGGATGCTGCCTTCCTGCTGTGCTTCTGCTGCTGCTGGTCATGCAGGGGAGACCTACAGCAAATGCCTTCTGCTGATTATTTAAGAGGAAGAGAGAAGTTTTGATTGAATTAAGTCTGTGGGGCAGAATTTACTTAGGATTAAATTGCAGCAAAGTTTAATGTTCCTTTTGAACAACTGGGAGAATGTTGTGCTCATTTCCTAGAGGTTTTATCCACTTTTGAATCAGAACTGGAGAATGAACAGTCCAAGTGGGAGATGGTTTCAATGCTAAAATGTAGGGACTGGGTTTTGTTCTCTCCCATATGGATGGGCAGGTAACAATCCCAAGGCACTAGAGGTGCATGGCAGCAGCTCTGGAGCTCAGCCTGGCTCTTTGGCCATTCTGCACACTGAGCTCCCTGGAGAGCAACAGGGTAATTGTCCTGGAAGTAGACAAATCTGCATTTTTGTCATCACCTGAATTCACAGAAACATTGATGATACTGCAAGGCTTGTACTTTTCTCCTGTCTTTTTCTTGCTCTTACTATAGCCAAGTGGTGTGCTGTTAATGGGCATGCATCAAACTGCTTGAGACAGCATGTTCAGCACTGAGAGCAGGAAATAATCATTTCAGGGCCACTGCTAAGAAAACCTGTCGAAGTGTCTTGGGGCAGAGTGAATATCTAGTACTTGGGGATTAATTATCTGGAATTTAATGAGGCCAAAAGCTAGGTAGCAATTAAATGTCTGTAGATGGAGAGAGTAGATTCATAAAAGACTTCAGTGGTGAGGCTGGCTTAAAAAGATTTTGCTTTCCCATCTCAGGCTGTTACCAGTATTACTGGCTTTAGGGATGTGCTGTGAACCACATTGCTGAAGGGATCTGCATTGCAAACTCTTTCGGGGGATTATATATGAGGTGTGACATTTCAAAATTAGACTTAGGTTTCTGCCAAATTGGAGGAAAGAAGGAGATGTGTGTGTGTGTGTGTGTGTGTGTGTGTGTGTGTATGCGCGCAGAACATATGACCTTACACACATCAACATAAATGTGTTGCAGAAGTGATGTTAGCACAGTATCAACATCTAAGACTGGTGGGTTATATATAAATAAAAGAGGGGTGGGAAGTAACCTCTTTCCTGAAGTTAAGTACAAATTACTTCTTCAGCTGGTTAGGGTTAGCTCTTCCCACAGCAATTTCACCTTGGAGAGATGTAGCTAGGGTGCTGCAAAAAGAGCCAGAGAGTGAGCTGATTGTTCAGGTTTGTGGATGATCTGGAGTTTTATTTTCATACATACATCTATGCATAAAAGGATGGTGGTTTTTATCAGTAAATTATACTTTGATAAGTCAACAGGAAATCCTATTTTCTTTCTAATTTATGTTAGGGGTGTAGCCAGATCTGGGGTCAGTCTCTTCTCCCAGGTAACAAGAGACGGAACAAGAAGAAATGGCTTCAAGTTGTGTCAGGGTAGGTTTAGATTGGATAGCAGGAAGAATTTCTGCCCTAAAAAGGTAGCCACACATTGGAACAGGCTGTTCAAGGAAGTGATTGGGTCACCATCTCTGTAGGTATTTAAAAGAGATGTAGATGTGGTGTTTAGGGATGTGCTTTCGTGGTGATCTTGGCAGTGCTGGGTTAACGGTTGGACTCAGTCTTAAAAGTCTTTTCCAATTTTCCCTGTGATTCTAAGAAATATGTGAACAGTTCCCATCTACTGTTTTTAAGAAAAACATGTTGGACAGTAAAACTCCTGACCACTGTATGACCCACCGTACAGATCTATGTGACATTAGCCAAAATCCAGTCCTGTTCTCTGTTTCATCCAGTCCAGTTTTTCTGCAGAGTTCATGTTTCCCTCTGAGTACGATAACAATATCACTTCAGTTATTGCTGTTGTAGCAAGCAGATCAGACACGCTCCCTGGCATCTCCATACAACATATTAATTCTGATTATGTAAAATATTACAACAATTATTGCATCAAACAAGATGCAGACAACAGGATTAAAACACTATGCATGACACATATAATATGAAATTATAGACACATTACTTGACTAGGTATTATATTAGTTTGCATATGGGACCTAGGAAAAGACTTGCAGCATCAAAGATCATTTTATTTTTAAATCAAGAATCAGAATATAGCCACTCTGGGCTTGAGCAGAGCCCTTTCTTGCCACTTATAAAAAGACTGATGGTTTTCTTACAGCCATGAACCAGCTTTCCATCACATATTTTGTTTTTTAAAGCTGTAATGAGATCAGACATAGCTCAGCTTTCCTGAACTCTCTGTGGGCTTGTATCAACGCAGATGTTCATTAAGAAGAGATAATGGTTTAAAAGCTCTAATTTTGTTACCCTCTCTGCCATCTAAACTGATCGTAATGTGATTAGGAAAGTCCTTTCTTACTTAGGCAGGGTCAATTTGTCTCCGAGGAGGTAGGGAAAGGAGACATTGAGGGTGCCAGTGCTGGCTCCGTGCTCAGAAATGTTATCGTGGCGACGAGCAGACTTGTTAATGCCGTGTCCTTCATCACATCCTGAGGCAGGGGAGGGCAACCCACTTTAGTCTTTCCTTATTTATCTGCATTTATCTGGAAGCAACGGGCTGCCATATTTCCACAAGTGCACTTTATACAAAAAGAGGCTCCCAAACCTGGTCACTGAGGCTGCACCCATCACATCTGATTTATCACAGCTTCACCTCAGTGGAGGACCACAAGAAACCCAGTGAACTGAGAGCAAGCTGCAGAAGTGTTGGCACAACAGGTTTGGTTGCCAGAGCTCTTAAACATTTCTTGTCACACAGAACCAGATAAGAAGTTAAAGCAGTCATTAAGGAAGTTTAGTCTAAGTTCACAAAATACCCTGATGAGCCTGTGTGAAATAATAATAGCAACCAAAAAAGGGAGAAATTCTAAAGATATGTTGGTGCAGTGTTGGCCAGTGGGCCAAGGTTTGGCTGCAAGTACAGGGAACATCATGGGCAGCAAGCTGTAGGCTGGAGAGTCATTATGGGCTATGGGGTCATGAGAATTTCAGAGCCACAGAGTGGGGAGGGAGCAGGGGTGGGGGGGGAAGGGACAGAGCTGTAGGATGAAGCCCATCAGAGGAGATACACGTGACATAAGCAATGCTAAAAGTGCCTGTGGTCAGGCCACATCCTCTCTCTTTTGGGACAGCCGCACACCAGGGGTGTATATGGAAAAGGTACAGAGCTGACCACTTCTGTCCTGCTGCATTCACCTACAGCAGGCCTGGGTGGAGAGAAACACCGCTAAGCTTTCATATGGGCACTCTCATCTGGCTCTGGGGTGTAAATTATGACGTCCCTCCTCTGTAGTTCCCCATCAGATGTCACAAACAAACTAGTTTTCAAAAGATCATGTTGCTTTATTCCTTCTGCAGTTGCTTTATCTCTGTTATTTTTTACCCCTTGTGGTAAGCTAAACCTGTCCAGCAACTAAGTACCTGCAATCTGCTTGCTCACCAGCAGACTGGGGGAAAGAAACAGAGTGAGAAAAACTCAGATCTTAAGATAAAGATAATCCAATAAGAGAAAAAAGAGAGAAAACAAAGAACATGTGATGCAAATACAGTCACTTGCCACCTCCCATCAGCAGACCAGCGTCCAGCCAGTCTCCAAGCAATGGCTACTTGAAAAGAATACCCTCTGCCCGATTTATTGATTAATATGACATTCCAGACTACACACTTGGTCAGTTCAGGCCATCTGTCCTGGCTGTGTCCCTTCAAAATTTCTCAATCAACCCCAATAAACTTGTTGGGGGGAACAAGAGTGATAAACACAAACCTTGATGTTGTGCAAGAACTTCTCAGCAATAACTAAAATGTTTGACCAACACTTTGATTTGTGTTCAAATCACAGATTTGTTGGTCACAAGTCCAAAGTCCAGCACCATAAGGGCCTCTGTGAAGAAAGTTAATTCCATCCAATTTGGACCCAGTACTCCTTATTTGATTTCACTCCACACCCTCAGTGACTCCTCCCTTCTTGCACACTGCTCTTTTCTGGTGCTGAATATAAAGGAATGCCTGACTAAATGGAGAGCCCCATTTTACCCAGTGGAGGGAAATAGCTATGCCTAGAGCAGATGCAAAAGCAGATCACAAGGTGAGTCCATGCTATTCACTCTGACTCTTGGGAGATCCTGTATTAACTAGGTAATGAGCTGATGTCTGTGAAGCTCAGATGTTAGGTAAAGTGAATCAAACTTGTCTTTGAACACTTTCAGTGATCTCAAAACTCTGAGACACAAACCAAAAATCTTTAACCAGATTTCTCTTTTTTACATCATAGACACTCTAGCAGTAGACTGTTACTTTCCACTTACCAGAATGGTTCATATCTTCAAAAAGTATTTTGCTGTGGCTCTTACTAAAATCTAAATTGTTGCCCTTAAAAAGAGTCCACACCATGATATACTACATGCATCACTTTCCACTTCTGTACGGGTGAAATACAAGCTTGGCTGTTTTTTACCCATATGCCTTTGTGGTAAAATTCAACACCAACAAATAACTATGAAAGTGTTTCTTGCTCATTAGCTGGAGAGATGACAACAATTCAGAGGGAGAACCAGAACAAAGAAAGCCAATTTCCTTCTATTGGTTGTGCTGGCTTTATGTACTGGAGAGGGGAAACAGTTACCCTCCTTTTCTAGGTCACTTTGTTCAGGCACCTTTTGCTATGCACAAAGAGATTCTGTAAGCAGGATATCCACAACTTTGAAGTATAACACAGTTATTTATTAGTTGAAACAGACAAGGGATACCTGGGATTTAATATGTTGCCAGACTAAGTACTAGAATGATCAGTGCCACCATCAGACACTCAAAGAGTCCTAGCTGGACAAGTAGTCAGCCACTGGGCCGGGAAGGTTTGCACTTGTGACATGTTCTCAGTGCTGCTGAGTTCCCAGTCTCCAAATCTCTTTGTTGCCATCTAGGATTTTGTCTCTTCTCAAGGTGGTGTTTTTCTTCTTGAATCCTGTAGTTGCTAACTATCTACCTGTCCCTACAGAGCAGAGCAATTTTCTGTAGTCAATACACTGAGATATCCCAGGTTTTCAGTGGTCCCCCAGTAAATAGGGGGTGGATAAGTTCCCTTGAGGGATGCTGGCTAAGCTAGTGTGGGAGAAAATTGTGAAATTTCCTTCACCTGTTCATGAACATGACCTGCAGGGGACTCAGGGAAGGATCCAGCTCCTAAAATACAATTAGATGCTATTTGGTCTCTGACTCCACAAGACTCACCTGATCACTTAGAGTCATCGAGAATCCCTGAACACCAAAGCTGCCACTGAAAATGTGTAAATGTACCCAATGTGCTTCTTTGCCCTGATGTCCTCGGACCATCTTGCTCAGCTCTGCATCTCCCACTTGTACCTCCCTGGGTGCAAAATCAGATAGTCCCATGCTCCCCAATGGACTAGATCCTGTATTTAATTTGTGGGTGTATCCAACACAGACTGACAGTCTAGAGGACAGGAAAAGACACAACTCCCTAGCAGCAGCTTTCAGTCTATGTTTCATCCATTGTTTACAGAGCAACTCAACAAGTAAGAAGCCTCTCCCAAAAGGGAGGGAGCTGCAATCTGCTACTTCCTACAGGAGTGCCCTAGTGGTGGAACAGATTGAAGTAGGGATCACCTTCCACTCTTTCTGTTGAAGCGAGGTCATCACGCAGGCAAAAACACAAGCATCTTGGAATAGGAAAAATATGATTCAATACCTATGTCTCTTATGGAAATAGTGAACCACAGCCTGTTTTTTCTCTTTCCTGTAAAACACAATCCACAGAAACTAGGGCTCAATCCTAAATTTATCTTCCTTCACGTCAGCACACAAACTGTGAAAGCCTCTGCTCTCCCCGTGCCTTCCTGCTCCTAGCAGCTCAGCTCCGTGGAATGGCTGCAGTGGAGCTGTCCTGGCTTTGTTCCTCTAAGAATTTGGGTTTACAGTGGTTCACCCTTTCTGTACAGTGCTTTTTCAAGGTACCTGTTATGCTCAAAGCTGGAGAAAAAGCAATAGCAGAAATAATGAGGGTGGCACAACAGTAAAGCAGCCAAGTGAGAAATGTACCACTCCAGTGCAAACAAGACTCATTCTGGCCACTCAGCATCTGCTCTTCTCCCTGGAGCCGCAGCTCCGCTACCAGCGATGTCTACAAAACCTTGAGGTGCCTCCACTGAATCATGATGTCACCTGCCCACAGCTGAGCACGTTCAGCTGAATGCGACCCTTCACCAGGTGTCTGTAGTTGTGTGGATAGGATTCAGATATATAACGAGAAGCCAAGTTTACTTGAGATACCCTTGCTCCAGAGTGCCAATATCAGGAAAAAAATGACTGAAAGGAAATAATGCACTCCTATGACTACAGTATACACTTAAAATTAATTCCCTGTAGCTGAAACTGATTGTTCACATAAATCTCACTTTGCTTTTAAGCTAGGACATAACCTCTGCTTAATTGATATTCGTGCCTGAAGACGAAGAAATCAATTTGGCATGTTTAAGGAGACTTTAGGTTTTTTTCGTAGAAAGTCTTTCCCTGGTAAATGAGTTTGTCTTTTTATAGGGTCAGATTTGTGAAACAGAAGATAAACCTTTAATAATTACTTGCATAGATGTAGCCTATCTTAGTAGGTTTGGTAACCAAAACACCTTCTGGATGCATCCTTCCTGTGGTCAAATGCCTGCACATATGTAAACTTGCACAGTTAGCTCCCATTCTTTCCCTGACTGTCTCACTACCCTAGGGTAAGATGTCCCTTTGTAATTGTTTATCACTGTGCACACAATCAAGTCCTGCAGAGGCACCTGCTGAAATGGGGGTGTGATGCTTCCATTCCTGTTTTATTGTTCTTTAACCACTGCCCACACAGGAACATCCTTGGATTTAGGTGAAAGTGAAAAAATTAGGTGGGAAAGCTCATTTTAACATCAAGCCTGCAGTGTGGGAATATCAGGATTAGAAAATACAATGTGTGAGAAAGCTTAGCCCCATTTCTGACTGACTGGAGTTGGGATGTGGTTAGCAATGCATGCTCACAAGCACGCCCTTCCTTAAAGCTCTGATTCAAGCAAGTGGAAGAGCAAGGAGTCTGTGCTAGGTTTTGAAATGAGCTTGTACAGCAGGTTTGGTGCATGGTTATCATGCCTTGTTACACACACTGCCTCATGTCCTACAATTTATGTGCTAAGTACTTCTAATACAGCAACCGCATTGATTTCAAGGGCAGTTTGCAAAATGGTGTGACTCTACAGCTGACAGGGAAGGTAAAACCTGAATGCCCTTTTCTAGACATAGAAGGGTTGCAGTACAGCTGAGGAGTTGAAATCAGTCCAAAAGCTGCTGACAAAATGTGCACTTGAAGAAGAGAGGATTTTTACATAGTGCCTTATGAAAACAAACACGTACCTGACATGTAACTGCATCTTGACATAAGATGCCAAAAGAAAAAGCCTTTCACAGGAAAGTGCTTATTATTTTCACTTTCAAATGACCAAGTGCTTAGGAAAGGTGTCAAAATAAGTCCCTGAAAGCTGTCTGTCTCTGTGCAGCCATTAACCTTCAAGGCTTGGGAAGCAGGACACAAACTCCCCTGATGAGAATTTTTACCTCTCACCTGCACATGCTGAGCCACCTCTGGGTGTCGGAAATTCAGATGTGGCTCTGTCTACCAAGCCACATCAGTCCAAGGCCACAACACCAACTTGCAATTATCCATGCAGTGTGATGAGCAGCATTCTCCCCAGATTTGGTGCATACCAGCAAGCATTCTCCTTAATTGCCTTGGAGAGACCAGGAACTGTTTCCACCAGACACAAAGCAGAGGCCACTCTGTGTGAATGGTAAATTAAACCACATGGACAAAAGATGTTCCACTTCATCTCAGGGCCAGGAAATGACCCCTGATTTGGTTTATTAACCTGTACAAAGGTAGCCTCTGCTGATAAATTAAGGATGAACCAGTGTGGGGCTAGATGGATGGATCAGGAAGAGAAAGACTCAAAGGGCTTGAAGATGACCAGGGAGCTCAGAGGCAGGAACAAAGTGAGATTCATTTCACCTTAGTGTAAGAACTGAAAACCTGATATTTGCATCTGAGCGCAGCTTAGTCACCCTCAACTCGCCTTGCAGGCAGTGGAGAGAAATAGCCAAGTGAAACCAGAATCAGGGCAATGCCAGACCAAACTGGGAAGTAAGTTTAGCTGTAACTCTGCCACTCTATAGCTACAGATGGTTTACCCCAATCCCGATGCTATTTTATGGAGTATTTTCTAAATTTTCCACCTGCATTCCTTTACCTACAGTCACCTGTGTACAGTCAGTAGCAAGGAACTCCAGCAAAAAAGCATTTGCAAAATTTGCAAAAACCACCGTCACTGATTTTGATTTTCACATGTGACTGTTAAGAAAGAGTTGTAGATTACCTTGCCCCCTGTTTTAATGCAAAGAATTCATCTTAACGCTCTTTTTAACCTCAGTTTCTCATCCTGAAACATTCACTCTCATCTTCTACCAGGGTCATCTTAATGTCCACTACCTGGAGTTGTGACTATGCCTTGCCTTTGCTGTTCTCTTTCGTACTGTCCTTTCTACTTCACTGCCTGAGTTACTTGAAAAATAGTAGCCAGCCATCACTGTCACCTGGTCTTGGCACCTTTCTAAGTACAAAGGAAATTAAATATTGAGCAGTAATAAGTGAAAATGATACATGGATCAGTATGGCACATCATGAGAATCTTGGGGGGCCTTGAATTACAAGAGTTTTTTTCCTTAAACCATTCTAATTTCACAAGACCATCTATGTACTCTGTACTCAAGGGCACTACCAGGCCCACAGCATTTAACACAGCACCGAGTCTTCCCCACAGTCTATTAACTTGGATGATCTCTGGCTGGTTCAAGCCACCGCTGTTGCAGACCCTGTACAACTCTGCTGCTGATGATTGCCATTCTGATAAAAGGAAGAAAGCAGCATGGGCCTGCTTCTCCATTTACTTAATGTATCCTCACTAGCATTGCCCTGTAATATATCTGTTACCAATCAATACTTAATATAATTTTAGCAAATGGTGCTGGAGCAAGCCCAAAAGTTAAAGCAGATCTTCATGTAAAACAGACAGCAGGAATAAATGGGGAGAAAGCTCATGTGGAAAACAAAGTAGAGATGGTACTTTCTGTGTCTGCAGATTTACTCTGTCAGAGCATGGACAGACCTCTAGGAGTGAAAGACAATGGGACAGTTTTCTATCTTAGGACCAGAACAAAAAAGAAAAAGTCAACTAAAGACTAACTATTAGTTGATTAAGTGGCAGGCAATTTTAGAATTTTCTTTCCTTCAGTACATGAGACAAGGCCAGGGCACTGTGTCATGCATTTGGGAAAGGCTGGAGAGTCAGGGTAGGTTGCAAGGAGGAGAGCAATGCTGCTGGATGAGGGAAGGCTGACCCAGGGTGCAGCTGGAGCACAGGCTCAGACCAGGATGGGTGTTGTGGTGCTGAGCCACTAGGGTGTGATGGCCCCACAATCTGTCTAGGGGCAGGAGGGGCTGAGAAGAAGCCAAATATGTGTGCCTTGAGTTTGAGACTGTGCAGAATTCTAGAGTCTAATTTTGCCTTCACACAGCTCAAAGTTAGGTTATCCATTACATTCTTCAATGTTTTCCCTAAAACATGGAAGCTATTGGTTTCCCTGCACTGAGGATGCTTTTGAAGGAGATTGACTGTGCTCCTTGACATTAGAGACTGCTTTTCAACCAGCATCAGACTAAGAACACAGGAATCTGTCACAGTGGCTGCTGTGGGGAGCAAACTGTCCAATGCACTTACCTCCTTTTGATTCAAAACCTCTTTGGTGGGCAGTTTAGCTGCAGGCAGTGACACAGGGAAGAGTCAAGTAAGTACATGGCTAACTGCTCCTTTGTCTCTATGAACTCCATAATGTGGCAGCTGGATTGCACTTCCAGGTAGCAATGGGAGGAAGCCTGTGCGAGTGGAAAGTCCTACTAGGCTCCAAAAATTCGGACCCACAGCTCAAGGTCCTGATGTCACTGAGCTTTTCCCACATATAATTCTTGAAAGAGCCTCTGGTAAAGGCAGCGCTCATCTCATTATCAATTCAATTTTTGCAATAGCCCTGCTAGGCTCTTAATTTCTTGTGTTAAAACAACAAATGAGATGACCCAACTGCAATCTCTAATAGGTATCATGGGTCAGTAATCATTCATTTGTTATAGTGCCTCTCACCCGAAGGACAGAGATGAAAATTTGTCCTCCTAATGGCAAGAGCTGTAAATTAGTTTTATTCCACTGTTAAATCTAGCTGCCTGAAAATTAGAATGACCAGCCCTTAGCTGGGAAGAAAATGTGTCAGCTCAAGGGATTTTCTGCATTAGGCAAACAGGCAGCTCATAATCACCCATTAAACAGCCACAGTGGCTGTGCTGACACCCTTGCTGCTCAGAGTCTGAGTGACTGCTGATATACTGAACATGGTGAAACTTTGCAAGCCTGGTGCCCACCTCTGGGCCAGTGACCCCAGCTCCACTTCTAGCTTTGAAGAGAAGTGAACATCTCCTCCAGGTGCTCATGGTAATTTCATCTTTCAGGAAGATAGACATGTTCAAGATAGGGATGATGAATTTCTCTGTGAAGGTACATCTTATCTCTGTTATTAAGGGAGCTTCAGATGAGTAGGTCAGATTTGAACATGCTGATCTTTTAGACATATACATTTAGATGAGACAAATCTTGCTCAAAATTTAGTCATTTGTTTGTCACAGGTGTTTCTTCAGCTGAATATTGTTATCTTTATCTTTGAAATCTTTGCAAACACTGTGGGTCTAAAAGATATTATTCTGGATTAGCATGGACTCTCTGTGGAGTTGGAATTTAAAGGGCAAGCTATCACTGCATACTTATAGGGTACAAAAGAGAGAAATGAAAGGGTTTAAAAACAGATGGAAGCTCTGTTGACAGGAGCATGAAGGTGCCTAACAGCCTTCACCAAGCAAGTAGCTGCTGGTGAAGTAGTAGAAACACTTGAGTGGTTCCTCCTGGGAGTGTGGGTGTCCCTCTAGCAGTCACTTCACACAATATTCATGCTTTTGGCAAGACAGACTGCACAAAACACCACAGAGCCATTCCTGCTTGTTAAGCCTGATCCCAGAGGGCAGCCCAGAGCTCTCCCAGCTCTATCTGAAACCAGCGGGGGATATATTGCTCACCCTGACTGATGCAGTTCCTTGCAGCAAAGCCATGCTGTTCACTGCAGGGTCACATCCCAACAGGCTGCAGGGATTGCAGCAGACATCTCAGTGGCCTGAGGGCACCCTCCGAGGGCAGGGAGGCTGTTGCCTGCACTGTGAGACATGGGGAGCAGATTTTCCCTCCATTCCATCCCTGAGAAACCACTCTTCCTCTGTTCAGCCCTTTGGGAAGAAGGAGAGAAGTTTGTCCTGGGAAAGAAAGGCTGAAACACCTTCGATGTGATGAAATGAGTGGTCTGTCATCTTGTTCAATAACATGTCTGTCACACAGAAAGCTCTTTAAAAAAGCTCTATAGAAAGCTGAAAATAAATTTTAAAAATCTACCCCACTGTCAAATCCTCAAAACCCATAAGTGTATCAGAATAGTTGTAAAATTATTCACTTTTATGATGTGCAAGTTATAGAATATTGTACAGCCAGACAAATTTATAAGAACATGTATTAAGCTGCCAGCATGGGTAGGACCTGGCTGAAGTTAAAACATAAAACCTTGCCACAAGACAAGTGAGAGTGTGATGAAGGACATTAAAGAGTGAGAATGGCTTTGAATAAGAAATGTTGTCCTCTGCCTCCTTTTCCTGGTGCTCCACTTGTACCAAAATAGGAAATTTTAGAATGGAGACTCAGAGAGACCAGAGCTGATAGGAAGAGCCTGTGGTGCTGCGGCCAGAGCTGCATGGTCTATGCTAATGGATTTCTGACTTTAAAAATAACTAGACTCTAGGGACTGCAGCTCTGCTGAGTAATGGGTCTCTCACATCTGATTGTGTCTGTTTTCCCCATGAACAATCTCGTCATTCCCTGGTGATATCCAAGCAGTCAGCCTCACCTCCATGGCTGGTAAAATCATGGAGCAGATCCTCCTGGAAGATGTCAAAACATGTGGAAAACAGGGATATGATTAGAGACTGCCTACATGGCTTCACCAAAGACAAATCATGCCTGACTATTTTGGTAACTTTCTTCAATGGAGTGGTTGCATCAGTAGACAAGGGAAGAGCTACTGTTGCCATCTACTTCAGCTTCTCTGAGGGTTTTGATACAATCCCCTGCAATATCCTTACCTCTAGGTTGGAGAGAGGTATGGGTTTGACGGATGGACTGTTAGATGAGTAAGGAATTGACTGGATGGCATCCAAAGAGTAACAGCCAATGGCTCAATATCTAAGTGGAAACCAGTAACGACTGGTGTGTCCCACCAGCTGTCATTAGTCCCACACTGGGACCAATACTATTTAATATCTTCATCAGTGACACAGGCAGTGGGATCAGTGCACCCTCAGCAAGTTTGCATCAAGCTGAGTGCTGCAGTTGGTTCACTCGAGGGAAGGGATGTTATCCAAAGGGACCTTGACAGGCTTGAGGAGCAGGGCCCTGTGGATCTCATGAAGTTCAAGTGCAAGGCCCTGCATCTGGGTCAGGTCAATCCCGGGTATCAATCCAGGCTGAGTGATGGATGGGTTTGGAGCAGTCCTGTGGAAAAGGACTTGGGGCTACCTGTCCACATAAAATCAGATATGACTCCACAGTATGCACTTGCAGCCCGAAAAGCCAACCATGTCCTGGTCTGTATAAACATAAACATGACCAGCAGGTCAGAAGAGGTGATTCTGCCTGTCTACTCCACCCTCGTGAGACCCTAGCCGGAATACTGCATCTAGCTCTAGGGGTTCCCAGCACAAGAAGGATGTGAACCTGTTAGAGCAGATACAGAGGGCCATGAAGGTGATCAGGGGCTGGACCAATTCTCCTATGAAGACAGGCTAAAAGAGATGGGGTTGGAGAAGAGAATGTTCCAAGGAGATCAGATTGCAGGTTTTCAGTTTATAAAGGGGACTGATAAAAAAGGAGAGACATTTTTTACCAGGGCCTGTAGTAACAGGACAAGAAGTAACAGTTTTAAACTAAAGGAGGGCAAGTTTAGATTATACATAATGAAGACATAAAGATTAGACATAATGAAGAAAATCTTTACTGTGAGGATAGTGAGACAGGGGAACAGGTTGCCCAGAGAAGCTGTGGATACCCCATCCCTGGAATTATTGACGGCCAGTTTGGATGGGACTTCAGGAAAGCTGGTCTAGTGATAGATGTCACTGTCCACGGCAGGGCATTGGGACTAGATGATCTTCAAAGGTCCCTTCTACCCCAAACCTTCTGAGATGCAGGGCTGCTACACTCCCTCTTGCTGTTGGCACACGAGGTCAGAAGGCAGGTGCCAGCAGGCTAGGGGGTGCCAGGAGATTCTCCCCCAACACAGCAGCTGCAGGAGGCACAGCATGGAGACTGACTGACTCAACCTCTCCTGGACAGGATAGACAGTAGCTTTCTGTAATCAGAAATGTTAACTAAGAAGGTTGCTGTGGATTTTGGTTTTTGGTTTTTTGTTAGTTTTTTTTTTTAACAAAACCTTTTAAATTTTCAGTCTATTAATAGCAATGGAACATTGTCTTCTCAGGCTAAGCTGAGCCTCCCTTTCTGTTCTTTCTTTCTACCTGCATCCTCCCCACATTAAGAAAACTTCTAGAAGAACTATTCTTTGAGAATTTGAGGGGGAGGATGAAGAAGGAACAAGCTATGATTTGCACAAAATTAAAAGAATATTTGAGATACAAGACAAATTCCCAGAGAAATGTCCCTTTCCTTACTGAAAAGAATATGTCAATGAAGCATTTGCATACATTACACCAACTAAATTAATTTATCCAGACTTGCCATTTGCTTTTCATGTCCAAAGCTAACAGCTCACATGGATTTTCTGGGCTGTTTTGTGGGTTTTTTCCCCTTTCTTAAGCCTGACTACACAAACTCAAGACACACTTTCATCTGACAGTGGACTAAGGATGAATTTTTGGTTGTTTTGTAACAGGGAGACTTTTCTTTCAGTGCCACACTTACATTGCAAGGTACCCAGAGCAAGGGCAAGCTGAAAGTCACTAGTGAAGAATGGGCAGAGATGTGCAGTGGAACGGAGAGTTACTCTGAGCTAGAAACAATTTATTTTCCCCTCTTTGATAACCGGAGCATGACCCCCACCACACCAGGCCATTGTGGGTGGGTTTGGGATGCCCATTGCTTGCTGGTACCAGCAATGCCTCAGCAAGAAGGAGACAGACATGACTTTAAGACACCCTTGCGTTTCCTCAGAAACAGCTCTCAGGAGAAAGCCTTAACCAAAAATGTGGAGTGTTTTATGGTTTATACATTGCTCAGTGACTGCTACAGAGGTGTAGGCACAGGCAGAGCCTATGAGACAGGACAGGGACACAGGGTTGGCAGCACTGAAAGCCTTGTGTTCCCTCCTCACTACACCTACCTGGCCCCAGCCTACTGTCTGCACTCCACTGTGACTAGTCTGGCACAGGCTTAGCTGCACATTGCCCTGTGGCAGTTGTCAGAGCAATGTGACATAGACCACAGAGCAAATCCTTGCCAGGAAAGGTGCATAGATGGGACTGGAGACACTGGTCCCACCAAGAGAGGCTGTGGGCTTGTTCAACAACCACCACCCCATCCCTTCTCTCCTTCCAGCAGACCAGTAATGTTTGTGCCATCCTTTGGTGCTCCTGGGGTGCGTCTCTGAAAGAGCAGTTAATGGATTTACATGTCAGATAATTGTGATAGCTGGAGATTGTCTGATGGAAGGCGAGAAATTCATTTGTCTCAGGGTGGATTTGGTCTAATTATCTCAGATGACACCAGCAAATCTGCTGCTCTTGGAGACACGCTGTTACTGTAGTAACTTATAAATGAATATCAGATGATGAGTGATTTAGAGGCAGTCTGAACTGCTGAGTTTATGAGCACAGTGGGCAATCATTTCTTCTTTCTTTATTTTTTTAAATTCTTTTCCATATTAATTTCTTTTTCGGTGAGAATGTAAACCACAAAATCAACAGGTCAGATATAGGGCTCTTGTGAACTCTGCCTTCCCTATCAGTCAGAGCAGATGCAGCTTGGAAACGCTTTATCACTTTGCTTTTAATTAAAGCCTATAATGGTTTTGCATTTTGTGAACAGGCTTTATCCAAAATACAAAGTGGATAAAGGATGAAGCAAATCTTCAGATAACTCTGCATTTTTGATTATCTCTATAGTACATATGCAGGCTTCTCACTCCCTCACCCAGAGGCAGGATCAGCAGTGTCTCATGAGCAAGCTGCTGATAAATAATGGTTGCACCCTGCCCTTGTGGAGAAAGAGCTGATAGCGTGTGCCTTGACTTCTGATACTTGCCTTGTGTGGCCAAAGGGGATGGCATTTAGAAGCATCACCCTTTCTTAAATCAAGACATAAAATCTTCTAGTCCAGAGAGAAGATGGTAAATGTCTGCATACCTCAGTGCATCAGCAGTTGCAATGCAGCATCAGGTATACTATGCTGTGGTTTGCTGTCACTGCACTGTGTCCCGTCCTAAAGTGCAGGAGAGAATACAAGTTGCAAATCAGGTCCCAAGGGCATGTCCCACCCTCCAGCCTAGCTTTTTATTTTGAATAGAAAATAACTGCCAGATGCTCCACAGGAGCTGCCTGCGCACATGGTTTTGCTTGCATCTAATCAGTGTATTTTATTTCTCAAAGAGAGCACAGAAAGTGATCTCAGGTGAGATCCACCAAACACAGCAGCTAAATCGGGATCCTTTTCTGGGGTGTCCGTGACCCTGCTGCAGCTTTGGCTGAGGGTCAGCAAGGTGGTCTGTCTCCCTTCAGTTTGGAGCACAGGAAGTTTTGGTGCCCATCTGGGCTTGGAAGGGTTCATCAAACTTAGGTTTGAAATGGGAGAGCTGAGAGCATGACCTTGCTCCATCCTACCACTGTCCACATGGGTCTCTCTCAGAAAGCATCTATGGACTGAAATGTTTAAGAGTGGATCTGGTATATATTTCATTATAATTACATTGTTTTCAATATATTGAAGAAGGTTGAGTTTCTTGAAGTTTTTTGCTTACACTTCAAGAGTTCATGACAGTTAATACTGAAAAAAAAAAAGATTTTTGAAAAGAAAGCAAGGGGATTTAATTTGAGAATAACATCTTTCTTTTCACCTGGGATACATTTAAAATAATGAATCATAGATTTACTAGATCTACCACAAAACTAATGTTTTTTTCCAAAATATCCCTGTATATATGTGGATTCATCTCAGATTTGGGATTGTCTGATAGAGAGAAGTGTGTGGTACAGCATGGACATGAACTAAAGCATTTTCTCTGCATAGTCAGAGGTGTGTAATTAGCACGAGGACAGCCATTAACACATCCCGTGTGCTATGTTACCAAGTTAAGCCTGATTATGTTGCAAAGTGAGATTAGTAAAATGAGCTTGAAGTTGTCCTCTCACTGCCATTTGATAGTAGGGAAAACAAATCCTTCCACTGCCAAAGCTGCAACTAATATTCAGTACTTAAGAAATTCAACTAATGCATTCATAATGTGCAGGATTTTATTAAATTAAAATTTTAAATAAATCCCCAACATGGTCCCTGGCTTGGATTTCTTAATTTCAGACATGAAAGTACAGCTTTTGACAAAATAGGTTGAGGGGGTTGGGGATTTTTTTCTTCTCTTTTCTTTCATCTGAAAGACTTGAAAAATCTCATCAGCATATTAAAAAAGAGCAGAAGATAAATTAAATGAAGACCAGGATTAAAAGACTCACTACTTTCTTCATGTCACCTTTATAGTTCTTTTGAGCTTCTGTCCCTGTGAGGTGGGTGTAAGTAACATGGAGGTGGATGTTAGTGGGTGGCAAAGCTTTTGTGAGGCAGAAAGAAACTGAGGATTAGAAAATTACTGGAGGCAGTTTCCATACAGATGAGAAGAAGCAGTCAGTCTCTGAGAAGCCATGAAATAGGAGGAAGACAGTAAGAAAACTGAATAAATGGCACATTTCATTGGCAAAGAAAATGTCGATTTGTTTCAGCAGAAACCCTAAAAGTTGCTGTGGTTGCTAAAAGTTGCTGAAAACCCTGGAAGCTGCTCGCTCAAGGCATTCTCACAGCTGCAGGCCCAGGTTCCTCCTTGCCTGCAGAAATCTTTAGGTCAATGTCAAAAATCCACTGAGTTTTCACTGCTCATTTCCAGTTTATTACACACCTACAGGGTGACTGCATCTCTTGTTGTTCCTTGTCACAGGCAGGTTGGTGGGGTTGTAAGAGGAGGTGTGAGCACAGCCCCTCTCAATCCCTGGCTCCCACCAAAGGTTGCAGCTGCCATAAACATGTACAGCTCCTACCAGCTCTCCCATAATCCAGCCAAGAAAGCTGTGGATGAAGAGGAAAGAGTTTGGGTACATGGAAGGAGTAGTTTCTTCTTGGGAGGTGGTTTAGTTTGCAATGTCTCAGGGTATGCTAAAGTTGGGCTAGGGTAGAGAGGGAGCACTGTCTACTGATTTAGGCTGGGTGGCATGTGTGGTGGCTTTGTTTTCATCTTTGCAGTTTTCTGTGTGGCCCTGCTCAGAAGCCCCACCATGGTGGCCTTCAGACCACACTGCTGACTGCCCCAAGCAAAGGGCCCAGCAAATGGGTGAATTGACGAGTGTTTGCAAAGTGTGTGTGACCACTGGAGAAAATGTAGTTGTATGGGTGTGAAGTGTCTGGAAAAGATGATTATTTGCAGCACCTGCTTTCCTGTCAGAAACACTTATTTGCTGGGTAGTGAACCTGTCCCTGTCCTCCCTCCTTGGGAGGCACGCATTGGCACTGTTCACAGGGATGTGAAAGGCTGATTTTTGCACATTATGTGCATTACATCAAGTAAAAGTATGAATGAGGCATCCAGGTTTCCTGTATAACACTGAGGAACATTGGAAAGTGCTGAAAGGCGACACTTAACCTTTACTATGAAGACCTGAGTAGTGTTTATTCTTCTACAATGTGCTACTCACCCTCCTTATACTCTAGGTCAGCAGTGTCCAGGCCCTCTCCCATGGGATAGAGCACTGCTTTCAACTCTTCCTCACCCTGTGGGATTTATCTTGAGCAAATTCACCATTTTTAAGTCAGAACTTCAATGGCAAAACACTTAGCTGTTCAGGGCAGCAGCTGCACTTGCTCTCCCTGCTGAAGATGTGCCAATGTGCAGCAGAGAAGCAAGGCTTGAGGGACATTGGTGTATCTAGTGCCTGCACCCCACAGGGCCATGAGCTCAGCCAGCAGAGGTGCAGTGTGGGTTGCTGCCTCTGTTTCCAATTTTTTCACCATAGCTGATCTAAAGATTTCACTAGTTCAAACACAAAAGGTCCCTCGGAGCATGAGGAGCAATAGCAAAGCCCTCTCTCTCGGGTGGGTGCCTCAGCTTTGCAGCTGCAGACTCGGAGATGTGCTTGTGTATTCTTTACCTCTTGGAGATCTTTAACTCTTGGATCTACCCTTAATCCTTCCCCTGAATTTTCTATCAAGTCATTGGAGTTGTAATGATGGGAGGGAGCCACAGATTTACACCCTCATGAGAGCAGGCATCCATTTCTCTCTCCATGGGCTTCGTTGTCTCCAGCGCAGCAGGAGAAGCCCGTTGTGGTACTCATCTTTCCTGACTAAAATTGGGTTGTCCCTCTGTTTCTTGTCTAGAACACAGTTAAACCTCTGTGGGTCTGTGCTAAGGATGGGTTTGGTCCTGTCTGCATGTAGAGAGGGTGTCCAGGGGATGTTCTTTCAGCACCATTTGGAATCAAGTGAATTGCACTCCAGGGCTCTTCATGGGCTGTAAAAGGAGCTGACAGTATTCAGAGTTAGGGACTTACCCCTCAAACATCAAAGTTAGAGCAAATCTGTCACATCTAAAGCAATTTGTTGCATTTTCAGCAGAAACCCTGTGTCGTAGTCCAAATCTAGTCATGGTTTGGTTGGGCTTTTTTTTTTTTTCCATAAGAAAAGCACTCTGTCTTTATAAATTGGTCTTTGCCAAATTACTTGGTCTTAAAAAGAACTGCTCTGTAATAAGCTGCATCATTAAAAAGAATTTTTCCTGTAAGCAGCAGAACCTGGTTTCCTGCGGTTTGGTGCCTCATGGTGGGATTATGTTGCATCTAATGAGGAGCACTCTGGCTGAAGCCTTTTCTCCTGTTCATAAAGACACTGTCTCATGTGAGTTCTCTGGTGTCTATAATCCATTTGGGATCAAACTGCCATTGTTTAGGTTCTCTCCTATCTGTCAATGTAATACTGCTCACGTGGCCAGCTGTTCCTCCCTGGAGACATGAAAGGGTCATGCTGCTCTACCCTGATGCCTTTTCTCTCAGAAGTGGTTGAAAATTAAAGCATTTGAGAATTCCATCCCACAGTTCAATTTGACTGAAACTGGCCAACAGGCTAAAAGATAATTGGGAATAATACTGGACTGACACAACAATATAATAAATCTAATTTTATTAGGTAATTGGGCAATAAATGGTAAAGAGTAAATGCTGGAGCAGATTAAACATGGGAAAACTGTTCATAAATATTTATTCAAGCATTTAAATACACTCAAGGTGACCATTTTTTGCCTGTTTTGCATTTCAGTTTTAGCATTTCAATTCACAACCATATGAATGACCAACAAGAGCACAAACACCCTGACAGTTACACTCATACCTCAAAAGTAAATGTAAAATAATATTTTTCTCTGAGACTTTTTTAAAAAGTGACAGGGAATTATTAAACATTTATTTCAAAATACTACAAATTTGGAATTTTGAAAGAGGAATGTTAATTCAGAAGCCAGATTTTGAAAATAGTTCTTACCAAGTCAAAGAATAAAAATAGATCATGAGGTTTGTGCTGAGTTTCCAGAATTTTCAATAAACCTGAAGTGAACAAAGTTAGACCAGAAATCCCTTGTTGAAATATTTCAGAAATGTGAGTTGTGACAGGGAATTAATAATCATGCACACACACGCAAATATTCACAAGTTTAGGAGAGAAAAAAGATATATTGTATAAGTTGCTCATTTTAATTTATTTTTCCAGTTCCTGAGCCATTGAGACATGCTTGTCATAAAATGATTTTTGAAGATATTTGTATTTTCTTACCTTGGATGCAGTTTAGATGGATGAGCTACCATTGTTCTCCATGTTTCTGAAATTAGGAGAATCCATTTCCAAATTCAATTTCATCCTCAGTGGAAATGGTTTCTCTCACTCTGGTAATCTTTGGAGAAGAATTATACATAGTCTATAAAGCTTCAAATTTCAAAACCTAATTTTGAATGTTAGTCAAGAGGTTAATTTAAGATTCATCTTCCAAAAGGGGAGTTAAATAAAACTGATAGAAGGCTGGAACTTGTCAAGTGGTTGAGAGGTTTATCAGCATGTGAGTATGAGTTCATTAGTTTTAATTAGTATAATCACTAATTTTGCATTAACAGTTTGGTGAGAGAAAGTAATTGCTCACACCCACTGTATTAGATTGGGAGATTAGAATCCATTTTATGAGGCAATTAGCATTTCAGGGATTTTTTTTAAAGGCTTTTATGATCTGCCATTCCAGTAGCCTCCTTCACCAAAGAGTCTAAATTAACCATAACTTTCTTCCTAATGGGATGCAAAAATTAATGTAGAATTAAGTGTGAACCAGTATTCCCACTGCGATAAGCAGGCAGCTAAAGCCACAAACCCTGATTAGTTTATAATGATCTGTTTTATTTCCTGGACAATGATAGTAATTTTTCTGTCCTCAAGTCATTACCTTCTCAGAAAGTTTATATTCTTGAATTTTATACAGCAAAACAAATAAAATATGAGGAAGGGAAAAGTAGAACAGTACTACTGAAGTAATGATTGTCAAAAGAAAAAGATGCCAGTTTCAATAGCCACGCTTAACTTGTCAATTATTCTTCATATCAAATGCCAGAGGAAGAAGAAACAGCTCCCTTTGACATCCAGTGCCTTGGAAAGAGCCACGAATTTCACAGCAACAGCAATCACAACCCTGCTATATCCATCATAACCTTTGGCAGCTACTGACACAATGAAAACAGATGGAATTGTTATCCTGGTTGGCAAGGAAGCCCTGGTCGTCTGAGATTTAGAACAGTTTACCCAAGAGATTGCCTTCCAAAACATCCTGTAAAGAAATGTGCAAGTTTTGGTGGGAAAAACTGCTTACAGCAAGGCTGTAATGAAAGCTTTCACAGTATCCATAACAAGACAAGACAACACACCCTTTGCAGCAAATCTACCACCCATTATATGGGATTATGTATGCCCCTGGATAAAACAAATCCCTGCTCAAAAATCCCGAATCTGCTACGAGTTGGACAGGGCGTGGAGGAGAACGACTGTTAAATGCTAGAACTATAATGTAGTTTTAATTTATGCCATTAACTTAATGCCATTTTTGGTACATATATTAAAATAAGGGGATGTGGGACACTATTTAGGGAATTGCATTAATCTTCCTAGGACCCATGTTAAAGCAAAATGTATATATATATGTATGTACTGCTATAAGGGACATTAATGGATGTAAGAGGTGTATCTTTATAAGAGGAGTTCAGAGAGAAAAAATGTTTAAACAGCTAAAACTTAGGCATAGCTAGGCAGACTGGATCTCAGTCTCTCTGGCTTCAGCTAGTGTCACCTTTAGAAGCTGAACTACTTCAGCTAAGATCTGAGTCCTGCACTCTAAGGGCTCCCTCACTCTACAGGCTGTAGAGGCAGTCCCAGGTAACCAGGTTTCCATCTTGAGTGGGTGAAGTAAATGCTTAAAATTGGGTAAGATGAATCATGACCAGCATGCCTATGCTTTAGGGTTTGTCTATGCACACAGTTACTGTGGAGAGACATTATTCTTCCTGAATTACATTACATGTGAATACACTTTTGGCTGAGTAAGACTTATTTCTCTTCAACAACATTCTCTTGAGAGAGGCAGAGCAGTTTGCTTTTTAGTCCTCACATAGAATCCTTCTGCAAGAGCTGCTGCCTTTTTAGCGAGCTGCCCTACCTTAATCCAAATTTACTTTACTGTAAAAATGCCCTAAATCTGCCGTCCAATCACCTTTGAGAGCAATTTAAGATTTATGGTGGTAAGAGCATCAATTAGGCACAAATACTTTGACCAAAAAAATAGTGACGGTATCATATACAATAAAAACTGACATTTATTTCACAAATTATGAGTGTAATAAAGCCCATTGTTTCAGGGAAAATGCTTGTATTTGCCCGTATGTTTCATTAAAGAATAATAATGCCATACATATTTCATTCCCTTGTTCTGAGCAGCAAAACTCTTAACTATATAAAATGCCCCATGCTGTCCTTGCTTTGTTGGGTTGTTTTTTCCTTTTAATCAGATTTTTTCCCCTTGAACTAATGAAATTGCTCTTTAAACACATACATCATTTTCATTTGAAGTGAATTAGCATGGCTCAAACAGTTTGTCTGTTCGCCTGGAGAACAAGGCAACTGCCATCTCCTTGTGCTGTGCAGATCCAGGTCACGACTGCCTCTGATCCCCGGTGTGCTGAGTTCTCTGCACCCCCACTAGTGCTGCTTTAGGTGGAGTATGATGTCTGTGGGGTCTGCACCTTGCACATCTGCACTGGTTTCTGGTCCACTCGGTCTCACATTAAATTTCTCTCTTCCCATAGTATGCACCGACCCGCTGTGCAGCTGCGCAGGCATCCACGGAGCAAGGCATCCTTCCTCCCTGCCATCACCACGAAGCGGTGCACGACCCCCAGCTGGTCCCCTGCACGTGCCCACTCTTCTCCTGCCCATGGGAAGGGCATCTAGAGGTGGTGGTGTCCCACCTGAGGCAGACCCACCGTATCAACATCCTTCAGGGCGCAGAGATTGTCTTCCTGGCCACGGACATGCACCTGCCCGCACCAACGGACTGGATCATCATGCACTCTTGCCTTGGCCACCAGTTTTTGCTGGTCCTCAGGAAGCAGGAGAAGTATGAGGGACACCCCCAGTTCTTCGCCACAATGATGCTGATCGGCACGCCCACCCAAGCCAACAACTTCACCTACCGGTTGGAGCTCAACAGGAATCAGAGGCGCCTCAAGTGGGAGGCGACCCCCAGGTCGATCCTGGAGTGTGTTGACTCTGTCATTTCGGACGGGGATTGCCTTGTGCTGAACACTTCCCTGGCTCAACTCTTTTCTGACAATGGAAGCCTCGCGATAGGAATTGCGATAACCACCAGCAAAGTTCACAGCTCTGAAGCTGAAATGTGATGGGAAGGAGGAACAACTGCAACAACAATGGTGCTCTAGCTGTCTTCTGAGAGCCAGGACTTGCGGACATTTTATGGGTGGGGTCTCGGGTCTTTTATGGTATTTAGTACTGTCCACAGTGGGCATTATGTAAACATCCCGTGGTTACGGTCCCTGTGTCATGTATGTGCCCTTTTGCTAATACAATTTTATGAGAAATTTTAAAGAGGCTAATCAATTTATTGTCGCCCTCCAGCAGCACTGGAAAAAACACTTGTTAACGAAAAGTGCATCCCGGGTGACTCGCAGAAACCTTTGGTCTGACCATGCTATGCAAATATGTTTCCTTCATTGCCTGCCTAATGGACCAGAGGCCCCTGTGCCTGATGAAAGGTGAAGTATTCCACTACAGGACAAGAGCACCCAGGTTTCCATATTAGCACTAGTGATTTAACTCCCGTATTTTGGGCACAGCCAAGCCCTGAGGGAGCTGGCAGTTTCAGCTTCTGAGGAAACAACTTTCTCACCCAAACAGTGAAAACTTAGAAGATAAAGTCACTCCTCTGCTGAGCAGAGGGCTGGGAAGCCTCATCCTGCATTAAATTGGGAATGACAGCGAGTGGTTGGTCACCGTGAGCATGGTTAAATCTCACTCTTGTATCATAAACAGCAGGGAGGGATTGCTAGATGGTCTGGCCATAGGATGGATACAACCATACCAAGCCATTGGGGCATTCATCTTTTTAGATGCTATTTCCTTAAGCGTTCAAAAAGAGATTTTCAGCAAAAAAAAGCATAAGAAGGGTCCTAAGCTGGTTACTGATCTTGCTCCTGAATTCTGTGCCAGTTAGACCCTCAGTTTGTGCTGGTAGATATTGACGTACAGGAATATAGATAGGAGACCTGTTTGCAAATTGGCTTTGAGATTTGACAGGCACTCCTTTGAAAAAAACCTCAACATTTTTTCCCTTGCATACATTTTGTGGGGTGGTGATGAGGGGTGACTATCACTTTCTTCTCTTGAGGGTGTTTCACAAACAATGATGATCACAAAAAGACACAGGCTTCTCTAAGAGATTCTCCCTTGAATGGTTCCTTGGGGGAGAGTTGGAGGCAGGTGCTGGCTATCTCCTGTCACTCATTCCCATCTGCAGTCAGGCCTGTTTCCTCCACAGCCAACAGCAGCAGTGAAATCCCACTGCAGTAGGTGACGTGCTGAAGGAGGGGGCTCAACAGATAGTATGACACATGAGAAGCATGGGAAAGTGTCTTTTCCTGTTTTCCCTTCTGCCTGTGTGTGGCTGTGGTCTGGCTGCTCCTGAATGCTTTTTCAAGAAACATCTGGTGAGTTGGGTCAGTTAGTAACTAGAGAGACTGAGGCTCATAATTTGAGCCCCTTGGAAAACCAAGGAAGGGGGGAAACAAACTAAGAACAGTCCTTTAGTGGTTCAAAATGCATCTCACTCTAGCTTTGGGTAGGCAAAAACACTGATGCTGATCTCTCCCACTCATTGCTCTCCTGAGGATTACTATAAATGATGCATGAAGTAAAATGAATTGTAGCTTTCCTGAGATGAATGCCATGCAGGTAAATGAATTCTGAGGCATAGATGCACCTCGCCTCCTTACCTGGACTTTCACAGCAGGTCAGAGAAGGGTGAGGGTCTCTTCAACACGCTGCTCATGACCATACAAGCTGAGGTTAGAGGAAGTCTCAGTCCCTGTAAGAAGGCACTGGAGCATAACTTCCCAGCTCTCCCATCTCTGAATTTAGAGGGCCAAGGGTGGCACACTGATTTGCAGTGCCTTACTGGAACATTCAGGCTTCAGAGAGGCTGGCTTTTTCCCTGTGGTATTAAATATTCAGGACCAGCAAATGCTGCCCTTTCCCTAAGTGATAGCAATAAATAAATCATTGGTGTTTTTGTGAACTGAAACTGGCTTCTCCAGCTCCTCTAACAATTGTTCTGCTGCTGAATTAAAACAAAGCAAAAGTAATAAAACCTCAATAAAACCAGTTCCTCTAGTTTAAACTTCCTGACCTCTCTGTACAATGGGATAGAAACCAAATTTAATGATGCTTTTGTTGCCTGACCACAAGTTCTAGAGGGAGGTATATTACTTAGTTATTTACTTTTTCAGTCTATTTTCTTCTTGTCAGTTGTTACGCACCTTCTTGTTAGGCACCTTTTTTTTCTTGAAATATCTACTGAAATGTAGATATTTTGGGGCATGGTCCTCGCCAAAGGACCAGCGTATTTCAGGTAGGATGAGTGTGATAGTATCAGCTCTCTGGAATGGGTATCTCCATCTCTTGCCAGCACCCTAGTTTTGAAGGAGACATAGTGGAAATATGACCTTCCCAACATAACCTTCCACACATCCCATGTGTTCTTCTCCCAGAGCTTTCTCGCGACCACACCAACAGTTCAGCTTTTCCATTTTATTTTTAGTCTTCTCCCCATATCTAATAGCTGCCTTTCTCAGTCCATTTTCAAGCCCTCATCTGTGGTTTCACCCTTTGACTTGCAGAGCCCATGGCGATTCTTGCTTTCTCACATTTATACCTGTCAGATGCCATTGTTTAAATCATTCTCCCTGCTTTCTGAAGCCAACCAAGTAACCTCCTTTATCAGTTTTCTCCACATCTGAAAAGACCCAGCTCTCTCAGGGATTTCAGAAATTCAGATACGTTGGAATACTGATGAAAATCTGTCCAGTAAGACTCCCAGTAAAAAAAAAGGAAAACACATTTTGGGAAGAAATGAGATACCGTTGACTAAATCCAGCTTTCATAAGTGTCTCAACATGAAGTGCAAATGTTTTAAGGTATATTTAAGGACTTTCTACCATAGAAGACATTCTAATTCTGTCATAATTCAAAGCCTATGAGCAGCCTTATACTGCCATAAAGCAAAGGTGAAGCAAATATTCTGGATGGAAGGACATAAATCCTAAAATACTGGCAAGTAGGATCAACAATGAAATTCAGTTTGCAAGCATTCTTTCAGTGCTCATGGTATAACACTTTTTACAGCTCTGCTTATGTTTGAAGGGCAGCTGGAGCTTGGCCTCCTAAATTTGATCTGAAATCAGGGCTTCTAAAACTAATTTCACACTCTAATATTTTGCATCTTTATACTGTATTAAATCTGAATTCCTGCCTCCCTTGGAAGAACACAGCCTTACATCTCTTTGAAATAAGGAAGTATCCTTCATGTGGTGCAGGAGAAAATGAGGTCTTTCAAAATTGCTATGCAGCTGTTGCAAAAATCTGTTTTCCCAACTACCTGAGAGTGGTGTTCCCCCTTTCTTTTGGTGGGGTTTCAGTTGTCTTTTCATTTTCTACATAGACAAAATATTGGCTTTGTGTTTGTGGTTTTATTTTTAGGGTTTTTATATACCTCTGTTCACAGATGGATTTTCTTGTGCTTAGTTTAGTAAATTGCAACAATAATTTCATCAGGCTAAGACAAATGGATTGCTACTGCTACCAGACCCACTAGAAAACCTACTTTGGTTCATCTGCACTATCCATCAGATACCATGTGAATGTAAATGTCAGGTCTGCAGTAAAACAGCATTAGTGCTTTCAGCTCAATCCCATTATGAATTAAGCTCACATCATAGATCCTTGACTCCTTATAAATCAGCTGAAGCATCCTGAGTCTCATAATCTTGAAGATCTTGCTGCGCCAGTGCTGGCTGTAGGGATAGTTGAGAAGTAGGGCAATAGTCCTCTTCTCACTCGATTTGATATCACACCCTCTGTTTCATACCATCCTTATGAATACAGGCCAGTAAATACTGAAGGAACAAGAGGTGGTAAACTCTGGACAAGTTAGGATTATAGCAAAATTAGTCACAATAAACTGCTGGATGCTACTGCATGGCTCTCTCTTTTGTGCATCAGAGGAACTAAATCCAATTGACAGTACTGTAGTACAGGTGATTTATCTGTTTTTCTAGCCCAACACACACCTGACAAACACTTTAATTGGAGAAGAGTCTGTCAGAACAGACTCAGATGTACTTCTGCAATTGAATCAGAAACAGCTTCTCACATGGAAGAGCTGCAGATTTTGAACTGTTCAGACGCAAGCATAAGTTTGTTTGTTTTTTTTTTTTTTTATTTTTTTTAAGTTCAATAACTCTGCCTGCTCACACCATCAGAGTGAAGGGCGGAAAACAAAGATTGCCATGTGTCATCACCAGAAGTCTTCACACACAACTACGATTCACCTTCTGCAGAGATGAGCCTGCAGAAACAGAGAGGGTTTCACAGCAGGGTAGCACAGGGCAGCACCAGCAGGCTCCAGAGGTGTGCACACAGAGCTGAGGGCAAAGCTCATCCTTCAGACAGAAACTACTCAACAGGAACCCCTTGGAGTGTGGTCATGGTGGGACTGCTAGGAAAGCAATTGGACCTCCTGAGAGTAGCAAACAGCAGGAGTTAGAGCTCTGTGTAGAGATGTTTCTCTTCTCATCAGCACCTTGCACCTGGCTACAGAGTCTCTCCTCTCCTGGGAACCTTGTCTCTGGAGCAGTGCACGAGATCAGATCAGCTGGGTCTGCATGTGAATGGTCCTGCACAAGGATGCTGCACTGTGCGTGCAAACACCCAGCCCCAGTCCAGCCTGGCTTCTTTGGGTTTGGTGGGTACCCAGCTACCTGCAGCTGTTAATGATTCCTCCAGGTCCTGACATCTGATAGTTCTGCTGTCTTTAACCTGCACAGTTCCCACCAGGGCAATGAAGTACTTGCTGAAAACCACACAAAAAAAATCTTTGGAGAACATCACATTAAACCTCTACCTCATACCCCTGGCTAGGACTACAAGCAGTCATTCTTTCTCTCTCCACACAAGCAATAGACTAATGTGTAGCTTTCTTATCTCCCTTTCGGCTCTGCCACTCAAAAAAATACATGTGAAAGATTAGGAGGCAGTGATCATCTTCAAGGGAATAATGAGGACTAACTTTCATTGCAAAGATGGCTCTTCTCACAGTACTTTCACAAAAGGATGACAGGCTCCAAGAAAGAAACTAACAAACTCTAGTGGAAGCCAAATGGGAAACACCAATTGCAAAGCCTGCTGTCCTTCAACCAGAATGAGCTTTATGTCTTCCAGGTTGGGAAAATCCTCCTGAGACATTGCCTATCTGAATACATCACTTAATCTTGTAGAAAGCTCCAGGACAGAGAGGTTCTTCCTGTTAGAAATCGCATCAAGTAACCTTATGGATGATAAATGGCTTTGAACTTTCATAGCAACAGTGACAAAGTGCTTCAACATCCATGCAGCACAGACTGAAAAATCAGAGCTTTTAGACAAAGAAATAAACTTATTCAAATGCAAACGTGAGATTCAGGGCAGAGTTTCCAGGTGATTTTAAAAGCACTTTTCTTATTGCTGAGACTGTTTGTCTGCATAGCAGGAGATATCTCACTGCCAGCCAGTGAGTTCAGGAAAAACTCAGATAGTCTTTGTTTCTCTGCTAAGTGAGACCACTTAAAAAAGTAAAGCTAACACTGTAATGCATGAAACAAGTCTGGAAAGGATTTTTGTTTTCAGATCAGACTGCCTGGCCAGCAGACTGTGGGGAAAGGACTACATCTCCCACCTGTTCAAGGTGAATCCAGACTGGCAAGCAGAGTCTATGTAGAAATTTCCTTCATGTTGCAATCTTTGCTTCAGCCGCTGAAGATAACAGCTGCCAAGCAGCTGGCTTGAAGACTTCAATGACTCTGAGACTGTTCTCTAAATATCTACTAAGATTCACTTTTAGGCTGAGATGGTATCAGGGCACAAGACAGGAATACTCCACAGAGGCTCTGCAAGGCTCCTCAGCATGAGTGTATGGAAGGGATGCAGGCAAGCCTTACACCTCTGCATGTGCTTTTCACAGCAAGACCACTAGATTCCCTCACAGGGATCTGTCTGGGTCTTTCCTAACAAACTGTGGCAAATAGCTGGGCCACAAAACTGGATGCAAAACCATTCTAGGGTGGTTTAGTTTAACAGCAGCCAAAATCAATGTGAGCTCCGCCCTTAGCTTTGACAATTAAAACAGGATCTGACATCCAAAATATTAGGCCCGTTCTTATCACCACCAGATATTTCCTATTTCGGGATAGAGGTTCCTCTCGGCTTCTGACAATACAAAACATGGCTGGGTGCTACTGCAACTTCCACAGTACAGTTCTGATCCAGAGAGAGATCCCTAGGAACTACAGTAACACAAATGAATAATTGTAAAATATACTAACATAAAATAATAACACAATGAGGGCTGATAACATCTTTAAAAGTAATAGCTGTAACTGAAAGGGGTCATTACCTAAAGTGAGCTTCAGGAGAGGCCTGTGTTTTTGCCTAATTGAGATCTGGAGGGAGATATCCAGAAGAGTGACAGTCTCAGGACTACCTTGATTACTCAAAGAAATGCTGAATGAAAAGAAATCAGCTACAAGAGTCCCGAGCGAAACAGAAATATATATTGCTGTTGCCTCTGGGCAGCAGTTTCTTGTGGCATGTGTCCTTGGAAAAGGAATTCCAGTAGGCGGAGAGGGTTGAACTTCAGCATGTCACAGCTACTGCAGTGTCACTTTCAGAGTTTTTGCTAAGAAATACTTAATCAAGACTACCAAAAAAAAAAAAAAAAGAGTATAAACATCCACTGGATGGTGTGACCAGCATGAGAGCTGCCAAGGAGATTTATCCAGTTTCCTCTGGGTAAGCCTCCACACAGCTCCTCTGCTGGATTGGCAGAAGACAGTGACAGCCCCAGGTATGAGGAGGACTGGCTGGATTCCTGGCAGACTGTAAATTGTTGTGTAATTTGTTGTTGCAATTGCACAGTGGCTGTGTGTGATAAACTCCCACGCTGAAAAGCAGTGAAGATTAAACCTGGGCCCTCAAGCAGTGTATGTCTGCACTGGCTGATGCTGACAGCCAGGCTGTGGATTATGGCAAACTCATTGGCCTTACAGCCCATATGCAGGACTGGCACATGTTGGTGGTTGTGTATACACTGAGAAGTCATGTTGAAAAAGGATTTCTGCATGAGATGTCTTTAGTGTACTGAGGGCAAGCACGTAATCAAACTGTCTGTGCTGGATCACACCTCACCCATGCCTCCTGATTGCTCTTCTCTCTGCTGGAAACATGGATGAGCCAGAGCTGAATCATCAGCCATGGAGATCTCCAGGCACCGAGGCCTGCAATGAACACCACAGAGGTGTTCATCCTGGAGGGTCCATGGCTGTGCACAGAGGGAAACACCGAAGAGCACTGATTCAAATATGGAGAAATCTTTGTGCATGAGCCATAATGTCATGTTTCCACACATCAGAGGATTTATTTCTGCAAAACACTCTCATCTTCACTCAATTTGCAACCTAAGTGAAAGCCCTGCCATGACTTATGAAGTTTCCATATGCAGTAGTGGTTGCACTTCCCATTTGGCCTCGAAGACTGGCCGATGAGATGGGCTCTCAGTTCCTCAGTGACATGATTTTCCTCTGTAGGCACAGTGTAGCTCTTCTCCAGACTTAGTGATACTCCCCTAGGCGCAGACTTGCTGCAGAAACCCCCTCTGCACCATCTGGCCACGCGATCAGAATGATCTGTCCCAGCCCCAGGGCTGTAAAGCTGTTATTTCACACTGCATTTGCTCTGGGGTCTGTGATCTGACTACAGCACAAGCATCAGAAGCCATCCTGCCATAATAGTCCCACCCCTTGGCCAGGTTAAGACACTTGCTCAGCCATGGTGGGTCAGCTGCCCATCCTGGAGCTAAACTAACCCTACACATGGCACCCATCTACAAGGCTGATACGCTGTGTAACAAAACAAACCCCCTTCTCCTCTCCTGTTTGCCCTGAGTAGACACAACAGCCAGTTCTAGAGACAGGTCTGAACCATCACAGTTAAGTTAGAAGCTAGTATGCAGGTGAAAATTGACATTGGGACAAATGATAGCAAAATTTACTTTGGGTGCAAGGACTAGTGGACTTAATCAGCAGCTCAAAACAAGAATGGGAAATACTGATACTGACTATGGTAAATGGGGATTATGGTAATGTATCCAAATGCATAGGTGACAGGAAAAAGACACTCCTAGGTCAAGAGGTTTTTTTGGAACAACCTTTAGTTTTGGTGTTAATGCCCTGGCAGAAAGCTGACATAGCTTGGCTTTTAGACCAGTCAGGTTGGCCAGCAGCCAAGAACAGCTTTTATTCATTACATGTAAACTGAGCAAATTGCTCAGGGAAGGGAGTCAACAAACATGGATCCTCATGGCACAGTTTTCCCAGAGTGACCTTTCAAAGTATAATTGCATGTTGAAAGACTCGATGGGAGTTGTCTCTGATCAGAGAAGCACTAATCAAACTGGACTGGGGACTTGTTTGTACTCAGGTGGGAGTGTATCAGAAAAGGGCTGTGTAGTTAGAGACTGCTTTTGGCTACGTCCCATGTGAGGCTGTGATCCGGAGAGCTTCAAAAATCTTTGGCCTCAGGCTCTCTGGGAAAAGGAAGAAATAATAGTAGTGATACTGGGCAGTGTCTTCATTATCACTAAAATCCCTGTGGCTTACTGCTCTCTTCTCATCCAGGTGTGATAACTACATTCAGATCACTTCTTCTAGGAGAGATTTTGATTCATGGAGGTTCATGACTGCAGGCATGATCCTCAGTCCCTTGGACCACAGCCTTCAGGCTGCAACTCCAGATCAGTGTCAAGGGGTATGGGGTCACCACTCACAAGAAGAGCTGGCTATCCTCTCATTACCCCACCCCCACGCTTCTTCCCTGGCAAGCAGCCTTGCCCCCAGCCCAAACATGCCACAAATTTATCCTTGTTCTTTCACAGGTAACAATCTCATCCCCTTCCAATGCTTAAAGGCCCTCTCTTTAATTCCTTTAAAATGAACATTTTCCAGCTGAAAAAGTGAACTCGAACCACCTTTGTATTATGCCAACATAATTGCACAAGTATTCATATCCCCAGAGAGGCAGGTGATCCTGGGCTTCTCTTCAGCCTTGTCTTAGATGCCAAATGCCATAACACAGTGTCATTTCCCAGGACAGATACATTGAACACTAAGGCAAACTAGCGCACGGCATCACAAATCGCGCAGCTGTCAGAAAACCAGCCAGAGACTGAGAGGAATCCTTCCAGCTCCAGAGAGTTAGAAGAGGCATAAAGGAGTGCACTAAGGAGGGCTTGGAGCTGGGCTGGCAAGGTGAGCACCCCTGGAACTCGGCAGAGGACTGTGGAGGAGAGGGTTTTCTGGAAGATGACTACTGCATTATTAATGACAGTAATCCAAACACTTAGATCATCCTCTGAGACGCTGAGGTGTGTCCATCTGTGAGCATCAATGGCAATTGCAAAAGCCCATTTTCTCTTTTAAAATCAAAGCAGTATCACTGCGCTGCTATGTCAAGAAAATTAATCCTTTGAGAAATTGAAACTGTTCTTTTTTGGATAGACAGTGTAAGGTTGGTCCTTACAGAACCATAGAATTGTTAAGGTTGGAAAAGACCTTTAAGATTATTGAGTCCTCTCATTAACACAGCATTTCCAAGGCCACCTCTAAACCATGTCCCTCAGTGCCACATCTCAAAAATTTTAAATGCCTCCAGGGCTGGGGACTCAATCACTTCCAATGGGCAGCCTATTCCAATACTTTACCACCCTTTCCATGAAGAAAATTTTCCTGATGTCCAACCTGAACTTCCCCTGGTGCAGCTTGAGGCTTTGACATCTCATCCTGTCGCTGGTTGCATGGGAGAAGGGACTGACTCCGTCTGGCTCCACTCTCTTTCCAGGCAGTTGTAGGAGTGATAAGGTCCCCCCCTGAGCCTTCTCTTCTCCAGGCTAAACAGCCCCAGCTCCCTCAGCTGCTCCTCATCAGACTTGTGCTCCAGACCCTTCCCCAGCTCCGTTGCCCTTCTCTGGACATGCTCCAGCCCCTGAGAGTCCTTCTTATAGTGAGGGGCCCCAAACTGAGCATAGGATTCAAGGTGTGGCCTCATCAGTGCCCTTAAGAGAAGGGGAGCAATCACTGCCCTGATCCTGCTGGCCACACTATTGCTGATACAGGCCAGGATGCCATTGGTCAAGCACAGACTTGAAGACAAGCACAAATAACCTGCCTGAACTCAGGTAATGTATACCAGATTGAAATTTAAGTAAAGAAAGTAGCACAAGAATAGGTTATTTATTGCACAAATCCTGAGCAGTGTTTTTCTCCACACATATTTTGACACATATTTGTATTTGTTGTCATTCATATGCCACTGTCTCCCCAAATATTTGACTTTGACTTAACATGTTACATTATGTGAAGTGCTCTCATATAACATGCAATGGTACCTCCATTGCATGCTATATGAGAGAATTTCTTAATCTGAACCAATGTATATAATTTTCTAGAAATCCTTATGATGATGAATTACATGAGAGAGCAGCAGTAAATCTTTCCATGGGTATCTCTAAAACATTTCACAATGTGTGCCATGCAAATCCTGTTTTACATTCTCAGCTTGTATCACCTGTTTGCATTGGAGGGCTGCTTTTATGAGGAGGGTTGTGCATCATGAGACAGCTGAAATGAAATACTAGGAGGAAAAGAAAAATCACCAAAATGCACTGGCTCCTAAAGCTTGTCTTACAATTTGTTTGCTATATTTAATCTTCTCAGTCACAATTGGTTTGAAAAGTGTCACCATCACCAAAAGTAAAACAGAGTTCCTACTCCTTCTTGGTCTGTCTCTCATGAGCTGGATTTAGCATGACCTGCAATTTGTGGCAGGAGCTTGAGAATCCTCATAGGAATCAGTTTTGGACCTGTGTCTAGCCCAAAGCTGGTCCTGTGGAGAAGCAAAGAAAGGGGCTCTTGGCATTTTCTAATATTTCTGTCATTTCATTAAATGGAAGCAACATGAACCTGCTCCTCATTTCTTGAAGGGTTTGGGCATCGATTTTTGTCTCTTTGGGATTTTTCTTCTGGACAATGAATATACTTTAACGGGGAATATACTTTAGCAGGAAGTATACTTTATACATTAATATATAAAGGGGAATATACTTTAGCCTTACCACATAAGTCATCAAAGATCTTCACAGATTCATTACTTCATTTCAGGTTGGTTATTTGCAAGATCAGATTTGGGCAGGATCTCTAACCCTATTGCCTGTCAATTCCTTTCAACATAATTTTTTTTCTTTGCCTTCTTATTGCCAAAACCTGTTTCAGGCTCTCATGAAGCTTGATGGGAATTGCCTTGAAAATTGAGCTGAATTATCAAAACTGACCAGACATGCAAGATGAATATTCATGGTTTATTGAAGCAACCTCCACCCTCAGAGCAGGATACCTTCAGCTGACCTGTCGTCTCTCATACAAATTACTGCCTCATTACCATTCATTCCTCTGGAACTCAGCTGCAAGGGACATCGAGTTTGTGTTAAATAATTCAGAAAAAAAAGTGAAAGAGAACTGTATCTGATCCAGAGTGGAGGCACCTGAAATTTCCTGCTGTATCTGCAAATGGAAGTGGACTTGAAGGGACTACAAGAACCAGCTTCTTCCATTGGACATGAAGCAAGGGTCTTACCCCCTTTAATTTTAGACAAGTGGAAGATAAGTGTCTACATTTGCTCAGGTGACCTATAGTTTCTGTTGTGGAGGGTGGAGGTAGGGCACTTTGAGGAAGTGATACATTTCAGGTATTCAGACATCAACTTCAGGAGGCAAAGAATAAAATCCATAAATTGCTTACATCAACCGCCACTCTTCTGGAGCTCAAATCTCCAGAAAAACCAGACTGAAACCTACCCCAAACACCACAGGCTAGGAGAAAAGGGTACTTTGTGCTTGCACTCTTCCCAGATGTTAAAATTGCTGAGAAAGGTAATTTACCAGCTGGCAACAACAAGAGGTTACCAAAGGAACATCCTGGGCTGTGGGTTAGCACTGGGGTCCAGTTCAGCAGCAAACAGAGAATTTGATTTTCACTGCCCTCATTTCTCTGGCCTGCCAGAGCAATCCTAGCCTTTCTTTCACCAACGTTCAAACAAGAGAATCCACTTTCAGGATTAACAACTTTCTTCACAACAGACACACAAAAAATTGCTGATGATGGAGGAAGGAGATGTGACAGGTGATTTTCCTCCATTTGCCCATGAACAAGCACACTGGTGGTTGCAGAGCAGACACTGATTTGCAGAGAAGTCAGTTGTGCCTTAAAACCCCAGGCAGAAAGGGGCAGAGTGCCTTTTGTGAACCAAAATGATGTTCGGGGAAGGCATTGTGGTAACTCCTTTAATACAGCCAGATTTCATGTGCAGCAAGAAGAGGGACTAAAAATAGAGCAAAATGCTAATGAGGGCCTGGCGCACACCATCTGCACAATGAGATGATGATTCTTTTTGAAAATGCAATAATTTAAGGGGTTGTTTCATTTTGTTTCTTTCTGCTGCTGCAAAATGTTCAGAAACATGAGGCTGTTTGGGTCTTCAATTTTTTCTCCTTAATCTTAGAAAAATGAAATTGTAATGGACAAAGAATAAAACAACTCAAAGCAAGAGTTGCTTTATTTTTCCTGAGGCAGCTCACATGTGATCAGCAAACAAAGTGGGTCAGAGCAGGCTTTCATAACACTTCAGGTGGATTTCCACACAGCACAAGATGGGGGTTCAGGATATTTTTTTACAAAGAGGGACTTTGACTCTATTTCCCAATTTGTTGCCTCTGTTGCAGGCACTACTGGAAGCTCCCTGTCTTCAGCTTGGTCATCTGTACACCCAAAACCCACCTGGCAGCTCTGGTTAGCCTGGGACACTTGCTTTTGTGGCTCACCACTGATTCCTTGTCTGCCCCTTTGGCTCACACACAGACTTTCCCTGGGGATGGACATCCTACTACCCTGGGAGGAAGACAAGCCAGAGGGAAGGACTTGCTGATGTCTGTTAGGAGCACGGGCACAGCAGAACCCAAATCCAGGATGGGATGCAGCTGCTGGTGGTGAAGCTGAGCCATCCCCAACTGTGGTGCACCCAGGCAAAATTGCCCAATGGTTTGGGCATGATAAGGACATGGAATGATGCAGGTCTGTGTAAACTACACCTCTGAAGGAAACCAGACTGAAAATCACAGCAGGAAGATAAGTGGTCAGGAAATATCTTTTTTTTTTTCTTCCTGTCAGAGAGAGCCAACTACCTGCCTGTTAGCAGTCTATGTTGGTGGACCATAAGAGCATGCAGCAGATCAGGAACTGTTTTCTGTGCTTTCTGGCACAGGCACACTCATCTCACATGCTTACTCATCTTCCTTATTTATAGGAATAATTGCTACTCTGGGAGGTTAAAAACCAGGTATTGTCTCTTAATGCTCTCATTAAACAAAGCACACAGATGGTAATTAATACATCAGAGCATGGCTAAATTGTAAGGAGAAATTGCTGCAACAAGAAGTCACCCCAAGAACAGCAGGATTCAGATTACTGTTCATTTCAAGATCAACTGCTTCTTCGTTCCTTGAAGAGCTAGGGACCAGCTATTCCACATTATGGAAGATTTATTTGTCTGCTTTCATGAGTATTGTGTCACAATGGAGCTTTGCTATCTTTAATAGATTCATGTACTCTTCCCTAGTGCTTTGTCAAATAATAATACTTACAAGGCAATAAAAGGGAAAAGAAAGCACAAAGTAAAGAACCACCCCCTGTACCATAAGTCCTGGGTAGGTGAATGTGTGTGTGTATTTGTGTGTGTGTGTCTCTGTGTGTAGAAGAGGGGTTGTTTATTGCACCGTCCGGTGCAGAATTAAATAATTTATGTACCATCTACATGCAAATGTATCCTTCATTTGGGTAATAAACTGCACCCTTGTATAATTTACCCAAACAAAGGAGCTGCGAGGACACCGCCACTAATCTTCAAAAATCAACTGTGCCTTTTCAAAAGGGATTTTTGTCTTTCTGTGAATTGATCAAACTTGACAAGTAATTTCAACCTAATGTTCACGGCTACCCTCCTCTCTCCTCACCATCTGTAGGTGAGAAATCCTATTTTCTGGAAGTGACAGGGTAATGCAGGAGGCTGCACACATCTGAAAAAAAAAAAAAAGAAAAAAGAAAAAAAAATTGTATTCCCAGAGCTACAGGCAAACCAAGGGTGGATTCAGGAAGGATATGAGTGGTTTTTAACAAATGATAAATTCTTTATGCCTGCAACTGCCCAGATGGAGTCATGTATTTTAAGTCACTAAGTTTAATGAGAGCATCTGAGAGATTAAAACATCTCTGTGTTTAAAATACTATAGTAGAAATGCTTCACTGGAATAGCCTTGCTCTTGTTAACAAATAAAGTCTCTCAGAAGAAATTAATTCTGCAAACTTATTGCATCAATGAAAACTACATTATAGACAAAGGCACTGAATACAAACTCAATTTGGTTTCAAATTTGTTAATAAAAATACCAGCTTTGACTGAAAACTGATCAGTCCCACATCAAGCACTAGAGGTGAAATAGAAAAAAGGTCAGTTATCATGCCAGGAGGATCACTGAGATTAATCCAAAACAATTATGAGGTAATCTTGTGCAAATTTTGGTCTTTTCTCTCAGGAAGTACAACACCAGATTTAGGGCCATTTTGGGTCATATCAGGACACTTGAGGGAATACAATGCAACCCCCATGCACCAGTGGATGGAGATTCTTATGTCCCTAGGCTGAGAGTATCCAGCCTCAAATATAAGCACATCTGTGTGTAACCCATATAAATACACCAGCGCTGGGGGAGTAATTATTTTCTTTTTACTACGCATGTGCTTTCTCTCTTTCTGGATCACTGCTGCTCCTGAGAAATTTTTCAGGGCTGTTTTCCCTAGCAAGTAAGAGGTTTTCATGTGACACATCAGATGCCCTCTCACCCAGCTCAAAGTGAAAATGTCGTTTATTCACCATGCCTCAATCTAGATAAATGGAGCCATGAGTTTCCTCAGCTGCTGGTCCAAGAACCTAAAGGCAGACTGTTCCCCACACAGAGGCATTCCCTACATCCTCCTCTCTTCAACCTTCTTCTAGGGATGACCTATTGCTTTCATAGACAGTTACAATACAGCTGGAATTGATTGGTTCTTTAATTAAAGCACCATCACCACTGGCTAATTAAGAAACCACCCTGTGGTAAACAAATCTCTATAACACATTCCACATGTTCACAACAACAGGTACAGCAAGTCAAGATAAGAATTGTTTCTCATTCTTTTCTCTGATCTTCTCACAGCCTTTCCCCAGAAAGGCCTGGGAAAGTTGTCTGTTGCTCTCTGTAGTCAAAGAGCTGCTGCCACAGGGATACTTAGTGCCATCTTTGGGACAGACTTGCCACACTTAAGCTGAAGTGCTCTTGAGTAGGAGGAAGCAAAGTGGTGGCCAGCCAAGGGGAGATAAGGCTCAAGGCCAGCTGAAGGTCAGGTTAAAGCCCCTGGCTAGGCAAGGCACCCGGGGGTGGCTGGAGGGTGGAAATGCACTTTGGTGTCATGATAACTTTTGAAGTTCTGAAATCTGCTTTAATTTCCCCATTAGAAGAAATCCCATAGCTTCTGATGGTTTTCACAGAAGAGGATTATGTCAAGGAAGATTGAAAAGGTCCCTTGGAAGATTGAAAAGGTCAGGCTTTTCAGGTCTTTCTGTATTTCTCCCTCTTTGTTTCCCTCCCTCAAGGATTTAACCAGATGGTCCACCTCAAACTTCATTAAAACAGAATCAGAAAAAACAGTCAAAATCAATACATGATCACAAAATTTCTTCTTCAGGAAAAAAATAATAGAAGCTAGTAAAAAATTACAATTTTTATTAAAAAGAAAAAAATCTCTGCCACTAGCCTAAATGTATTTTCCCAGCCATCCCAGATGAAAGAAAATTTAAGCTTCTTTCTGTTGTCAGGTAGCTGGACACTATATTAGCTCCTCAACCAAGACAATTATCATCCTCTCAAGGTCTGGGCATTGCTGGGCAATGCAGGTCGTTGGGTTTCCTGATTGCACAGTGAAGAGCTGATCCCTTAGATTTGCCCTGTGAGGGTGCTGGCAGCAGTGAAGTCAGTAGGGCAGGAGCAGACTGGCCATGCAAAGAGAGAGACGAGATTGAGTTTGGTCACAGAACTCAGCAGAATGGATTTCTGAGGCAGGAAAAGGCCAGGTATGTTTGTTTCTACTTCAATAAGGGGGATGAGATTTCATTTTCATTTTGTGTGAATAAATAGCCGTTTGCCACAATACATTGGCCTATACTAACAACATTACTATTGCACATAAAATGGAACAAAGCATTTATAATAATTCATCAGTTTCTTGAATCATTCAGTCCTGAAGAATACTAATATATTTTTTTCCCTCTAAACCTTTGAGCTTCCTGAGGTTGTGGGCTTAAACCCATTGTGAGATCAGAGAGACAGACTCTGCTGCTGAGAGCTCCTCTCCTCTCCTCTCCTCTCCATCAATCATCCATCAAATCAGGCAGGACTGGACCTCCTGTTCTCACCACCAGCAGAAAAAGGTTTATTAAGTTTTCCAGATAATTTGGGTCACTGAAGGGAGGAGGGCAAGAGCTCAATGCCAACAAAACCTTCATTTTTCTCTGAAAGGAGAGGCAGCAGCCTAAGTTACTGCCAATTTTCACAAAGCCATAAAAGTCCAGCAGTATCACTAAGATAGGATTCAGTCCACGGCTCCTCATTATTCAAAGGGATGGGAGGATATGGAGACGCCAGAGTAATCTGGAGCAGACAATGAAAGTTGTCAAGTCTCCTCTGATTAAAACTGCAAATCCTAGCACCCTAACCCTAATCCTCTCATGTGGAAAGGGGAGATTAGTTTGGGTCCTGAGAAAAGATAACTCTATCTTTTCCTGAAGTTACATGTTAAAATTCAATTTTCTCTCAGGAGATGGCAGGCATGGATATTGCTTTTTCTCTCCCTCTAATTAAAAAACCATAAGAAAACAAACACTGCTGCTTGCACATTGACTGGCGTAGCAGAGCTCTCTGCTCTCTGATTGCTTCATTAGCACCCCAAGACTACCAACACCACCAGGAAGGCCAACCATCAGGATCTTTTTCCAGTCCTTGTGGGTTACATGGTGTTTTGTAAGACACTGAAGCAGTCCATAAACTTTTGTTTCCACATACACAGGTGTGAATCATCAGCAAGTGGGCATGCTGTCAGGGAGGGTACCTGGAGCATGCCAGGGCACTTCAGTCCCTCTGCCTCCTTGGTTCTCTAGTCATTAGGAGCAATTTTTCAATGGGATTTATATTCTGCATCATCTGCATAACCAGGTGTGATCCTGATGTCTCTGAGGTTCCCAATTCAGCCAAATCCTAACATCCCTAAAAGCTGCCTTTAATGTCAGCAGGACAGGCTGTGAAAGCAGCTTTCTTAGCAGCACTCTGAAGCGATGCAATTATGTGTTCTGTAAGAAGGAGCTCACAGCCCATGGCAGAGCCTGAAATGGCCAATGTCCTGTGGGGACAGGGACAGAGGCAGTCCCACAACACAGCTAGCAGCCAGTGGGGTGAGCATTCAGAAGAGGCTCAGTGTTGGTACGTGGTGAAGCACTCCCCTCTCAGGTGTCCTCTTCCATCCTTAGATCCAGTGAGAGCCCTGTGCATCCTCTCCTGGCTGACACCTTGGCAGGTATGCAAAGCAACTAACAGGGAAGGACCGTGTGGAGCAGAGGGTCTTTTTCTAGATCCCACTGGTGTCAACAATTCCTCCTCACAGTATGGCACATCCTTGACAAATTTCCTTCTCTCAGCTTTTCAAGCCACTGTGCTCACCAGTGCCTTCATATGGGGCTACTAGGTTTCAGCAGGAAAAGGCTGGTTTTGGAGAATAAAGTGAAGCAGGGAAGCCCACCTGGAGAAGTGCAATCACTACAGGGCAGGGGACTGCCACGGCAGGGGTCAGCAAGGCCTGCTGAGGAGCACCAGAATGAGTCTCTGCCTGTGAACAAAGCCTGGAGAAGATGACAGAGTAGCAGCCTGCATTGATGTGACACTTTTTTTGTTAGCCCAGCTGTGACTGTGCTCAAATAGTGACAATAATAACCCTCTGTGTCTTGGTTTCCAAACCAAATACAGATGAGACCTTTGTGATCAACTGGAAACCCTGCTGATGTCTTTAAAACATGTCCATGAGAGGACTACAAAGCATTAGCAGTAATATTTATTTTCACAGCGTAACTGTGTTTTGAGAAGGGGAGGGTAATGCTCATTAGCAGCACAAATGTACCAACCTGTATTTTCAGGCTATTAATATGGTGGCTAGAGTTAATGGAAATATAATGGAATGAGATGCTTTTAAAAGTATGGGATTTAGCACAGTCAGGAAAAAAAAATCATAGGCATTAACTAAATTTTAATGAGAAAATCAGCTTGCAGTAATTTTACAGGCAATGATTATTTCCTTGGTTTGACAACCCTGAATAGCTTTGTCTTTGGTATGATACACTTGCAAGGTGTGCACGTGAGGGCAGTGAATGATGCATTACAGGCCACAGCTGTGACTGTCCTGGGAAAGAAACATGGTTTGATGTACAGAAGACTGCCTGGATGAAAGGCTGGAGCCTGACCACACCCTTTCCACCAAAAAGCAAGGGAGGGATCTCGGTCCTGCTTTGTCCATTGGCTGCTAGTGACATATCATATCACAATTCAGTTATTTCAATATTTGGAGTCACCTACCCTCCTCCTTTGGAGCTGGAGCTGAGGCTTTTGGCATAGGTAGGGCACCTTGCTGTCCAGCATCATTGTGCTCCTAACTAGGCACTGAGTATAAACCCAGTAATACACAGGATTTTATCACTGCACTTACACATATACTCATACCCACCTTACAGAGGTTTTCTCTTTGCTAGGAAGTGACTAGTGCTTTCACCCTCCCCTGGGGCTTGCTAGCTTACTGTCCATCAGTGAAACTGATCTGGAGGGACTAAGTGGTGCTAGTTGGGCTGAAAGGGCCAGGGATTCATTTCACCTACCTCTGTTGGTGTCAACAGAGCAGTCATTTCTCTTGGCTCACTTTAACTGTCTGTAGGGAGAAACGGGTGAATTTAGCATCTGTCCCACCTGCCTGCTTTTGGATCTCTGGCTAGGAGAGGCCTTGCACCTTGAAGGTGTCTGTTTGCCTTCACTGGAGATACTGCTGATCATATCTGAGATTGAAATTGCACAGGAAACTTCCCATTTGAATGCAGACAGACTTGATCAGACCTCACAGAGTCTCCTGTAGTGAAGCCAGAGTATAGACGTACACGAGACTACTCTGCTGATGGCAGCACAAGTGCCCAGGGGCCCGAGGAAACAGCAAGAGAGATGGCATTTCAGGGATAGTTCATGATGGTCTCTATCCTACAGTTCCAAGTGAGGTTGCTTGAGCTTGCCTTATAACACCCTGTAGGTATGGAGGATCAGGCAGGAAAATGCCTCCCAGGTCCCACAGAAACAGCATCAACAAAATCCTCTGCTTGGAACACATCTTGTTAACCTCTCATGATTGAAAATTTATGGGGGTAGCATGGTTAAATCTGTGTGCATCTTAAAGGACATAACCTCAAAGAGACACTTAGTGCTATTCCTGGAATCTGACATCTAGAATATCCCCTCACCCTTGTACAGCTCTGCACTAGTTATAGACAGAAAACTTCTTCCATAAGGCATATTGTCTCTGGTCCCTCATAAAGAGCTGGATCGTGGTAGTTAGCCAGGGAAGAAACTCCCTGTGACAAAGACTTAAAACTGCTGGTGCCAACCACTACTGGTCCAAAATTCATAAATTTTTGGGAAAGGAACAAATCTCCTAGTATGAGCCCTTTGACAAAATTAAGCCCCTTGGCAATTTAATTAAATTTCAGTCAGCACTCTGACACTGAGCTCAAAACTTCTTGCCGAGCTGTGGTACGCACTTTAGGAGAAGATCCAATCGCTTTCCAAGGTCACCAGTGAGAAAACAAGACTGAAGGCATCCAGGAGGATTGTCACTTATGGTGCCCTCTTTCTGACTATTGGTCATGCTTTGCATAAAAAAAAAAAAAACTTCAGCCCTGTCAGACTGAAATGATTTGTTAATTTTATGCTCAATTCTCTCTCCACTTTTAATGCTCACTCAGATGAACAGTGTGGGGGCTGTGTGCTTTGACAGGCTAAAGTCCAGGAAATGTTATTACCTGAGCTTTTTTTTTTTTCTTTCTAAAAAAAAGGTTTGGGTTTTTGTTCGTTTGTTTTATACTAGATTTAAAAGGATTAAGGTGAAAACTCAGAGCTAAACATTCATGCTTGAACTTCGGTGACTGTAATATAGCAAGGTAGCTCTGACCGTTTCAAAACTGTATTACCCATGAAATCAAGTGGACACCTCTAACACTCAGAAGTCACTGGAGGGACCATCCACGATTTTATTTTTCCAGTGGATTTATTCTGTCATTTGTTCTGGATATTCTTCTTTCCAACATACCATGAAATTTAAAATTAAAGATCTACTCTGAGGAGGAAGAAGCGCAAGAAATGTTATAATTTATCTGAAGTGCTAAAGAAGAAGTGAAAAATTCAGCAAAGATGTTTTTTTGTCATCTGCCTTTAAAGCTAGTGTATTACTCTGAAACATGTATAATTCTGCAAAGAGCCCTTGGTGCCATTTGAAGCATTGCTTCAAGCTTGGCTGCTTGCAACTTAATTTCTCCAAAAGTTTCTACCTAAAAGCAAATATGTATTAGGAAATGACACTGCAAACATGGATCACACAGAAGCACTTTTCAGCATAATCAGAAGTATCAGTCCCACAGGCATCAGGGAACTGTGGGGTTGTGCAGAGCTCTTGGCTCTCTATGCACATGGAACCAAAAAGGGATGGAGCAAACTGTGTCACTGGCTCGTGATCATTTTCTTGCTTGCTCGCCTGCAAGTATTATATAAGTGAAATATCATCCCACAGAGTTTCAGTTTAGTCTTTTCACAGACAACACAAAAACAGACACCTTTCTTTTTTATTTTTCACTTTGATTTCACACACTGAATTTTATGTGGACTGAACTTGTTTGCTTCAAATTCTGTATCAGCAGAGTACACAAATGTGCATTTATTATTCAATGGGATATTAGCAGAATGTCTTGTAAACACCTTCAGGATGGGAAACTGTCTGTGCTAAAACTATCTCTTCCTATAGAGAACTGAAACTAATGGTAGTGTGTGAATGGGAGTGAAACTCTTCAATTTTTTGCTGTTGTCAGCTTTTTTTTTATGCAGAAGGATGGACTTTGCAGCAGTAAATGTTTTAGCATGAGGAATCAGAGAACTTTCATCCAGCTTTATAGTTTAAAATGTAGATGTTTACATCTGAAGCAATTGCTGTGGCTTCCTTTATATCCAAGGAAATAAGCACTTGGGGGGCTCTGCTGCAGGTCCTCAGTGTTGGTAGTGGTGGCAGCAGACTGCCCTGCATGCTGGAGACCAGAGTCATGATGGGTCCCCACAGCCTTCCTCAAGAGTAAGCCAATCTTTTCCTTAAAACTTGAGAAGCATGTGTTTCCAGCTTTGAGCTCAGGTCATTGATTTCTTTCTTCAGTGAAAAAAAATGAAGGCTGTTTACAGATAGTGGCAGCAGTTCTTCCTTCGTAATCCATTCGAAAGAGGCAGGTAGCACTACCAAGCTGTTCAGTTCGTGGGATTTATTTCTGTTTTCAGCTCACTAGGAAGCTACAAAGTGCCATGTAAGTATTATTGGGACTGTGTTTTCAAGACTATCTGTTGCCAGTCTTATTGCTGCATGCTTGAGCACATAGCTAAACTTTGTAAACATCAACCCCCCACCTCCATCTTGTACAGGCATTATTTATTTATTTATTTATTTGTTCCTGGACACTTTTAAAGGATGTGCAAATTAATTACATTGAATTCCATACATATATATGTGTGTGTGTGCACATGTGCATACACATATGTATATAGGGCTTATATACATTTTATATATTTATGTGTAATAAATTGGAATTACGTTAGAAATAGATGATCCAGAAAAATAATTAACAAAGCATAGGCTGTGCCTCTTCATTTTACCTCTGATACATACATTTGCATGAGTGCCTTGTTTCCACTCTTGCTATCTGCATTAGCGCCATTAGTGCCTGGTAAAATAGATGTGGGATGGTGAAGCTATGGTGCTGAGGAAGCAAGAGAGTTCAAATGATTGGGAAAACCCCAACCATAGTATTTCCTGGGATATTTACATGGCACACATATTGGTTAGCTTATTAGCAGGAGGGTCAGAGGGCAGGCAGAAAGGAAAGCTATGGCTGGAGATGAACAATCTCTCAGCAAAGAAGGTCATCCCAAGGGATGCTTAAGATCTGAGAGGTTGCAGTACTGCAGCCCAAGCCCCAAGACTCATTTCCCAAGGCTGAATGCAGCAGGCAGCTGTGTCCCTTTCTGCAGACCAAGAAGTTGTCAAAGAGCCTGGCCATCTTCTAGTGCATGTCAAGCCCTAAAGTAAAATGGATAGGTCTTCAGACTGTTTTGTATGTCTGTTTTGCAAATCCCTTTCCTAGAGACTTTTACTGGGGATAACTTTTATTAAAGCACTGTTAAAAAAAAAAAAATATATATATATATATATTACCAGGCAGCCTCCTTTTGGTCTCTGCCTTCAGCCCATCTCTCCCAGAGCAAGCCTGACTGTCCCTCTCTCATAGCCATCAGGCTGGAAGCAAGTCCTGGGGGGGGCCCACAGCTGCCTCCCTGTCCCTCTCCCTTTCTTTGCATTCTTTCTCCCTTGAAAACCATGTGTGTTCCTATCCAGTAAAGTAGTGGAGCAGCACAAAGCTGTTACTGGATGCTGCTGTGGTGGGACAGCCAGGGTCTCAAAGGAGGGAGTGCATGAGGTAGAGTATTGAAATCTGAGAGCTGACATGCCAGGAGGATGCAAATCCTGGGAAAGAGGCTTGTCATCAGTTCCTTTGCCTAAATCCATGCCTTCCTCACACATCCTGCAAATCACTTCTCACAAGGCCAGAACTAATACGTGTTTTGTCTTCAGGGGGAAAGACTCTTTGCAACCCATAGTAAATCACAATATAGGAACTTTCCTGACTTGATACCTCCCTTTTCATGGAGCACTCAGCTGGGTACAGCAAACAGAAGGGTCTTCAGCCATACCTGGCTACCTTTTCTATTCAGAAAAAATGGTACAGCTCCATGTCTGAGCAAGTCTGTCCTGCTGGGAACTAAGGATGTTTAAAAGAAGGTGGCAAGTCTTAATAGCATAAAACAGCCCTCTACACCAACACACTTCTGAGCTCCATCTACATGAAGTTTCACTGTGTTGGAGTGACAGCCCTGTGGCTGCACTCACCCTGCAGATTTGCCACAAGTTGCAGTGGTAGGAATCTCAAAGTTAGATTATTAAGAGGAAACATTTCAAACAGGTCAAAGCTTGGCCCTCCCTTTTGCCTGTAAAATTTGTATCTCCATGTTTTCACTCGCAAAATACTTCTCTGCATACTTGCACCTCTCCCCACTCCCATTTATCCCAGCAAGTAGCTGAAGGTGGTAACACTTTTATCTGAGCTTGCTTTTCAATCCCAAGTGGAAAGAGTCTGTGTAAATTGCAAGGCTGACCTTCTGAAAATAAGGCCTTGAGTTACTCATCTCTTGTATTTAACTTGCAATTTACCACATGGAGGGAAGATAAATTAGATAGGTTAATTAGGAAGTTCTGGAATCCTTTTGATTATTGTGCTATGCAATTGTAGATGCATCTTGCCTTTAGGAACCTGAATATGCTGACATGAAGCCTCTTCTGCATGCCAGCCTCGTGGCATCTCCATCACAATAAAGGGGAGGGAGGGCAAGATGGAGTAGCTAAGCAAATCAGGAAAAACAACCAGCTAAATTGAGTGCTTTCTAATCTAATGCATTTAAGTCATACTCAGTAAAGCTTGCCAACAGTCCCTGGCCTCTCTGCTGCAGAGTTCACAGAGGCATCTGATTAGAATAACATGTGTCTTCTAAAAATCCTCTTTTAAAAAGATTTTCCTTCTGGATAGGGAATACATAATGAATTGGAAATGTCCCTTTGGGAGTGTGGGGTGAAGGGGGGCATTCAGCAAGCCCACCCAGCCCCAGAAGTCTGACTGCTCTCTGCCTGCTGCAAGATGGAAAACCCATCAGCTACAGGAAGTTTTTTATTCTCTGCCAAATAAAAATAAATATAACAGAAATAGCCCTGATCAGATTTGTATTTAACTATCTTCCTGAAATTATGTGAAATCCAAGCCCAGTTTCAACTGGCAGTGAATGGCAATGGCAGTAACATATCCTGGAGTCCCCAGGAACATCATTCTTCAGAAAAGTGTCAATTTCAACATGTGTGTTACATGACTTAAGGTAACTTGTTCTAGGTAAGGCTTTTGAGGTTTAAGGGATGAGAGCGGACAAGGATTTGAGGAGAGATTAGGAATATGGTGAGAAAATGGATAACCGCTGTATCATATCATGAGCAGAGGGGCAGACCCAAGCTGTGACATGGGTTGTCAAGAGTAAGAGGAGAGAGATATTTTTTTCTTTTTTTTTAAAGACAAGTTATGTTTTGTGTCTGAATCTTGAAAACCAGACCACGTGATATGTTGTAAAAGGGTACAGATTGTGCAATAAAAGCTTTGTCTGTGACTGCATATTTGCCTGGAGCAGCTTCATGGACTGTATGCATCCATGCTCTCTTTTTTTAAATATTCCCTTGAAGAGTCTGAGCTTTTTCCACTTACAGAATAGTTGGTGTCAGTGCCAGGAAAAGAGTACTTTCCTGGACAATCTTGGTCAGGAAAATGCTAAAGCTCTGGAGATGTTCTCTAGCAGTGTCACTTGCTGCTTCCCCTACTGCCATCTTAACAGAGCACACCAGCCTGAATAATGTCCTAAATGGAGTGTCAAACCTTCTTGAGTAGGATTGTGTTGATGTGTTGTATTTCACGCAGGTATTAGAGCCAAGAACCCCTCAGGGTGTCTCATACCACATTTGAGCAGAGCTTTGCTGGCAACAATGATGCTTAATGCACCTTCCCTTATTACAATCCCATTTCTCCAGACTTCTGGTATCTTTGCAGCCTGGGAGTCTTAGAGGACAGGTGATGGAGAAGCTGTTTCTGTCCAAGACATGCCTATAGGTGTAGTGGAGAAGGGGAGAGATGGGTGGATATTCAAGAGAGATCCATACTGGACTTGATTGGATTCAATGACCTTAGAAGTCCTTTCCAGCCCAAATGATTCTATGGTTCATTCTATGTTCTTATCCATCAGCTTCCTGAATTGCTGAAATACAGCAAAGCCCGGGGCCATTTAGAGGTCTTTATACCCAGTCAAAGCTCTAGGTCTGGCCTGGTGGGGTGGGATAACCTCCCTTTTCTAGTCCAACTTCACCTGTGGGAGGTGATCAAATCTACATGGCCCTCTCCTCCTTGCCCAACACCCACACCACTGTAAAATCCAGTTGATGATAAAAGTCTAAGATAGCTGAAAAAATGTACAGTCAAAAGAGAATTTCCATGTACTGGTGCATGAAAAGAGCCTGTGATAGCAGCCCTATTCTTCAGTTGTATCTGCAGTCCCCACCACCTCACAATTCCTTTGAAAAATTGGACAGGAATGAGGACATACCTCATATCTGATGCCTGGAGGACCACTCCGCTGTCTTGGACTTGCAAATACACTTAAACTGAGCAGTAAATCATTCTTGAAACTTGGTACCAGAATCTCCTTTTATTTCCTCTGATAAAAAGGTTTCAATGTAGTACTGGTTTTACCAGGAATTAGACTGCCAGCTTTAGTGTGACATATGGCATTTTGTTGTATCAACAATTAGGTATTCACAGGCATGTCATTTTGTGCCTAAGGCCAGCTTCGCCAAGCAGGAAGGATTTGCACATATGATGCAGATTTCCATAAACAAGGAGCTTAGGTAGAATAGCGGAGCACTGGAAGATTGTGCTCAAGTCTGATTGTACCATGAAGAATTGTAATTTCTCCTTGCTTATTCCATCTTGGTACAGCAATGCACTACCCCTAACCATTCCCTACAGTGTGTGACATAGAAAACAATTTTCCATTCTCTTGATGGAATTAAATTAGCACTATTACAATTCCTCCTTCAGGACATTTAAGAATATATAGGGAAACTGTTTCTAATCTCCAGCTGACACACACACCGTTTTATACTTCCAGTATAAGTGAAATTTGCTCCAATCCCCTGGTTGCTTCCTTGTCGAGTGCTCTTTTGCAGTGCATATGAAATCTCTGACTTTTAAAATAGTTAAAAATAGCTATGGGTTAAGAGCGCTTGAACCTTCTCATACTCTTTGAAGGCTAATTTAGGAAACCTGACAGGGTTCATCATTCTGTTCCTGATCAGTGCAATCTATTAAAAGTGTTGGTGGTGAAGTACCAGCTAGACAAAGGCAAAATGACTGCTCTCAAGCAAGCTGTTGAAATAAAAAGATATTAAGCAAAAGGCTTGGACATAATTCAGTAATGACCTTCATTGGCTGAAATGTTTTTGTGTTTTAAGTGAATTAATGGACTATAATTATTAGTGTTCTTGGAGATGGAGATCAGATAAAGCATTTTGCATAATGCAAACAAGAACAACACAAATGGAAGCCCAGTCTGTCTCAGTCAGACAAGGTCTCTTTTGTTATAATTAAATGTTATCACCTTCATTACTTCTTAAAACGTGTTTCACAGTTTATACTTTGGCATCCTCATACCACCACACCATTGCTATTTATGGTACAGTCACATCTGCCATAGCAATGGAGGTTTTGAAAATACTTTACCTGACTTTTAACAGATGGATGTTAATGGGATATTTATTTACAGAATAAAATTAAATTGAAACTGAATCTTAATGCACAATTTACATAATCAGCTTTGTTCTGAGCTGGTGAGCTGGTTTTCCCAGCACTTGGGACCCTTCAGCCACAGCTGTATCAAAGAAACAGCCACTGAGAATGGAGATTAAACAATTTCCTAAAGCTAGAAGTCTTGATGAGAATCTATTATTCCATATTAGAATACCATAATTTCTCCAGACACTGCCATGAGATCAAAGTTGTATGTTAGAGCTTTGGCATAACCCACGATCAAAAGGAAGATGTTCAATTTGTATTTAGAAAACATTTCTGCCAATTATATTTTTCTGATGATTTGAAATTTTTGTGATTTTACCTTTTCCACCAAAAGCATTAAAAAAAATCTATGAAATCAGAGGCATAGAAAGGCTGAAAAACCAAAAGGTTTGCAACAAATTTGCAACAAATTAGGTGAGATTTGCTCATACTATTTGTGCAATCTACTGACAACTCTCTGCCCTGCTGAGGTTCAGCTCAGCTGAAGTTTTGGCACACGCTTCAAGTGGCACAGGGCAGAAGCCTCAGATGCAACACTAAAAACTTGCTTGGTGCCTAATCCCTAACTCTGAGGCTGCATGAATGGCTGTAGGGCTGCATCAGGTTGTTCTGACCCAAGTGTAGGACCCAGAATTTTTCCTTGTTGAACCTCAAACAATTGTCTTCAGCCCATTGATACAGCCTGTTCAGATCCTTCTGCAGAGCTTTCCTGCCTTCCAGCAGATCAACACTCCCACTCAACTCTGTGTCATCCACAAAGTGGCTGAGAGTGCACTCTGTCCCCTTATCCAGATCATCAGTGAAGCTACTAAACAGGACCAGCCCCAATACTGAGCCCTGGCAACATCACCAATGACTGGCCACCAACTGGATGTACCTCATTCACCACAACTCTCTGGACCTGGCCATCCAACCAGTTTATAACCTAGCACCCATCCAAGCTGCGAACAGCCAGTTTCTCTAGGACAGTGTTGTGCAAAACTGTGCCAAAAGCTTTACTAAAGTCAACATAAACAACAGCCTTTCCCTCAGCTATTAACCAGGTTGCCTTGTCACAGCAGGAGATCAGGCTGGTCAAGCAGGACGTGCTTTTCACAAAACCGTCCTGGCTGGGCCTGATTCCCTGGTTGTTCTGCTTGTGTCACATGATGACACTCAAGAGGATCTGCTCCATAACCTTTTCCAGTACCAAGGTCAGATTGACAGGCCTGTAGCTTCCCAAACCCTCCTTCCAGCTGACTGGAGGTTAGAGAGTTGACTCACTTTTAGCCGGGACTGCTGGTAAATGGTGGGGAGTGCCTGGTGAGCACTTCCACCAGCTCCCTCAGTACCCTTGGGTGGAGCCCAATCAGCCTCATACACCTGTGTGTGTCTGAGTGATGAGGCAGGTCACTGACCATCCACCCTCGGACCTTGGGGGCTTCATTCTGCTCCCTGCTCCTGTCTTCCACCTCAGAGGGCTGGGTGCCCTGAGAGCAACTGCTCTTACTGCTAAAGCCTGAGGCAAAAAAGGCATTAAGTACCTGAAGTCTTTTCTTCATCCTTTGTCACAATGTTTCCTCCCACATCCACTTAAGGGTCAAGATTCTCCTTAGCCTTCCTTTTCTTGCTGACGAATTTATAGAAATATAAACCAGATTAAGTTTTATTTGGGATTTCACCCTTTTAAATTTCTCCCTGTATAACCTCACAACATCCCAGAGTTCCTCCTAAGTTGCCTGCCCCTTATTGTCATAAACTCACATATTTTTTTCCCTGAGCTCCATCCAAAGTTCTCTGTCAGCCATTCATCAAGTGACGTGACCATGTCTCAGGCCTTGACTCTCCCTACCTAACCTTGGCCACTCCAGGCTCTCTGCAGTCAGCAGAGAAAGACCTGCACCCTCTGGAAATCCTGCCTACCTCCACCAGCTGCAGTAGTGACCTCAGATGGCCATGGGTCCCAATTACTGCTTTCATTTCAGTGTCTCCACTTAGCTGAGATGAATACCACTTTGGAAAATGTGGTATTCTTCTTTAAAACCAGCCAACAACCACTGTAAGAATTTCTTTAGGAAACTTATCTGAGGAGTTACTCCCCCTCTTCTTTGCACCTCAGTGCAGGAATATTTTGAATAATCTGTGCTCAAATTGGATGTCAAAAAAAGAAGATGACTAGTCCAGGTTCAGCACAAAGGTTGAGAGAAAGACTTCCACTTTATCCTGCATTTAAATGTACACTTATGTCTAATTCTGAGCTAAACTGGAATAGGGTGGGAACTGTCTGGGAAAGAACAAACTGGGCTTCTGAGAACACCAATAAACAGTCTACACCACTATGGAGAGGATGGCTTTTGGCCAGCCCAACAGCTTTTGTAGTACACCCTCAACTGCATGAAATCACAAGCAAAACTCTGTGAAAACAGTCTTCAGCAGTTAACAGGAGTGAGCCAGGGCTCAAGGAAGCTCATAACATTTTGAAAAAATTCCAAAATTGCAGTTTAGGGATGAGAGGATGTGGTGGGGCGGCTGAGAAGAGCACAGAAGGCCAGGGTGGGTGTTCTATGAAGACAGTATAAACCCAGATGTATTAGATTGTCTAGTAAAAAATGAGAACAGGAAAGTCAGCATTTCCACAGCTAGAAGCAATAATCCAATTCACAGGGAAGTAAGAAGCTGATGGTGACCTTGCCAAAAATCCAGCTTTCCAAAAATAGTACCAATAAATGAGTAGTAAAAAATAAGGACCTAATCAGCAACAATAAGGAGAGAGACAGAAAGTTTGTCTCTGCAAAAGGTAAATTATGCACTATAAGAATGACATCTATCCATTTCAAGCCAGAATAGCTACCAATTGCCAGGGACTTATAAACCAGTGAGCAGACTAGAAAAATGTATTAAACTTATTTAAATTTTTCCTAAGCCTGCCTAAATTTTATAATCATTAATAAGTTTTTCCTATAAATGCCTGCTGTTGCACTTTTCTTCCATTTGTACCTGAAACAGTGTGCAAAAGCTGTCAGTCCAACCATTCTCACCAGCACACACTCTAGCGATGGAGACCTATAGGATGGCCCCCACTGGTAAATGGCACTAGCTGGGTGCACGGAACAATGCAGAAAATGGGCAGTGTTTAGAAATCTCCCCGTGCAGTCCTGTGGCACTCTGCAGGCCACTCAGTCAGATCTCACCATCTGTGCCCTTAGCATTAACAGATCAAGCAATACTTGTGATCATCTGCCTTTCCAACACCACCCAGAAATGACCCTCCACTGTTATTTTACTGTGTTTTTATGCTTATGTACCAGTTCTGTGATGGTTTAACCCTTCCACAATGGTTTTACCCTAAGCTGCCCCTCTCCTTATATGCCAATCCCCTCCTTCTTCCCTGATGCCAATCTCCCCCGAATCGGCTGAATCATTCCCCTGTCCCCTCCCTGGCGCCTTGTCCGTCACTCGGCTCCCCATCCCACTCATCCAGAACCTTCCAAGGGCGTCAAGTGATCGGGCAAGGACCAGGGGCCCCTCCCTTAAACCTCCCCCACTGGACTCTGTATATGTCTGTTCTCCCCCTTCCACTCCCCCAAACCTGCCTATTGGTTGGTGGGTGATCCCTTCCCCTTTCCCCTCCCCTGTTTATAACATGTTGCATAGCGCTGATCAGGGCTCTTCTTCGGTTCTTCCCCTGGAGTGCTGAGCTCCCTGGAGCTCTGTAATAAACTCTGGATTGCAACCCAGATTAAGAGCCTGCCTCTTCTCTCCACGGGACGTCGCCACATCTCCTCCGTCCCAGGGCAGGTGACCGTCCTAGCCGCTCCCCGAACCTCCCTGAGGCACAGGGGAGTGTCCCCCTCAGCCGACCATGCCAGCTGGTTGGGCAAGCCAAAGCGGACTTCTGGTGGGCACGGCGGCACACTGTTGTCACCGACTTGCTCTGGTTTGTAACCAAATAAGCAGAGTCTGGAGCTTTGGTACCTCCTGGGATTATGAGAGTGTCCTAAGGTGACTTTATGGTGCTTGTATCCCCACTTGTTCTGTTTATGCTGAATATTAAGTTCTGCACCTTTAAGACCGGTTCTGAGAGCGAAGAGGGGGGAGAAGAAGAGCAGAGTTTGTATCAGGGACTGCACTTGCTCCCCCACATCCTGCTCCTCGACTGTGTTGTCTGCAGCATGGACAGACGGTGGGAGAGAGCTTTCCTTTGATTTTTTGTTAGATTTTTTTTTTTAGCTAGCTGAAGCAGAGAAGTTCCCCAGACTGTGGCTTTTTTCTTTTTCTTGAAACTGTTTAAACCTGCTCTGGACCAAAAACCCATAAAAACACTGGGAGCTCACACCTGTGGCTAACCAGGGCCTGGGACGCAGCAGTGTTTTCCAGCACTGGACGGACTGATTAGAGACTGAGTGAGCTGAGCTACACCCCATGACAATGACTCTCTGAATTTGCCAACTCTTCAGAACAGTGAGAGGTTCCATTGTTTAATATTATTCATTTTTTCCATGTTTGTGAGTACTTTGCTTGTTAAAGAAACTGTTTTTTCCACTTTTCTCAAAGGAGATTTATGTCTCCTGAACTGGTGGAGGGCAGGGCTGCTTGAATTTGCTTTCTAGAGGGACCCCTTTGGAGGTTTCCTTCCAAATTTGCCCTAAACCAGGACAGAAAGTTTGAACAGCTCAGAGTCCTCTGCAAGGTTACGTGCTGGGCAGTCTTTTATGGACATTGTCATCTCACTTGACAGACTTGAGAAAACTTGAAGGAATGATAAATTAAACTGCTTTGTGAGAGATGCAAAAAATATTTACCAGGTGTAGACTTTTTCATAACTAGGAAGATCAAAGACCCAAAGAAGTGATCAAAGTGCAAAGGACTCACAAAACTTAATTCCTTCCAGAAACATCATTAGCATTCAGGAGAAGTAGTGTGCGTCCCTCAGGATCCTACATGTGTGCATGATATTTAAGCTCTGCCCAAACTCAATTTTATTCACAAAGTAATAATTTCTGCACACAATAGAGAGATCTGAATCAGCTGCTTAATGAAGGCATCTCACAGAAAGCAAAGCCAGGGCTTCAGACACACTCCCAAGCTTGTGCCACTTCACCACTTGATGAAGCATCTCCTCTGTCTGGAAATGCCAAGTTTCTCACTCAGAGAGCTCCAAACCAAATGCCTAAGTTGGAGTTAATTGTCCTCAAAGTAATTATAGAGGCAACAGAGAGAAACAAGGGACTCCAGCTGGTGACACAGCCTATTTTTAGTCTAATAGGAGCGAGATTAATCACAGCCTGAACATGCCCATTCCTTCCTATAGGATAGAAAGAAAGCCCAGGGAGACTAGCTGAGATCTGGATGTCTTGTCCTGAATGGACACCTGACATTAGATGAGATGACTCCTCCCAAACACCTGGTGGAAAGATGCACTCCCAAGGGTCTTTCTTGCCCATGTATAGGGACATGGCAGGAGTCAGTATTCTGACCACTGTCAAGAAAGCAGTTTATTTCTTCTAATGGAACACAAAAAAGTTTAAGTATGAACACATGGTCAGAGGTTTTTTCTTCTGCTACCCTCCTCTGAGCCTCTGCATTAGGGTCTTCATAGTCCTGTTTCTCCCTCTTACCAAACATTACATTCAAGCCTGGTGAGGGAGATGGCATAGAGAAAAGCAACGTGTCTGAAGGCACAGAACATGAACATGTTTCTCAGAACAGTGCTGAAGTATTAATCTGTTAATAACCGTGACCCAGTCTTCAAGCAGGAGCAACTTGCTGTCTGCACGTCCACCTCTTAATGAACATTGTTCTGCTTCTTCTCACCTGATTTTTACAGATGCAGCCCTACCCACACCAGTGAGAGCCAGCCATTTTTCTTCATGCACGAGATTTGCCTCAGTGTCCCAAAGCCTGAAAAGCAGAAGAAAATACCTGCTGTTTTAAGCCTCTGAAGTAAAGAGTCATCACTTGCACTTGACATGATATTGTCTGAGTGAAATACAAGGTGAAAGATAGTTCAGGCTTTAGGTAATTCTGTGGCAAATCACTTAGAGACTTTTGAACTAGAGTGACAGCCTGCTTTTGGGGTCCTGTTGCAACAGATAAACCTCACTGTAACCTCTCCTTTGCTTCACAGTAATGCTCCTACAATTGCTCTGCAGAAGTCTCCCTGTGTATGTCTTGTCAGATTACTTAAAAGCACCCATATTCTGCCTGAAAGATTGTGACAAAGTGCACTGCATCTGGACTGTCCAAGACAGAGGAAATGTGTTTCCAGCTACTTTGGCCACACAATTGAGACTAGAACAGAATTTCAAACCTGAGCAGATCAAAAGGCTCTCATCTTCTGTGTCAGCAGATCACTGGAGACTGGCTTGTCCATTACAGTGTGAGTAGATGTCCTTCTAAATACTGGCTTAAGCCATGGAACAGCCATCAAAATGCTGCTTTTGGCAAACTACGCTCTTGCTCTGGGGCAGGTAAAAACCTGCTTTATGTGGCTATTAAATAAATCAAGAAGGACCTCACTGCTCTGTGCAGAAGAAGTCCTGCTGCCTGCTCCATTCTGTCCTGTGGTCCCCATCATGATGTCTGGGAGGAGAGATCCTCTTTTATTAATCAATGATTTTTTAGCAGAGACTGTATGTCCTTGGACTACAAGCTGGCACACTGTAATCAGAGTTGAGGTCCTCAGGCAATAACCTTCTGAAAACCTAGGCCTTATTATCAGGAACTTTGAAAAAAAATGCTGAAAAACATGATTCCTGACACCAGGCAAATTCATGACAGTCACCTACACCATATAACCAAAAGGTAAAATATATCTAAGTACTGCAAGAAAGTTTCAGAAAGACACAATGTTCCCCAGATATCTTCAGGGTCTATTGGGATTTTATTACGTTTCCTGAAAAAACGATAAAAGCTTTCTGGGAAATGAACTAGCAGTTTTTGGCCCCAAGCTTCACATGTCCCCAAGCTGATGCTCAGTTGCCAGCCTCTGTCCTGTTTCTTCATACATTGAGGAAGTGATGGCAATGATCTCCTTTTCCAGCATATCCATTTGAGCTGTAATGTCTGACACAGTGTTTTTCACAGCATTCAGCTGCAGCTTCAGTTCATTGTAATCTTCTTGGAAGGATCTGTTCACGTCATAGAGATTGTGACAGCACTGTTTCTCCTTAGGAGGAGGGTTCCTTTTCAGGAAGGCGTGGAGAAGCTCACGTAAGTCCTGGAGAACCTGGAGGATTTCATGCTCTCGAGGCATACATGGGGCAGACTCTATCTTGTTCTGAGTTGGAGTAGTGCTCTTCCTTTTACCTTCATGTTTCTGCTGGGGGACTGGACCAGGGTTAGCCTTTTCCACAGCTGCGATGGTGTCAATGTTCTTCTGAAGATCTGAGTGGGCATCTTTGCTCTCTTCATGGATAATGATGGCTTTTTGGCCTTTCCAGGTAACAGGGAGTGCTTTATTCCCCTGCTGGAAATCCTCAAAGATTTTATTCTTTTCCTGGACCGCCTGGAGAGCTTTGTTGCCCAGGCTGAGCTGAGTGCCTGTGCTCCTCTCTTGGAAGAGTGGAAATGGCTTATTTTTGCTCTTAAGGCTTTGCTGAATAGCATCAGGGTAAATTACCTGGACAGATTTGTTCTGTGACTGGAGATATCGTAAGGCCTTGTTTTCTTCCCAGAGCATCCTGTTTTTGATCCAGAGGACTTGGTTTTCCTGCCAGAGTGCTCTGTTCTCCTCCCAGATGCTCCACTCATTCTGTGCCTTCTTGCTAAAGAGTTTCTGGGGGGAAGAAAAGGGTGGCTGGCAGTAGATGTTATTCACCCATTTCCCGTCAATAAAGACAAACATCTCACCCCTTGGCTTCACCCGAGGGATGATGCAGTCTGTCTCAGGCTCTGTGTGCTGCATGCTCTGGTTCCTCTGATCAAAGGCAGACATGGCCCTTCTTTAGCAAATTGAGGAGGACTCTGGGAAAAGGCTTCTTCCAGGGCTTCTACAAGAGGCCACTGACCACTGTCAAGGAGCAGGTGACACAGTGGGGCTAGAGAAGCTTGATTAGGACTGAAAGAACAGGGAACACAAATGAGTAGATTTACTGCCAAAATTCCAAATCAGAATTAAACTACACAAGTGACAGAACGAGCAAATAAATCAGGTCTCACAGTTACACCATGTTGCCCCTTTGATGCTGAAAGGTAAGGAATCCGCCAGATACCTAGTTGATAGAAGCTGAGAAAAATGGCATTGGTAGATAAAGCAGCACTAAAAGCTTTCTTACAAAAACATGCACTTCCCCTTTATCTCTCTACCTCATTTTTACAGATCTGTAAGGGAGCAAAATGCAAGATTATTTTCTGCCTCAGAATAGCCTGCTCCCAAATGACTGATGCACAAACACATTAAAAATTGTTATGAGGCTCAAACAAACTTTTCAAAATAAAGCATTTTTAAAAGTTCATAGAAAAAAACTGGCCTTGAGAGCAGGTTTTTCTTGCTAATGCTGAGTAGCCTGTGCTAACAGGATGCCACAAAAATGCAGTGACAGTTTTGCTTTTTGATCTTAAAATCCACAATATGCATAAACCAAAGATTTGGGACATCAGAGATTTGTTGCTCTTTGCGTGGTTTTTTGACAAGCTCCCATCACGATGGTCCAAAAACTGTCACAACCCATAGATAATTCTCCACCTTTCATTCTCATTTCTCCTGTCACTCTTACTCTTTATATCCTTTGATAGCTCTGTTATTTTTATTGCATTCTAGCCCTGCAATGGTGATTGCTTATCTTTTTCCTACAGTCCATCTGCTTCTTTTTCACATCATCAGAAAACTCATCTCTAAAATCCATACTGCAGGGCCAAACCTCTAATGCTTCTCATTTCAGACACAGAAACCTGACTTATCTGTTGAACACTGTCCCCTCCTTTCCTCTACCCAAAATATTGCAGCTTAAATCACCTTTTAACCATGAGTGAACTGGGACAAAGTAAGGATTTCAGTCTTTTACGTGGGGGAAAAAAAAAAAAAACCAGCAACCAACCAGACAATCAAAAATTGTTTTGTACAAAAGAAAAGCTTGTTTTCTGCAGCTAAATTAAATAAATTAAATTTATGTGATTTTCATGATGAAGTTATTTGATCTGAGGTTGAACTATTTTTTATAACGAAATTGCTGGATTTTTCAGGGTTTCTAATAGCACAAATGTGCCTTTTTCTAGGTAAAAAAAAAATAAAGTTACTTGTCAAATTTCACTCAGGTGTATTCCTCTCCCCTTGCTGAGGTGTCCCAGCTTCCCTGCTGTCCCTTGGAAAGCCCAGTTCTGCCTTTCTGTCTGTGAGAGAGTTTTACCTTCATGAATCTTGCCCTCATATCTCTACCCCAAGCATTAAGCAGAGAGTGACCACCCCACATGAGCCCCTTATAGCCTCCAGCTCTGTCATCACAGTGTGTACCTCCTGTCCTATTGCTGCCCTTTCCTGTTGCTCTCCCCTTTCCCTGTCATTTCCACCAAACAGCACTGCATGTCCAGGCTCCTCCAAGTTACTTCTTAGAGCCAACATCCAGAGATGCATCCTGCACTCCCTTCCCAAGCTTGTCCAACCACTCATAAAATTACTGCTTCATTTAAAATCCAAAATTCCTTCTTTAGGAGAGGGCTGTTTGCATTAACATTTGATTTTATTGCAACCTGTTTACTTTCTGAATTTCAGGGCTGTCTTCCACATCATCTGCTGCTTCATCTCATGTCAGACTTGTGTTTTCACAACATCCTTCATCTGCTAAAAAGGTATTTCCCAAAAACTCTGTTTTGGACTTTTTTTTTCCCACTTACATTATGTCCAGAGCCATGCATTGCTCCCTCCCTTACACCCTTTCCCCTGCAGCTTTTCCAACACATTCCATTCTGTTAAGGTGCCCAGTCCCATTTTTTCCCCCAAAAGCCCCAAAAAATGGGGACCTGGTGGGAGGTGAAGGGGCAGAGGGCAAATCAGCCACAGGGGGAACAGACCCCTAATTATCCAGGGAAGATGCAGAACACATCCAGCATCAGAAGCCCAGACTCACGTGCCTATCATGGACAAGCAGCTACAGTTCTTAAAGTCACTTACAGAGAAAGTGTTTAGATTGCACATTTTCAGGACAAACAGAAATGTATAGTATATACGACTTTGAAGGACATTATCTCGGGGACAATTAAACTTGACAGTGGCTCTGTCAGCTCTTTTGCACTGCCAGGGAGACATCGACCCAAGCTTTAGGGTGATACTTCAGGATCTCAATAACTCCCATATAATTTTTTCCCTCATCTCTGAATAATCCCAGGAAATGCTGGGCAGCTGGGTGGAAGCCACACCAAATCAAGACAGGTTGGGCAGTTTGGGAGCACAGCATTACAGAGCCAGCACATGCTCACCTCTCGGCGCGGCCAGCGGCGTTCCCTCTCCCCAGAGCCGAGCGAAGCAGCCGGGTCTGAGCTCTCGCTGCTGCCGGGGTGTCCAGAGGCGGTGGGTGCACAGATGGGGACAGGGGACTGAGGCTGATGTGAGCTCTGGCAGGGACCTTGCCCCAGGAGCAGCCACCTGACCCCTGACCCTCCAGGGATTGGGAGCTCCTGCACACCCTCCTTGCACAGCTCACTTCTGCACTCCTTCTGCACTGTCCTCACAAGATTAGCTTTGACTTTTCCCAGCATTGCTCTTCTGGGCTATTTCTCATGGAAATGACCTTTCTGCTAGCTCAGCTCCCATGCCCTTTCCTGAACCCAGACTTCCCGATCTCCCTTTGATGCTCGTAACTGAGAACAGTTTGGATGGATTCTTTCTCCATCACACTCTCTTAAAACAAATTTTGCTTTTATTCCAAAACTTCAAATTCTGTTTGTTGCTGAACTGATATTGATACATTCAAAAATCTCTTCCTTGTATGTGCTGTGAGAGTTGAAGTTATTTTCCAAGGACAACATGAAGTTCTTTTTGACTATAAGTTTAAGAGCAGACTATAGCTGAATCCAAGTAAGAAGAAAATAGAATAGAGAAGGCATTCACACATGCAGGTTTAGATATTATTTGTAGCAGCCATTTCCAATTCCACATCTTTACATTTCTAATGAAGTCTTTCTTATTTGCTACATCTTTCAGAAATGGATTTTTTTTCCTAATCAGGATTCTTGAATAATAAATACAGCATTTAATTTCTTTTTCAGTGAAAATTACTAAGCTGACATCACCCTCAAGGAGACTACTATTGCTTTAGGAACTTGGAGGTATAGTTCAGCTTTGGTGTTATATGAAAATTATAAACTCAGGTATAAAATCCTTCTCTGTAATTGCTCCCTTGCTTATATTTAGTCTTAGACAACAAAACCACATCACAGGTTACTATGGTAACTCCTCAGGGAGTATCTTTCTTTCTTTGAGCTCCAGGATCCTGTACAGGAAAACAGAAAATTGTCCTCAAAACAGAAAATATTTTATCATGGGCTATTTGTGCTTGGCCTGCAATCATATGGAAATTTAAGGGTTCTACCCAGTGCAGACACTTTTCAGGAGGAGATTGGCTGAAGTGTCCAATCTGAACTTCTGCAGAACTGTGTCTGTGGACTCTGAAAGTGACTTTTGATGAACATTTTAAGGTCCAAGAGCTGACTAGAAACTGAATTAATAGGAAGAAGTGCAGCTGTTTAATCCAGAACCATGGAGAATTAACTTGATAGTGAACGTACCTTTGCTTTTCTCACACAGTATTTCCCTTAAAGTTTTGTAAAGTTCTTCTGCCAAGTTAATTTTTTACTGAAAATTATGAATTCAAATGCCAGTACATTTGGATCAAATTTAGTGAATATCATCAGATGTGTTTATGCACACATCAGAATTGGAAATGCTGCAAGAGCTCACAGCAGAATTTTTTATAGCAGCTACACTGATTTCTGAGTTGGGCTCTCAAAAGTACTGAGATGTCATTCACAAGATTACAAAGGCAGAAATAATGCTGAGTGTGTCCCACTCCCTGCCAAGAGACAAGTAACCCCTGCTCTGTGAGAAGGGTTTGAACTAACTTGCCAGCTGAGTGTTTTGTCCACAGCTTCAGACCACTCAATTTCTCAAAGATGTTTCATTATACAAGGAATTAAATATTATTTGGAACCAAAGCCTTTTTTCTCCATCCTACCTGCGCACATTATACCAGGCCGATCAGCTGATTTTACTGTCCTTCTTCTTGGAGATTGTCTGGTTCTAGAAAGGATTCAGTGGGAAGGAGTGTGTGATCCCAGACACACTCATGTGATATTCTCCATTCTCCATGCTGGGGTGCAATAGGTCACCATCTAGTGATGGGTTGAAAGCCAGGGGGAAGAGCAAGGTATGAACTGCTGCCATGAAGATTTTGCAAGAAGGGCCCTGAAGACCCCATACCAGTCTCCTTTCTATTAGATAGTGGCATGTACCAGCAGTAAATGTCAGCCTTTTCCATCCTTTGTTTTTGGGTTAGAAGATCTGGTAAAGTGTCTAAAGTGAAAATAATCGGGGGGGGGGGGGGGGGGGGGGGGGGGGGGGAGGGAAGTGTTTAGTAAAAAGCATGTTGTATTCCCAAATCTTTATTTGATAGAACCAAAAGTGTCTGCTGCCACTTTCTACCATGCCAAACACATCTGTGCTTTTGAAATGCCAGCCTCTGTTCATTCCAGTGCAGGCTGGTCTCACCACACACTCATCCACTGTTCTCTAGGGCATTAAGCCTAGAGGTGAATCCCACCTTGTCACTAAAAAGACTCTTGCATAGCTGAGTGCTCTTGAATCATCTCCTGACCTCAACAGCTGGGTAGGGAGTAAAAATTATATTTTCTCAGTTTCTGAGGCAGTGAAATGTCTGGTAATATCTCAGCATTGTATTCTGCCCAGGAAGAGACAGTCAGCAGTGTGAAAATCAATAATGAAAAACTCCAGATCAGGTTTTTGTTCAGGCAAATAAATGGCTTGAATGACACACCTGTGTCATCACATATTTGGACTAATTGTCCTTCCAGGGACACTATCACAGTGCTGCTGCTAGTGTGTCTCAGTGTAACCCTCACAACATCCAATGCTGGCAAATCACCAACCCTGCATTCTTCTATCAGCACTGGGTCAGCTAAAAGCTGAAATGAAAGGTGGAAATATTTACTTTCATATCTTCCCGCTGATCCTAATTTTATTTTAGACATTGGGTAAGTCATCATTTCCTCAGGTTCTCAATGAGTTTGGGATGCTGACTTTCTCATGTAAGCTGTCAAGAGAATTTAGTTCTTCTTTGTGAAGTGCCTTGAACATGAAATCATGACAGCAAAGAAGCCCTACACACCACTCTTATTTATCCCTTGATTGTAATACACACATGGTTTACAGGGTGAAGCAAAACATTTTAGTATTGCTAGTAAGTGACATCTTACAGACATGTCAGGCTTTGTGTTGTTCCACCTTTGATCTCATTCTCACTTTGCTTGCTTTGTACTTTAGCTATGAATATTTAGAAAAAAAAATCATCAAAACCCATGTGCAGTCTCTTGGTCAACTCTAAGCCATTTCCTGTCAACTCTGTTCCTGTGTGCTGTACCTCTGTGAGCCTTGCCAACAAAAACCAGCCCAATTACCATGTCATTCTCCTAGTTCTGTCTGAACAGATCAAAATTTACAGAGCACTCCACAGGCTGAAAGAGCCCGTTGTTCACTGCTGAGTTAATGCTAGAAGAAATGATCAGTGATGCACTTGTTTCTGTTCTGAGGGCAGCGGGGCAGAGCTGACATTGCCCCTGGAGGAGCTCTCTGGCCTTCCTGTACATAGGGACAATTTGGAAGGGGACAGTCACCTCAGTGTGCCATGTGTGAGCATGGGGTATCCCAAAGGCCTCCCTGGGACACCCTGAGAGGCAGGCCTGCCAGCAGGCTGTGCTGGACACACTGTCCTCAACCTCTGACAGCCACAAACCCCAAACAGCAACAGGCATTAGTGTTCAGGAAACAGACTTGAGCCCCCAGTGACTTGTCAGCCAAGTGATGCTTCAGCCCTCACCACTGCTCTGATTAGGTCTCTGCTGACTGCACCTGAGCTCTGAGGTCCTGCCAACAGGTGCAGTGTGTGTGAGTTGGGGGCATTTCAGCTCATTCTGAACACAGAGCAGGTCTTCCATGTGACAAGTCTCTGGGTGAGAGGGAAAGTCAGTGGCTCCATTCTTGACTGACAGGGAGAAAATTAAGGGTTCAGGCTTATTAGGCAATCTCTAACAGTGATTTATGGCGTCCTGTACATTTTAATCTAGCCAAAAAATTTAAATCATCTAATTAGCTAAGTGTGTAATCCTGTATATTAATTGTCTATTAGCCACTTCTTAATTAAAATGGAATGCTTATCAAATAACATGTGATGGCCACGTAGCACCAATTTAAGTCATTATCAGACCAGCTCCTACTTTAATAAGAATCAGTTCAACTGGAGTCTAATCATTTTATTTTATTTTAAAAGCTCTAAAGAAGAGGAAGCAATCACCTTAAAAAAATAATATTCCATTAGGACTTTCTAGACCCTTTACTGTAAACAACACTACATGAAGAATCACAAAACCCACATAAAATATCCAAGGAACTATCAAGGAACTCTGAAACCTAGATCTTGTGTTTAAATTTATCCAGGAGTTCCTTGTTCATGCACACAGTCCTTCCAGCATTTTTGCTTGACTTCCTCTTTGTTGGGATGCATCACTCCTGAGCTTGGAGGAGGTGATCCTTGATTATTAACCAGCTTTTCTGGGCCCATCGTCCTTCCAGGGAATTCTGCCAAGCAGATCCCTGAAAAGATCAAAGTCTGCTTTCCCAAAGTCCAGATGAGTTTGTTGTGTGCTCTCCTCAATCCTAAATATTCTAACTCCATAATTTTGTGGTCACTGCAGCCAAGGCTGCCCTTGATCTTCACATCCCTCATCAGATACTCTTGTTGGTGAAAACAAGGTCCAACATTAGCACCTCTCCTCATTGGCTCCTCTATCACCTGGGGAAGGAAGTTGTTATCAGGGCATTCCAGGAATGTCCTGGATGGTTTATGCCCTGTTGTGTTGTTCCCCCTCGAGATACCAGGTGTACCTGGTGAAGTTCCCCATAAGGACCAAGGCTTGTGAACCTGAGATCACTCCTACTTGTCTACAGAGAAACTAATCCATTTCCTGGTCAGGCAGCCCATAGCAGACCCTTACTATGATGTCACTTGTCCCTGCTCTCCCTTTAATCCAGACCCATAAACTCCAAGGTGGCACCTGATCCATCCCCAGGCAGAGCTCCATGCACTCCTGCTGGTCATTGACATGGAGGGTGACACTTCCTCCTCGTCTCCACACCCTGTCCTTCCTAAAGAGCCCGTGTCCCTTCATTCCAACTCTTCAGTCACAGAGCCCACCCATCACAGCCCTGCAGGCATGCACATTTCTCTAATTCCTCTGGTTTATTCCCCATTCTGCTTGCATTCGATAGAGACATTTAAGCTGGACCCCCCGTTAAGCTGACTTACTGTCTGGAGTGGCTGGAATCACACTGTGCTGCTCTTCATGTGCTCTCTTGCTGACCTGTGACCCTTCCCCAGGCTCTGAGCATCTCTGGCTGGCACTGGCATCACACTGGTAGGAGTGGGATGGATTGAGGTTTCCCTCCCCTGGCAACATTAGTTTAAAGCCGTCTTCACCAGCCTGGCAAGTCTATGGGCAAAGACGCTCTTCCCCTTCTCTGGCAGATGAACCCCATCAGCTCCCAAGAGATCAGGTTTCTCAAAGAGACTCCCATGATATAAGCAGCTGAACCTCTGGTTGTGGCACCAGTGCTGTAACCATCCTAATGTTTTATATGGACTCTCCCCCCACTGCCCTTTCTGATTATTCATGCGTCATCTTCCAAGAAATTTTGAAATAGCTTACTCAGACTTGTATCCACGTTCCAATGAGCAAACACTGCTGCGTACATCTCTCTCAGTCCTTGTCGGCATGCAAGATTTGTTCTCCCATGTGTTTTTATCACTAGACCTGCAGGAGCAGACTTCTAACAGGGCACAGGACCCATCTGGTAATCTTATTAAAAATCAGATTTGGCTTTCAGAATCAATCTTTACCCAGTGGGTTTCTCAAATGGTAGCACTGTCATCTGGTTTTTACAAAGAGCTCTGCACTCAGCTCCCAGGACTACCCTTCCACAGCATTTTTGCTTGTTACAATGGCACACAGATTTTTACTGGAGCTGACGGGCTTGTGCAAAGCAAGTATCTTATGAAAGATATAAATAACTTGAAGTATATCTGAAGCTTAGTGCTAGACAGTGTAATTTTGCCAAACTAGAAATGTAAAAAGAACATTAAAAAAAATATAATATAGGCTCATAACTAAACTTAAATGTGGAGTGGTACTGAAACAAGATCATTTCAAGCTCTGTGGAGCGCTGGTTTACCTTTTCTAGCACGTTTGATGGGCCATGGCACACTTTGCTTAGAGGAACACAATTTTAACATCTGCTCCTCCCAGGGTTTAAATTGGTGCCAGAGTACTCTTTTAATGGCATGCCAGAAGAAGAAAGGTTTCAGCAATGAAATAAGAGAATAAACTGTTAAAACCCAGGAACTATTGTTAAACACACCTAGGAACAATTAAACAGGTGATTTTAGAAATGTTACATAATCCCTAGGAATGATTTTATGCCAGAGAAGCAGCCCCTTTTACCCATTTCCCTCAACTTTAAACCTGCAAAGTCTGTCCTGGGGTGAATAGAGGTTACAAAAGTTACCTGGTTTCCCAAAATTGCCTGCAAACCTCTGTGTAAATGTAGGGTCACTGTCCAAATGCTCTGCGGTGGCACTTGAAAAATAGCTGGAACTAGAACACACATCCACCCAGAGAAATGCAATGAGAGAGAAATAGGTTAACCTGTCTTCATATGTGTCCAGAGGATATCATTAACATTAATGTAGTCATAAAGCAGCACCTGCTGGCTCAACGCAGCACATCTTTGCCTACTACCAATTAACTCTTCAAAAAATAATAGAGAACAGTTTTTGCCCTTCTGCCCCAAGCACAATAACTTGTTTCCTGTTAAGCATTATTAATTATAATGTCGCTGTTGCTTTGCCTCACTGAAATGAACAGTCCCATTAGTGACATAAGCTTCATAGCGAGGTGTATCTCAGCAGGAGCAAGTGCAGAGTTATTGGGCTTTAAAAATATTATACTGCTTTTTATTACTATTGTTCCTTACTTGTTGTAGAGGCTTCACTCTTAACCATACAGAAGGAAAAAACCCACAATTCTCAGTCAAAGCACAGATCCCACCTAGGTAAAGGCACAAATTCCACCAGGATGTTCATGTTATGGTAATGTCAATGATTCAGCAAGCACAGTCCAAGCAAAAGGCTTAGGTGTGGCAAGTCGTGTGATGAGATGGGCAGAGACACTCCCCAAAAAAAGCTGTAACCATGTTCTGCATTGCTAAAAGTGAACTGCAGTCAGATGCTGAAGGGAAGAGCGAAGAGGAAGGTGAGCCTTCCTCTGCGGTCAGGTGTAAGGCGCTGTGACCATGCTGCTGCACAGCAGCTGCGTGCTACCAGCCTTCATAGGCCCTTGGCTCACCTCCAGGGTCCTTTTAGGACCAGCTCTTCCCCACTGCACTCAAGCAGAGCAACCAGCCCATGTGCAAGGTTTCTGATATGGTGTCCAACGAGGTCACTCACATATACACAAGCTTTGTATCTCTGATTTATAGTGTGAAGGTCACTGCCTTTTCTGCAAGTTGTCTCTTACTGCCCAGTTCATGTTCTGTGGCTGAGCTGCCAGCCCTCTCTGAGCAGACACCACCAGGGGTGAGCACTCCTGGTCTGAGCAGAGTTGGCTGTATAAGAAGCTAAGCCAAACCTGTTCTGCTAAGGGAAAGGACAGCTCTTCCCTTTCCACCTGTATGCAGGGATGAAGTGGCAGATATATGCAATGCCCATTAAAATATTTTACATGCTATTTAACCTGAGCATTTTGGCAGAAAGCATAATCCATCTGAGCTGTCTGTACAACATAAACATACAGTATATGGCAGCCAGCCCATTAACTGAAGAGCTGTTTTGCATTTCACAAACACTGAGGTTACCCATTGTGCTTGTGTTACCCTTCCTATCTTACCAAAGTCACTTTCTGCACAGACAGGATGTCAGGAATATGATTTACTGGTTTTGCTTGTCAGTGCATTGCAGGTGATCACAGACCAGGTATCAATGCTGAATGGACGAAGGCCAAGGACACTGGTTCCTGTATTTAGAATAGAAAGATAGCAATGTGCAACTAGTTTCTGCCTAAAGCCAAGTTGCCATTAGTAGCTTGCAGAAAGCTGCACGATTGCATGTTTATTCACAAGTTTGAGCTGCACAGAAAAGTGCAGTTGTTCAGGCTGCTGAATCTCCGTCAGCCCTCGTTTTACGAGACAGTCAAGCCTTTCCATGGCCATGAAATGCTTTGTATTATTTGCTGCTGGGATTGTCACATCTTCTATATCTAACAAGGTACCTGGAGACCATCCTTCTATTTCTAGCAAAGATTTCTACCTGACACTAATAAGAAGACAGCATCCCAACACCACCTTTTTGAGGCAGAAAGGGGCACTCCAGTGACCTGGGAAGCCTCATCTGAAATGACTAAACCAAAGCCTGCCATCATCTTACAGACAAGGTACATGCCATCAGCCCATATCTCCCTCACCTTCCACCTCAATGCTGATTAATTTCTCCTAGTCTCATCCCAAGTATTGCTGAATGACAGAAAAAGAGATATTTCTGTGACTCACAGGCCAGTTTTTGCAGTGCATCTTTATCTGCTTTGCCTGATTGATCAAAGATGCCATTATCTGCTGTACTCTGCAATCTCATTGACTAGGTTCAGCCTTGCTAACTTCTAGCCTTCAAAGATCATAAAGCTTGATAAAAATAAAGTTAAAAAAAAGGGGGGGGGCTTTCTCTTTTTTTGACTGTATTCTGGATCTTTATAGAGGTCAAATTTCCTTCCCAACCCTCAGAGAAGTTACTTTTTTTCTGATGACAGTGGATTATCTCTTGCAAATAATAAGACATCTGCCTAATTATTTCTCTTTGTTTTTTTTCCTTCTCTTTGCATCAGCTCCACCCTGCCAAATACAGAGCCCTTAGAAACCATAGCCAGCCATCTCCATTTACATCTACACATATCCCCCATGTTTCCTCTTTTGGGGAAGCCCCAGGCAGTACTGTTTTAAGGCAAAAATTTAGGTGCAATAAACGCACTTGAGCAAAAGAGATCAGAAATTGCTTGCCTCGTTGTTGAAACCCATCATCCTTGATGCACAGCTGCCACCAGTGCACAGCCATACCTGGGTGATGGAAAGCGCTGAGCTGCAGATCTCCTGGGAGGCCTACTAAAGAAACTGCTTCTGAGATTCAGGTGAATGGTAGTGCCAAGGGAAACTGTTACTGTTCTGTGGGATACCTGTGTTTTTCGTGAGGAGAACATAGAACTGCAAGTATCACCCTAATTTTTTAAGATTTTCTAAAGCCTTCTGAGTTTACATTCTTGTAGAGAACTTTGTCACGCAACTTTCTGTAAACAACCTATTGTTTTGCATTCTTTGATAGAGGCAGAGAAATTTGATAGACTGGTAGTTTGTCCAGTGTCGTTGGAGAGGTGGCACGTTCACCCTCCAATCCACTGGCACCTTTTGAGAACTATAAATTACTGGAGTCAGAGGAAATAAATTCGTCTCTTCATTGTGACCATAGCTGTGGTGTGTCATTTTTCCTTGTGTCCTCTGGTGACATGTAAGCACAGGCATTCACAGAAATCTGAAGCAACATTCCTGCCATATTATGTATATGAAACATCAATACCTGAGAAGTGACATCACACAACCTTTTTTTTTTTCCAAACAAGAGAATCACTGCAAAACTTCATAGGTAAAGAAAAGCAGATGTGGTTAACAAAAGAACTAAAATATGGTTGTAGCAAGAAGTTTATTTAAAAGATAGTTCTTTTAAATGCCCTGTCACTTGTAAATACATTTAAAATAAATGATAGAGATAGCAGCTCTTCCTTCTACTGACATCTTTTGTACTGTGGCTGAGAAATCACGGGTACAAGTTCACATACATGTCACTATGCAAAGTGCTCGTGGTAATCATTTTCACAGGGAAAAATAAGCACTTGAAGTCTCATATATTTTATGTCATGAATTCAGTTAATGCACACATCAATCAGATTGTCAAAGCTGTTTACAGCCCATGACTGGGTATTTCTAGCTTTTGACATATTATATCAAAGAGAACCAGAATCCTTGAAACATAATTGTATAGCTCTATCTCTCTATATCTCTCTCTCTATTCACAGCTTTCTTCCCATATTCAATTTTTCTGGCAAACTCTTTATATCATTTGCAGCTCCTTCAGAATTCCAGAGTCACCAGTTTATTAGCAACATCAAGATCACATTATTCCTCTTCTGAGACCCTGCCCTGGGTTTTGTCTAAAACTTGCAAGGACTAAGATTTGCAATATTTATGTAGGTTCAACTACCACATCCTTCTAAATTAAATTGCTCCGGTATTCCTTCATGCATTTACACATCACTATCTAGTTTCTTTCATCCAATTTCAAAAATGTACTGTTATTCTTCTTCTTTCTCCATGGTCTTCTTTTTTTTTTTTTTTTTTTTTTTTACTTTTGTACCTAATGACTCTGTGTCTGGCTGTTGATGATGAGCTGTCTCCTCTGGGGTTTGTTCAAAGTTTAGAACTAGTCTAAGATATTAGTCCCAAGAGAGGGTGTGAGAAGGAAGAAGGGTTGGAGGATCTATATTTTTTCTTTTGAAAATTTAGAACCCTGGAATTAGAATTACCCTTTCTTCTATATTTTTCCCCAGATGAAAATCATGAAGATATACCAAGTTTTCTCTCCATGTATACCACATGTAAGAAAACGGATTTTGGAGTCAAGTATTTCAAGCCATGAAGTCACAACACTCACTAACTTAGTAAGTACCAGCACAGGAAATTTCTAGCAAAATGCACTGGAAAGATAAAAGTTCAGTTGTGCTTTACACCATCACCAAATGAGATCAGCTCCACCTGATGGACTGTCTTTAAGAGACAGACACTGGACTTGACAGCCAGCCCATGAAAAATGAAGACGTGTGATTTATTCGAAGGACCAAATATCTCACAAAACTGGGCAGGGGGAAGGAACAAAAATGCAGGAGAGGAGAGGGGTCAGAAACAGTCCAAAACTTGTGCGGGCAACTGCAGCATAAAAATAACCAAACTACTAGTCCAAGAACTTGGTCATAAAGTTTAATGGCTTGTTATTTATATGAAGCCTTCAGTAACACAGTAAGAAGTGCCTATTTTCCCTCACTTCACATCTTTTCTGTCAAATGCTTTCTTTTCTCTCTGTCTCTCTCTCCATTTTAATTTAAATAATATATCTCGTTTAAGTGTGACTATAAAGCAGACCCTTAGCAGGGACAGAGGTGTGTGCCAACTGGAGATGGCTCCACTCCCATCTCCTATCCTTTCCCAAGGTCATTGCCCACCAGCCACACCTGAGGACAAGCCTGCAGTGCTGTGATCAGCCAGGAACATGCTCCAAGAATAGCAAAGAGACAGCATGCCCTAGTAGCTTGTTGAGTTGTGCTTGCATGCAGCAGGATATCAAGTCTTTGAGGTGTTGTTTTGTTAGAGGAAAACACTGTTTTCCTCCAAGACATTTATTAAACACTATATTTTAGAGTGCCCTGATAGGTTTGCATGAAGGACATTGTGGGACTGACTGACAGACTGATGGGATAAAGATGTCAGGAAAACATTCAAAATTTACTTTTGGCAACAGTCAAGAAAAGGAAGGGGAAAGCCTTCCAAAACTTGCTGCAAATAGGCTTTCCCACAGATTTAATGGGGAAAATAAATGTGCAGATTCCAAGACCCTACTTTGAATCACATTAGTGATTTGAGATGCTTCATCATTCTCTACATCATATGAACTGCAGACTTTTGATTTCCCAGACTCTGCTAATAACAAGCCCTATAATTAGGTATCTGTCCTTTGCAATCAGCACTACAGCTTTCTGTTCATAGGAGAAAAATTGGAGGGTGGGAGAACCACTCAAGAGCATAGGAAAGCTGCCACTGGTGTAGTGTGGCTGGCTAATGGTTTCAAAAACATTATTAGGTATGTAGCATGTTAATAAAAATGTTCTTGCTCATTTGTCTGTCTGATTGAACCCACACAAGTTTTGGGTGCGAGCTCATTTTCTCAGACTCCAGTAGTTAAGTAACAGATTTCTTCTGATTTCCTCCTCCCCTGTACCCACGAGCCATTTGCCTGGATGACTGGCCACAGACTGTTCCCGCTCATTAGGCAAGATTTGCTTTTGAAGTTTGATACAGCAAGATGATGTAGAAGGGCATGATGGAGAGATGCTGCCTAGGGATTTACGCTCCTATTTTACCCTGCTTTTTTTATTTTGCCCATGCAGTTTGCTGGTTTCTGTTCTTTGACTTGAAAAGAGGAGCCCAAGCATGTCAGCAGGCAAAAATCAGACTGTTACTTGACTATCTTGGAGAGCTTTGAGAGGCAGCATCAAGGAGGCTTCAGTGTAAAACCTTGGCCTGTTATAGTCACAACAACCTCAAATGCGTGAGGGATTTTACATCGAAAGGTAGAGACAATTTGCCAGTCTTATCACAGCCATTAGAAGAAAAAAGCAAAAATTAATCTGATTACGCTGCCTACAGTAAGGCAAAAATCTGCTGCTCACTGCATTGCACTGTTGAGATCACAGCAACTGCACAAACCATTGTGGTGGAGTTCCTCTGGACCCCATTTTATGTCTGGAGAAGTAAATTTCCCCACCAAGTTGTCTCTGACTACATTTTAAAAATTAATTTAATACCAGTATATCCCATTCTTCACTACAGCAAAACTGCCTTTGGAGAAAGCAATGACAGCTCTCAGACATAATTTTCTGCCCAGTACTTGCCCAAGAGTCTCTTAATCTCTGAGGTTTCCAAAGCCAGGAGGGTTATTTTCAGGGACGCACATATTGAAATTAATGCTAAATCCAAAGGACCGCATGCTGTGGGGCTTGATTGGATTTGGACAAAGAATGTCACTTTCTAAAGTCAACCCTGCATGGAGATCATTTTTTCACCACCTAATCATGATTGTGAGAACGTAAATCATGCGAATTACAATGAGCAGAGTTGATGAACGAGTGCTGCAGGAACTCCAATCCCCTTCGAGGTCACCCCTGGAGAAAGTCCCTTCCCTAGGGCTTGATTTCTGCTGCCTGGCACATTCCCTCCTTAGCCACACTCTTTTGGGGGAGATGAGAAGTACCACCTTTGCTTCTGTTTTGTCTATAACCTGTCTCTTCTTTTAACAGGAAAATGAAGGCCCATACATGTCTGTAAAGGCCTCCTGTAATTTTTCTACATTCACTTACAACCAGGCTCTTAATAATTGAATATAAAGTAAAAATCCTCAGGAGCACAAGAGTGAAGTCTGCAAGTGCACGGGAATTCACTCCTCTTAATATTTATGTCCAGCATTAAATACTTCATGCAAAAACAATGACTTTGACTCCCAAGGCCTTCTCTCTCTCATCTCAAAAACTGTTCATACATATGCTGCAGGATCCCTATGCAAATATAAAAAGGGGATTAAGTTGTGCATGTAGTAAATCCTGTTTTTACACTAAATAGGCAAGAGCTAAAACTAGCAAGAGCTAGGGGGCCTTTGGATTAAAAATAGGTCCCTCTTTGCTGAGCAGACTGAGGTATTCTTACGTCTGGCTTCCCTCCCATGCAGGAATTGACTTTTTCCTGGTGAGAAATTAAAGTGAATTATAAAATCTATAGTGTATTAGAGGTATGTTCTGTAAAATAAATGATTTTGATTTAAATAACTTTATATTAGGGAATGTCCCCTGCCTCCACAAAACCACTCCTTGTTTTGCAGTGGGAATCTGTGGCCCAGCCTATGTATGACAGTACCATTGCATAAGAAACTTCCTTGCCCTTAAGGAAAAACTGGGGACACAAGGAGAAAATTGACATCACAACTCTCTGAGTAGGAGGTGAGAACTGCCCCTGCCCCCAGACATCATCTTTGACCATCATCTGCTGTTTTCTCTCCACCCTTTGCAGCAGGGTCCAGGAGGAGGAAAACGCCTTCAGTCTCACCAGATCAATTGTTACTTCTAGGACCACACATGAAACTCATTGGCATTTTGGCTCCATTTTAATGGTTTGTCCCATGAAGAGGAAAATTAGGCTGCAGTGTTGAGCTGAAGGACACAGAAAGCGGAGAACTCAGCAGGCAGCCCAGCTGTGGGACCACTGACCTGGTCATGTGGTTTTTTGTTTCACCCATTTTCATTTGTTCCCTTAAAACATTTTTAAAACACCAAAACACTGCTGAGCACAGGGAAAATTCCTCTCTGAGTCTTGTGAGACCAACCCCTGGGTCCACAATGAACATAGTCACCTGAGTGGAAAATACCCCACGGAGTCTGATGGAGGGACTTAAAGGAACTGACTGCAGAGGCTAAAGCACAGCTGGAGGAAGCAGTGATGGAGCCACAACTTCCTGACAGCACCAGTACATCTCACAGCTGGACTCAGGCAAACATTCCCTTTAAACCTGGTTTTCCTTTCCTTTCAAGAAATCTCTGAGAGAAATGTAGAAGCAGTTTTTGCCCAAGTCATAAGACTTTGCCACTTTCCCAAGCCCTTTCAGCTCAGACACTCAGCTGCCAGAATAAGCAGCAACCTTATTTCACCTCTGGATGGTAGAAAAACAAGGCACATGCACAGAAGACCTAAACCCAACCAGCTGGAGAGCCCTTTTGAGGACAGCAGGGGTCACTGACACACTCCATGCCCCAGCACTGGCAGATGAATGGGGTGAGGACATTGGTGTGCTGTGGCCCATGAGGGCAGCTCATGCCAGAGAAGGCTCAAGATGCAGCACACAGCAAAAATGAACAGCAAGGAACACTTGGGTGGAAGCTGTCCATCGTGACTTAGATGATGAGATACCCAGGTTCTCCTTCTGGAGAAGCACAGAAGGGCACTTCACACACCTCCTCTCAGGGCTTGCCAGGGCAGGGTGCCTCAGGCACCAGCAGTATGAGTCTTCCTCTGGACAAGCTCACAGGCTGGCATCCCACTTTCAGCAGGCCAGGCAGGCGTGACATCTCTGGATGTGATCTCACATATGCTCCACCACTGCAAGTCCCTGTCTCCTCCATCCCCCAGTCCTGGCCAATCTCCCACAGCCCCACCAAAATATCCACGAAGGGCTGCAAACTGGCAGGAGCCCTCACCTCCTTGACTGAGAAACGTGGCATGGCAATGTGGGAACTAAGGCAACAGCATAGAATCCCAGTAGAACCCCAACAGACTCCCAAAAAATCACCAAGGGAACATGCAGGGGTGGGGGGCCAACAGCACAACAAAACAGTGAGAAGAAGAGTCCCAACAACACCCAGGGACACTGAGGACAAAGAGGGTGTCCCAGGCACCTCCCACCCAGCAGATCTCTGCCTGGTCCTTGTGGCAAGGAGTCGCCTGGATATTCCTGCCCAAAGAGGTAAGCCTGTTCTGTGATATCTGTGCAGGGTTTGATGGGGACAAAGCTTTTTTGTGGCTATCAGATGCTGCTTAATTATTTAACCCCCATATATCCTTGTTGGACCCAAATTTGCTGTTCTCCTTTCCTGGTTTCCCTTTCACGTGGGAGATGAAAACCAAACCCCTGATCTGAAAAAAGCCCATCCTAGATGGGAGTTAGGAAGGAAGGAGGAGGAGAAAGCTGCAGGATGCCCCAAGGCCCATCACTTCCCTGCAGCAGGCAGTGGTAGAGACACAAGAATGGGTAATGGGAAGTGGAGGGACACAGAGCCAACCTCCTCCCTCAGCCCTCCAAGCATCCGTGAGATCAGACTTCCCTGAGATCTAGGAGCAGCAATTAGCCAGACCATGCTATAACGTACCTTAATAAAAATTAAAAACAGAAAGGAAAAATTAAGAAAAACATTATCAAATATACGTTGAGACAGTCCTTGTGAGAGCTGGAGTCAGTGCATCCTCTACCCACTCCTCTCTGGCAGCAGATACTGCCACAGACTCTCCGGCTGGCAGGCCCTAGAAATGGCACATGGAGACAACACATCCTGGCTGGTAGCTTCTTGCTAAGGTGCCTATGAACAGGGCAAAGGCAAGCGGTTTTTAAGGCAGCTGGTAGGACTGTGCCTCAGCAGGGTCAGTGCTGACAGCATTGTCCCTTGGCGTCTTTCTCATTCTCCAAGTTGTCTTCATAAATAATATTCACATTCCTTTATCTCTTTATTTTCTTCATCATAAATTTCTACTTCAGAACTTGTAGTTTTAATAGACAGTTCTGTGAGCATATGTATTTTTACCTTTGACTTAACATTAAGATATTTTTACCTTTGATTTAATGTAACATTAAGATGTGCAGCATAAATAAGAGGCTCGTAGCGATAGTTTATTCCGTATGGGTAAGGAGGAGACACCAGACAGCTTCTCAGCTCTCTCTCATTACAACTGCCTCTGTAGAACTGTGATTTTTTTTTTCTGCTCTAGACCTACAGCAGTTGTAGTTACTCGGTATCACTGCAAATTTACACCACTGGTGTTTGACTGGGTGCATTGTGACTATTACCTTTAATTCCACATTTAGGGGCCAATGGGTTAGTTATGCATTATTTGCCACCTCTTAGAAATGCTCCTTCTCATCTCTACTAAAATATTTGGCTGCTGCAGAGGGCAGGACAAAAGGCAGCAGAGCTGGGGGTCCCCTTTTGCACTGCAGGACATGAAGCAGGAGAGACTGTCCTGCCAAAAGTCCTTTGTATGGATGAGAGGATCAGGTCCTGCAAGCCAATATGAGGAAAAATGTTTCTACCTGCAGTTTGCTGCAGTGTTAGAAATCAAAATCAGAGCCAGCAGTAACTTCAGCTCTGTGTTACCCAGAGCCAAACCCAATAAATCCCCGACATTGCTGTCAGATGAATCCTTTACTCTTCCAGAGCATGAAAGAGACGGAACCACATACAGTTAATCGGGGATTTCTGTGCTCTCAGACAGTCTAACTTCAGACCACTTCTTGTGTCTCACGCCACAAGTCCCAGTACACACACTAACAACCATGATTTATGGCTGGAGCTGCTTTGCTTTACTGTGTAGTGCAATTGCTGTGCTCAAGTGCCAGGTTTTCTGAAGAGCATTCATGGACTCTACTCCTCAGCTGTGTGTCCTGTCTGCTCTGTGGCCCAGGCAATGGCATCTGCCAAACTCAGGTTTTAAATCCCAACAGCAGAGGTTGGTAGTCTGATTCTGCATACCCCTCTTAAGCTGATTATGCTTACATATTACAAATGTAATTTTTTCTCACTTACCAGAATAAATGAGTCCCATTCTTAATTGTGGGTGTTACTGGTGGCAAGCAGAGGCAGCTGGTTCTCATCCCTGCACCTGCAGAACTAGCATGATCTTTAAAACCTTGAGGCTGAGTGAATTCTCTGGGGCATGGATATTTGCCATCTATGTCTATAAGCCTACTAATGGCCACTGCAAGTTACAGAGAGGTAATCAGCCACTCAGCTGGAGTCAATGTCACTTCTATGGTGAGAACCAGGCTTTTGGTGAGAACCATCCCTTCAAATGGAAAGACGGTGCTGAGATGAGTATTCCTGGCTCTTCTGGTGCTTAAAGGACTGGTAGGATGCAACAGGCACAAAAGCTGCACAACAGGAGACCGCTCCAGAAGCTTCTGTGCGATTTACAGTGACCAATTGCTTTCCAAATATCTTTCAAAGTGCAAAGTACAGAAACAGAGTTATTTTAAGAGATTGTTTTCTCTACAAGAGTTGTGGTTGTAACTCAGAATTTGGAAACCTACTCTAGACACAGCTGCAATGGCAGAAATAGATGAAACAACCTTCTTGCTTTCAATAGGCTTGTTTGGCAATTAAAGTGCATAAATTTTGGGTTTTTTTTAGAGAGATATATCTTCTACTGCATTATGTTATAGATATGAATGTACATAATGTGTGTAATAATAACAACAGTACTGTGTGTATAATGTCCACACTACTCTCCTTGAGTCTGTAAATATTTGCATACCTATATGTGTATACATACACAAACATATCTGCCTCCTTAGCATTTAAGGAAGTGTGGAGTCCACCACCCCAACGTGCCCTTGGTGCGTGGTGTTAGGCTGTAGCTCTGAGCATCACAGCACCTGTGGTGCCAGCAGGTCCTTCTGCCCCAACAAAATGGGGAGACTGCAGTGATGCTTTATGAGAGACCCCATTCCCTGCTGGACTGTGGGTCTGACAGCTCCTGACATCAGCTATTGCATTGGAAAGTCCTGCCAGAAAGTAACATCTAAACAAAGTCGAGGCACTGTCAGATGCCTTTCATTGCAGTGGGTTATAATCCAGGAGATTACAAATCCCATAGGATCAAGCAGGCATTGCTTAGAGGGAAAGATTCCCTCTACCAGCACAAATATCTTGAAGATTGCAATGGAAAGCAGAGGCTGACAAAACTCTTATTTACATAGTATTCTCTCCAGACCTGCTGTGGTGCAGAAATTCCACTGCAATGTCTGTGTATGGATGTCTCTCTAGTCTTGTGTACACAGCACTCCTCTACCTTTTGGGATACATGCAGGGGTCTTACAATAGGAATTAATTTAGTTGACATTTTGCAGTATGACACAGAGTTTAATTCTCATTTGATGGCACTGCACTCTCTGTCTTCTGCCTCTGCCTGGGGAGTTACAGATGTGCAAATAAAACCATTTCCACTGAGATGATCCTGCAGGGAAGGCATTTTCTCTGGGTCCCACCAGGTGCTGTCAGTGAAAGAGCTTGACAATATTCTGCTGGCCATCCTTCCCCTCGGTGAGGGACCCACACCCAAGGGATGTGGTCACAGAAAGGGTCAAGTCAGCTTGATTCTTACTGGGGGATGATGGGAGAGTAAGGAAAACACGGCTTTGATGGTGAGGCTGGCGGCTGTGGTGGCAATACCCACGAGGGGCTGGGCAGCTCAGTTTGCCAGCCTCACCTTGCTCAGGGAAGTGTCACGGGATGGAGACGGCAGGAGGTGCTGCTGGGGCCTCCTCTGGACATATCCAGCCTGGCTGTGTCTGAAAGCACAGGAGTGGCGGGCTGTGAGATGAAGCACGGCAACAAGAGCTAAAGAAATACCGGGGTAGCGGCGCCAGAGAGGCAGTTCCACCGTTATTAACACAAACACAGCCATCGCTCTGCCTTTGTCTCCTGATGAATCAGAGGAAATTGCCTCCCGGGCCCTTCGCCTTCCAGCTACTTCAGCTGTGTTTTGTTCCTCTAAGATTCAAATATTCTGCCTAGATTTCAGCATATTATTATGAGAACAGAAGAGCTATAGAGAAAGTGAAGCTTCACAGAGGAAATAGCCAGTAAATGTTGCTTTGAATTCTCTTGCTTTTTATGACAAACTCTGATGTCAGGGACAGATATGGCTTTGGAGAAGATGTGTCGCAGTGCTGCAGATGTGTTTGTGAGTACTTAGTGACAATTTCCTGTGACATTGCAGTGGACAGCTTACCATCATCTGTGAGATTTTAAAACCTGCCTTTTTGATGTAACTGATTCTTCTATTTAATGCCAGTCCCCATGAACTCTGAGCTTGCAAAACCAAGAGCACTCTTCTTTGAATGCCAATCCTATCTGGCCAGATTAGCAAAATGTTCTATTTGCATTTTGCAAAATGTTGGACTTTTTAACAAAAATATGCATCAGTTCAAGTGAAAAATGTGACAGTTTGATATCAAAATCCCAGAATGGCTGATGATGGAGAGGGTGAGGCAAACTTCCAAAGCAGGAATATTTAATTTTGGCACTTTCAAAATGTGGCATCCCATCCCTCTAATTTGCCATGGGCTTTTTGTTTCAAGCATTTTTTCTGATGAAAAGAAGCATGAAAACAAAAAAAAACCCACTCCATATTTAGAATTCAATAAAATACTTAATTTGATCCTCTTCAGTTCCTTTGAAAAGTTCAACATGAACACTCAAGTGCTGCATTCCTTCAAACTGTGTGGAAGCTGCTGATCTGGGAGTTGTGCAGCTTTGATGTTCCAAGTGCTAAGAGAGGGTACTATAAAAGTGCTGTAATTCAGATTATTCAATGGGACCGTCCTGATGGGCGTGAAACCTCAATCTGGCAGGTATAGTACAAGAACAGAGACAGAAATTGTCTGTCCTGAGGGCTTTACCCTCCTGATCTATGAATCCCATAGGGTCAGGTATCTATTTTTGCATGGAGTGACGCAGAGAGAATGGGATAATCAATTCAAAACATTTTTCCACCACTGAAAGTGTAGTTCTTCACACTTCTTGTGTGAGGTGATTTTTCTCTTTTGTTTTGGAAAAAGTCACGATAGGAAGGGTGGCAAGGCAACGTAGACAAGCTGTATATGAAGGATGAGAGCCTGCCCTTGGGCACTGCTGCTGCTGCTGCTGCATGGGGCCAGGCAGAGAGCTAAACCCTCAGGTTCATGACTTGTGCTCTTCAACTAGGTTTCAGAAATGCTCAGCTCAGTTGTGGTTTTATTTATTCCAATTCTCCCTTTTCAAGGTTTCAAGAGAAAATATTTTAAAAGCCTTACTAATAATACATTATAAAACATGATTTAAAACATTCATGAAGAGGAAGAGTTCAAGGAGAGCAGTCAGTGTTAAGCAATGCTGGTGTGCAGGGACACACGTGGGACACAGTGATGTACACTGTGCACAGACACAAGGCCAGGACAGCCCTTGCCACACAGACATTGTGAAAGTGGCACCAGCTTGCCCCAGAGCAGACTCGGAGCTTGCCCAGATCCGTGCACTGCAATGCCAGGCAAATGGCAGTTACAGGGCGTTGCAGCAGGGACACAGGTGGTCCTGAGTTGACGGAAGACACGGCCAAAACTGCCGGGTTAGATTTTACTTCCAAGCACAAGGTGGAGAAACACAATTATTACCCTCTGCTTGGCAGTGGTGAGGCACATCTGGAATGCCGTATCTTGTCTGGGGCTTCCCAGTGTAAGAGACAATGTACTGGAGCAAAATGTCACCAAGACATGTAGAGGCTGGAGCTTATGTGCACACGAGGAGGTTGAGAGAAATGGGTCTGTTCAGCTTGGAGGAGAAAATACTCAAGTACCTCTCACTGCTGCCTGAAGCTGCTAAATGAGAGGGTGAGGACAAAACAGACTTGTCAGAGCTGCACTTTGGTGGGATAAGGGACAACAGATACATACTGGAGTATAGGAAATTCCAATTAAATATTAGCAAAAATATTTTCAGCATAAGGGTGGTTAAATATTGGAGTTGGAAAGGTTGCAGAATCTTAGCTTTTGGAAATAGTTAAAATTTGCCTAGGCAAAAACCCAAGGACTCTGATCTAGTAGACTTGCTTTGAGTAGAGTCCTGGACCCTGGTGACCTCCAGAGGCACCTTCCAGCCCTGCTTGTTCTACAGCTCTGTGACCACAAAAACTCAGCAGGGAAAGTAGAATGACAGCAGTACAAAGATCATCAGAGCTAACGACATAGAGATGTCTTAAAGTATGATTAAGAAGCAAAGGGATCTTAAAAGTCTGTTACTAGAGAAATAGCAGAATTGTTCATGAAAGGAAGAAATGACAGACTGTTCCAAAACTAGCTCCCTAAGGAGATTAAAATTAAGCAACATTATTAGATTACATGATAATAAGATGCTTTGTGTCCCAGCAATGAAAGATGCTGTGTAAAGTTAGGTTCTTCACAGTCAGGTGTTGCCAGCTAATCTAGACCAAAGAGTAGTAAGAGAAACCTTTGAGGGTCTTTCTGGGCCATTTGCAATCAGTTTTCACCATTACCTGGATCAGAAAGAAAGTTCCAGAAAACTGAAAAGAAAATTATCCCAAGAGAATTCAACTGTGTGTTGAATTCAACACACAGTTAGGGAATATGGCTTTTGCCAGACCAACTAACTCAGTGATTTCTTTTAATGAGATATTGTACAAGATTGATTGACAAAGGTAAAAATACTGGTACCCCATACATGTGCTTCTCTGTAGCACTTGAGCTCATTGTGTCAGGCACTTGTATTACACAAGTAAACCAGTTTAGCCTTGTGGTTTTAAACATGCTAAACACCGTGTCTCAGATTTACAGCCTTCAGTACAAGAAATGGTAACAGAGGACCATTTCCAGAGCACCTCAAAAACAGCCCTGGCTGGGACCTTGCCTGGGCAGCGTTGTCACCTTGGACAGTGCTGTGCCAGTCCTGCTCGGCCCATGCCTACTCCCTTCTCAGAAATTATTCCACTGGGGAAACCCAGCCGAGGGGTGAGGAGCATGTCCTACTGAGCCGTCCCAAGGGCACCTGCAGTGCCTGAGGGTGAGTGTGTCTGTGGGCTCCCACAGCGCTGGCAGAGACCCCTCTGCCGAGGGCAATGGAAGGGTTTGGGTCTTCTGCATTGATGAAACGCCTGGAAACTGCCATCTCAGTTTGCAGTCAGACAGAGCAGAGGAGCTTCATGCCTGATGGGAATTGACAGGGAGGGGAAGGCCAGGAAAGAGGAGGTCGTGAAGCACTAGTTCTGCCAAACTAACCTTATTATTTTTCCCTCCTTTATCTTTTGACATTAAACAGATTGAGTGGGAGAAAGGAAGATGCAGACACAATTAAGCAGATATTGCAAACAGGAGGGTGAGTTGCTTTTTATGGCTAGTTTATGTTTCAGACACACAACTATACAGAATAATGCAATAAGAAAAAACATGCAGTATTTACCCTGGGTTTATTCTCTGCAGGTCCTCTGAGAGCTGCTTTTGTTTGTCTTTATTTAATTGGCATGGTCGGATGGCCACCAGCAGGTCCAATTAAACAGATTCAATAGATTCCACTGTACATTTTATTTTTTCTCCATCAGTGTGTAGCAAAAACTGTCCAAAATAATTTGTCTGAGTACTAGTAATGAATATAAAGTGCACTCTATTCCAGTCTGCACATAGTAAGTTTCAGCTGTACAGCATTTTACAGCCAAAGCAAACTGGGTTACTAATGAAATCACTGATGCAATCTTTAGTACAGCCTTAGTGGGGAAGAGAGTAGTGTGTTATGATATGAGATATTTGGTTGCTCAACTTTGCTCAATATATGAAACATAGAGAAGCATTATGTCATCCTTTGTAGCTATCTTAAGTTTTGGCCTTAAGTGTTAGGTGGGAACAATTTAAGAAAATCCCACCAATAGGACCTGAGCATGCCCTTAATATCAGGTATTTGTTTAAGTGCTTTGTTGAATTGGTGCCTAGAAGATCCTCTTGAAAAGAAAGTGATTTTCAATCTAATAAGGTTATCTTAGTGTGAACATTTTAACTACATCAATCAATATGCCCATCAGGAGTAAATGACTAATGGGATTTTTCTTTTCTTTCCTTCTTTGTTACAAGAATGATGAATTGACTTTGCCTGTTGCTAAAGATTCTCATCTCCTTAATGCATTGCAGATATGTTTAATGGACACAAGCTGTCAGGGTCTTGCAGTAACCAGTTCCAACCAAAAATATTTCCCCTTCGGATTTGGTCATCATATCCCAGTTCTGCTCTCACAGTGGAAAATTTGAAATGGCTGGAAGAGGAATATGTGGCTTCTAAAGAAGCCTTCAAACTGCAGAGAATGCAAGATTATGTTGAGCAGACTAATCTTGCTCTCTTCCACAAAGAGACAAGTAGGAGAACCAGCAGAGATTTTGTCTGTGATGCAGAGCCTGAAGAAGCGTCCTTAAACCTTCCTGCTAAACAAGCAAAGATTGCAATGGAGTTTCCTGAAAGACCTCTGAAGAAAGAAGAGATATTGACAGGTATTTTTGAGCAATCTGTTACAGGGAAGGAGAAAGAATAAGTCAGCTGTTCTGGAGCTTTCCTACATTGCTCTCTGCATACCATAGAATCATAGAATGAATCATCATTGAATGGTTTGGGTTGGAAGAGACCTTAAAAATCATCTAATTCCAGCCCCTCTGCCATGGGCAGGGATACCTTCCACTACACCAGGTTGCTCAGGGCTACATCCAACCTGACCTTGAACAATTCCGGGGATGAGGCATCAACAACTTCTCTGGACAATGTGTGCCAGTGTCTCACCACCCTCACAGTAAAGAATTTCCTCCTAACACCTAATACAAGTCTCCCCTCTTTCAATTTAACACAATTCCCCCTTGTTCTTTCACTATCTGACCATTAAAAAGTCATTCTCCTGCTTTTTTTATAAGCCTCTTTAAGTACGGAAAGACCTCTAGCACAGTGTCCCTGGAGCCTTCTCTTTTCCATACTGAACAACCCCAACTCTCTCAGCGTGTCTTCATAGGATAGAACCATCTGTTTTCTTTTTGTCTGGATCAGAGTTGCTGTATTGCATGCAAATGGCAGCAAATTATTATGAGACAGTTATCTCTCTTATAAGACTCTTCAAGCTCTGATTACTTCAGACAGATAAATAGATAGACAGGTAGATAGATACAGGTAGATATACATATCCTTCTTTTAATAGCACTTGACAGCTCATTTAGTAACCCAGGGTCACAGCTGCCCCTGCAAGTGGGTGAGGAAGGGACAAGTGGCTCCATCAAAAGCCACTGGGAGGGGACAACACAGCTGTCCTGGGGAACCACAGCTGGTTGTCTACACAGGGACAGTCTGGCTTTCTGCAACACAGACTGGATTACAAACTGGGGTCCAGGTGGGACAGCTTGGCATTATCCTAGGTCTAAACAATTTTTCTGGAGGAAAGATCAGACTTTTTCCATTAATTCTTATTTGAACATAGTAGGAGCATGAATTCTACCTGCTATAGGAGAGCCCCTGGCACAGCCAGCATGAAAGAGCCGGGCTATTCCTTGAAGTAAAGGGTTACCTATTTCCTAAGGAATTAATGCATTGGTCCTCCTTGGGGGTTATGAACAAAAGTATTTTCTGCTCACTTTTGCATTTTTCTCAATGCAAATTTGCCAGCTCCTAAAAATGAGAAAAATAAACTGTTCACACACGTAAGGTTGATGTTTTAAAGAGCTTTCCACATGGAAATCAAGTATTCTTATCAGGAATACATGTGAGCTGCATCCTTGAGGACAAGTCTATCCTGGCAAGAGGCTGAGAGTCTGAAACCACCACAAAAGACAGGCAGCAAATGCATGCAGAAGCCTCTCTCAGTGCTATCCTAGGCAGTCATTTCTTGGATTTGCATATCACAATTAAAATTCAGGTGATATATGAAGTTTGTTTCAGTAGAGAGATAGTATGTAGACACAGGAAGATTTACCAAGGAGAGTCAAGTATAAGAATGCCTCATTAGGGGACCATTGTCAACATTTAATATGTCTTCAAGAATTTGTACACTACAGTGGTTCGTGGGGATTTTTTGGCTTCTTTTGATTGCTTTTCTTTTTTTTTTTTTCTTTTTTTTTTTTTTTTGTCTTTCATAAGAGTGGCTTATGTAATCTGAGCAGTAACCTGCATTTCAATTCTTTCTCTGGCTCCCTGGCATAGCTATCTATACCTCTCTTTTTTTACCATGTGTCTTACTCTTCCAAATTTTCTTTTCTACCATCTCCTCTGCCACCCTACTGCCCTTCCCAAATGCATCCTTGTCCATCCTCTTTCCCCAGAACCCTGTGTGTCCACAGACACCTCTCCTCTCTCCCACTTCCTTCTGCGTATGTCTGCCCTAAATCTCTTCCCTCTGTCTCCTCTGATTTTTTGGAAATAAGACCACTTGGTACGGAGACACTGAGGTAAGTTGCATAAGAGCTGTATGACCTGACAGAGCACGTGAGACAAGGCAAGAGGTGCAACTGACCCACTACGGGTGGGCTGTCACAGACGCCAGGCCTGCTGTGCTCAGCACGAAGAGGGAAACGTGCAGCCTGTGGCCACTGAATTAAGGCAAACCTGGAGGAGAAAGGTGCTGTTCTGGCAGCAAATCCCACATGGCACCACACCTGGTTGTACATGTTTGGTCCAAAATCACCATTTTGGGTTCACTCCTCATTCTTGCAGCACCATGACCTTCCCACAGAGGGGCACCCCAGTTCTCTTCACCCCATGGCTGCGGTGCAGCCATAGAGAAGGTAAAGCACCCATGGGAATACGCCCTTCCAAAGAGTCTCTAAAATAAGAGACCCGAGCTGTTTACAGAGGAAACCTGAACAGAAAGGCAAGGTAAATTAGCTTGTTACTCTTGCCACATCCTCTGCAAAGTCTGCCCTCAGTCTCCAGTTACTTTTTTTATGGTTCATTTTCAGGAGCTTTTTCTTTGCTCTCCCTCAATTTATTATACCATTAAAACCGATGGGAAAAAATGTTCCTCATTAAGGTAAGAAGGTTTTATCTGAAATACAAAATAATGAAATGGCAAGAAATCTCAAGGCAGGAAAAAAACCCAACCAACCGCTGTTCTACACAAAAAGAGGATCTTATTTTTATTTTTAAAGAAAACTCTTTCTCTCCTCTCCAGCACCAGTGACATATTCTCCATCAGCTCAGCCCACAGGACCTGTGCCAAAGGAATCCAGGTAAGCAGAGTAATTGGTAACATTTTTCTGTACAATTCAGTCACGTTAGGCTGTATTTATGCCATACACAGGCAAGCAGCAGGAACACTGAGCAACTGGAAATTTACAGTGTGCCTGAGACACTCACCGCCTGGCAGCCTCTGCTGTGCCCTTGCTATTAATAAACTGGAAGTTATGTCTGTCTGAGGGGCTGTCTTTGGGCCCCTCAACATCAGTTGTATTAAAAGGGATGCTGCTAGCCTCTGCAGAGGGGTTTTTTTAATTTTTTATTTTATTTTGCTAGACAGATAAATCTCACACGGCATCTCTCAAATCAACCGAGATGTGTGATTTTTATTTTACAGGCTGCTCTTCCAGCTGGGGAAAAAAAATAGGTCTGATTCCCCAGCCACAGTAAATCAGCATAATACCACCCTTCCCACCACCGGTGCTGCTGCAGCAACACGGATTTACACCATCTGGAGACGTGGCTCCCTCCTCCTGTCTGCCCGACGCAAACACAGAGACATATCTAATCTTCCTCGCAGAGAGAAGGCAGGGAAAAGAAATTGAATAGACACTCTTGTGAAGAGACAAAGACCGAATTCTTTTTCCGTGACTTTAAACGGCACTCAGTTCATTAATAACAATCTTTATAGGAATATCCAAATTATTTTTTTTAAGTTCTTTCTTCCCTTGGCACCAAGGGAAACGGATGCAAGCAGCTGTTTTAGGGAAAGCTGTTACGTTGTTACAGGAACATGATGCCAGGTGTTTTTTGGATTATATTTTATAAATAACATTCACAGAAATTGTAAATATGTTATAGATTTTTAATAAATTTAAATGTCCAACACATATAAATAACTGTTCTAAATTCATAACTTTTGTCCTGAAAGAGTGCAGGCTCTATTTCTTCCCCAGATTTTGAAAATGTTATGGACTGAAGTAAAACTTCCGATGGCAAATCAAGGGAAATCAGTGTTAAAAGTTTCCTGGCTAAAGTCACTACACGAATGAAAAAAAAAGATATTTTCCCCCATCTGAAGGTTTGTGAGAGGGCATCCTGCAGTCCAGCTCCCTGCAGGGCTGGCCTGAGCTCTCCTCAAGGGCCTGGCTGTGATTTGGGGTGCATGCAGAGAGCTGCCCGTGCCCTGCTGAGGCTGCACCCAGCCCCTCATGGGCAGGCAGGTTGCTCACTCTGAGCACATCTCGTTCTCAAGCAAACACCAGCTTGACCCAGAGAGCATCCCAAGTCTCTCACCTACAGCCTGGTCCCAGGAACGGGGGTTTCCATGAGATTTGGGCTTGATACTGGTCCCAGTTAACCTGCACATAGTCCTCTACTCTTCATGTGCAAGGCAGAGATGATGGCCTTTTACTGCCTCAGGAGGGCTGGCAGAGCAAACACAATGGAAACATCCCCCTATTCCTCATAAGTGTTCATCCACAGATGCATTAATTTGTGTGTGCTCTGCCCAGAATCCTTTACAATTTATATGTAACTAATAAGAAAGCAGTGATGTGTGAAGACCTTGTTGAATTACTAATGGATATAAATAAATAAATAAAATTTTAAACATCCTTTACTCCTTACCTTGAATCAGATCATAGTCGAGCCCCAAGCAAAATTTGTTCAGTATCTTTTTTCATTTGTTTGTGTTTTGTTTTTCTCATTTGCCAAGGCCACAGGTATCTTTAAATTAGTTTATCTCAGGGACTGTAAAAAAATTATCCCTACATTACACAGATAGTAGTGGCTGGACACCTTGATAGCTCTGTGTTGTAGGCTCAGAATGATCTTGTACCCTGACTGACAACTTCAGGTGAAAGGAGAGAGTGGAAGGCTGTATGGAAAGCCTCAGCTGCTGCTGGACATGCTGTGGTAAAAGAGGGGTGTCCCTGCAAGGTCCCAGTCCAAGTGTGTGCCAAGAGATACCATATTGTCAGCAGAATGGGGGTCACCTACTGCCATTTGCAGAACTGTGTAAGCTGAGATCAGCAGGAGGGTGGTTTTAGGACTGATAAAACCTTGTTTTGTCCAGTGACAAGGAAAGCAGTGAGACCATGGAAAAGTCAGCACAGTTGCCACCAATACTCTTTGTCCATTCTGGTGTGCCAGCTACCCTTCTCCTCTGTGCTGTCCTTAGCTTTGTGAGGGCAATTCTCTCCTCTGCTTGCTGCAGAGCTAATTTCACAAGGATAAGTGTCTTTTATGACCTGCGTCCCGAGTTCTGTTCCTCTCCTCTTAAGCAGGGTACCCTCCTGGCAAGCCAGGGCAATGCTAAGCCCCTCACCTGATAGCCCTGCAGCTGAAGAGCATCATCAACAGTGCTCTGAGGAAATGTGACCCCAGTCCACCCTGTCAAAGAGCAGGGGATTAGCTGATTTTGCCGTGACATGCCCCTGGAAAGCTGCTCTCTACCATCAATGTGCAAAAACTTTTCCTCCTCTCCCTGCCTTATGCAACCCTCAGGTTGTGCCTCCTCCTTGCCACCAGTGAGGTGAGCTTCGAGGCCAGCATCTCCTTTTAGGCTAGCACAGCTCCTCCATCTCCAGACATCCAAGTTTCAAAGGACATTTGAGGTCCTTTTGAACTGTTTACGAATGTGATTCAGATCAATCACATTGATTTCCAGGGGCTCATTAGACACCTCAGTGTTTTAGGGGTTCCTGGCCTAAGGGTTTCTCCATGAGTGAAGCACAACATTGTCACCAGGCTCTCAGCCCATAAGAGTTTATGAAATGCTTAGCTGGCAAAACAAACAGCATTAACTTCTTGGCTACAGCATTCTGCCAAAAGATAGGCAGATCGTGCTTCAATGCAGATGTCTCAGGGAAAAAATGTGCAGTGCATTAAAGCTGTGACTCATAGAATAATTATCCTTGTTTCTCATAGTTTATTAATAATTTAAACCCAATCTTGATGTTATTGATCTATCTTTGAATTGGAGATTTATTTCAGATCTGTAGTCACTGAAGTAGTAAATTTAATCCCCCTTTCCTCCCACCCTTCCATCCACTAAACTCACTTTATAACTAAAACATGATGTTTAGGCTGTTTCAGTAATAGCACAGGAGAATAAGAGCTCAGAGGCTGTGGGTGGCAGGAGCAGCCTTAAGCCCACATAATACCAAGGGAGGGCATATAAGGTTCTGGTTCTAATACATCATTTTGACCAAACCATCCTTTTCACATGGTCTCAGGGATGTCAAAAGGACCAGAAGCTACTTGCTGGCATGTGCATCACACCAGATCCTGGACCAATTTTGCCTGTTTTCATCTAGATTTCATTACCCATGCCCACAGTTAACCATCAGTTTTGCAGGCATCACCCCAGCTGTGTATCCCACTCGTACTCTTTGTCACAGATACGAGATCACGGAGGTAAAAGTGCCTGCCACACGTGGGCTGTTGCAGGGCACATAAGCTCTTGGGCCTGATAATAATCTTACTTAAACTGGCAAAAACCTGAAGCAGCTGCCTGGGTGTCCCAGGAGCCTCGTGAGTGTAAAATCCATTTATGTGTGAGAAGGATCAAGCCTAGAGAACTACAATGTGAAGACTCCTACAGCAGTGCTCGCTGGGCTGTACCACGCGTCTGCTGAATTCAGTAATACAGCAGCAAGACTTGGCCTTTTAAAAGAAGCCAGGAATAGAAAGCAGCATCCTTTATGGCTGTAATGTGCCCAGAAGAGTGATTTTTGTAGGCAAATTAAATACATTTTTATTAGACCAATTGTAGTGTTCAGTTGGGTAGGAAAATATGTTCCTGGCTGAACCATCTCTTTCTCAGGTCTGGAAGAAAACAAATGTTCCTAAACATGTGTCTGTTCTTTTCCACCTATATTAATGGATACAATTAAATATATTTCCATCCTCTTCCATCCCATCCTTGCTGCTGATCTTAGACCCTGCATCTGGAACCACAACAAGTGGGGTCTCTTGGCCACCATCAGGGTCCCTACAGCTATAGAAATGTGTGACATGGCCAAGCTGTCACAGCCTTGCTCTAAAAATCAAACCTGATGGGTGTCACAAAACAGAGAGGATGTGTTGGTGTGGTTAGTGCTGCAAGTGTGTGCTCTTAGTGTGTCTGGCGTTTCTTGCCCAAGTAGGAGACATTCTTAGAGAAGAACATCAGGAAAACAAGGCACAGCAAACTCGATGTAGTTTATGTTTTCCAGAGGTATCATTTTAATGAAATACTCACGAAGTTCAGCTTTCCTTGGTTTGGATTTAGGGAAGTTTTGTGTTTCAGTTGATGTTAGCTGAACCTGGAATAAGAGCAGGGAAATGTTGCTATTTCTTTAATCCTGCAGGACAAGGGATGGTGCCAGTAGTAGCACATCAGGGTGTAGGTGCTGGGTGTTGCCGGGCTGTTGGAAAGGGAACAAGCCCAGGGAAGTCCATGCCTGGAAATGCTGCTGGATGGCTGGGTCCCTGTGTCACTGGGTCCCACCTGCACTGATGGGACCATTGTCACTGGCAGGTAACAGCTCCTGCAAGGCACAGGGTCAATGGCATTAGACCTTTCTCTTCTTTGAGGCCTGAGAGTCTTCTTTGGTAAGTTTTCACCTGAAGCCATGAATTCCTGGGAACTGGGGCTTTCCTGCATTTGGAAAGGAGTGAGCTCTCTTCCTCCCTGTCCTTGGTGAAATATGTGGAGTGAGCAATCACAGGCACAGGTACCCATCACCAGTGCAAGTCTGTTCTGAGCACCCGCCTGTGACGGGAGCAGATTTGGTGCTTCTCTAAACACATAACCTCAACTCCCAGCTAAGTCCCACACCAGGCAGCTAGGAGGGTGTTTTTAGTACTGAGCAGCCAAGTAGAGAAGCTGGGCACCACTTCAGGGCTTGGTCCCTCCAGAATATGCCATTTAACAGGTCTAGGTCTCACTGCACCCTGGTGAGGTGAGGAAATGTCTTTTGCTGCCCTTCTAGGGTGGGTAACTAGAAAGGTGTGCCCACATCTCTTTCCCCCCAGGCTGCTTGCCTCCTACTCCAGCTTGCTTGCTGGAGGTGTCTGTCTCTTGCTGTTGACAGTATTGGTCTCCTAATTCGGGTTAAGCTTCACTCAGGGTGTTGACCTTGGGCTCACACAGGATGTGTTTGTCTTTCTGGGCTGCGAGTGCACATTGCTGGGTCGTGTTGAGCTTCTCCTCTCAACCAACACCCCAAGTCCTTCTCCTCAGGGCTACTCTCAGTCCACTTTCTGCCCACCCTGTATCTGTCCTTAGGGCTGTCCTGACCCATGTGTGGGACCTTGCACTGGCCTTGAACTGCATAAGTTTCACATGGACCCACCTCTCCAGCCTGTCTAGGTGTCTCTGGGTGTCATTTGTCAGGTAGAGAGTGGTTGTCCGAAGCAGAGGATGTGCACTGTGATGAAGTCTGCTCCAGCATATTCCAGAACAAATACCAGGCAACAGGAGTGACACTACAGTAGAGTCACTGCCTGTGCCACTTCTCTTTGCCCACCCCAAACCTCTCAGTCTCCCATCACTGGGGTGCAACAGCTTGAAATCTGCAGAGGGAGAATTCCTGGAAATTTGGCTCTGTGCCTTGCCCTGCCCTGCAGCTTGTCCCAACAGCCCTACTTTTGCTTGCCAGGCATTTGTATAAATAGGATTAACATCCACAGTTACAGTTAGCTAGGTTGCAAATTACACAGGCTATCAAGGCTTGTGCTTCAGGGCATACACTGATTACCATCAGAGGGACAAAAATGAGTTTTTCCAATAACAGAATATTGCGTGATTGACTGGGAACATTACAGGGCAGAGTGGATTAGCCTTTGCCATCAGTATCAGTTATATGTCATTACCACATCAAAGCACCAGCCTGCTCTCATTCAGGCAGCTGTGTCTCGAGGAGCAGGGTTGGTTGTTAAATCCGACACAGATTTTGAAGCTGTTTATAAAATGTGCCTCCAGCAAGCTGTGCTCCCTGCTTCTGCTTGCCTGCCTCCTGGGCTGCGCACCTTCAGCTGGCCAGAGGATCCTGCCCACCCCTCCTTTGCCTCCTGGGGTTTCCTGGCTCTGGTGGGATCACGGGGTATCACAGATCTGGGACTCGGGCGAACAGGAGGCTGAGAGGCACCTTTACTTATAGGTCTGCTGACGCCATCCTCATGGTGTTTGCAGAGGCTTGCAGGAGGAGCTGAAGTCCCTGTTAGCTTTCTATTATGGATGAACAGCTTTGCCCACTTTCACATCATCTCATTTCCTTCATCTTGGCAGCAAATGATTGTCTCATTTGAATGGAAGAGCTAGAACTGACAGAAAATTTTAAATAAGAAACATAATTAGCAGCAAAACTTTTAATTCTCCTTTCTAAGCCATTTCTAAGTGTGTTAGTGCTTATTTATTGAACCTGGCTTGGCATTTAGACGGCTCCTTTTAGTGCTAATAGGGTTGATTACTGGGTTGAATACGACAGCTTTGAGGAAATGGCTGCTCAGTATTCAGAGATGCCAAGTTCCCTCGACACAGAAATACCCACCTTTCTTCACAGGAAATGTGTTTTATTCAGCACAAATATATTAAAGTAAGGCTGTCACAGGAGCCACAGATGCCACACCAGCAGCCCATGCAAGAGGTGTGTGGTTGTGGGATGCCAGGGCTTGGCCTTTCAGGGGCTAAAAATTCCCTCCAGCACGAGCAGGACAGTGCCAGCCTTTGTGACGGGAGCTGGGCTGGGGTTTGCTCCAGGGGGCACCCAGGGGGTGGCAGGACCCCCGAGAGTGATCCATGGGGAGATCTGAAGAGGAGGATTAGGGCAGAGGGTAAACAACCAGAGAAGAGGAGAAAGATGAGGAAGAGGAGGAGGAAGAGGAAGCTACCTGCTTTCCCCAGGTTACAGTCAAGATCTGGGGTTTCCTACCCTTGCCCACTTACATTTCACACTGAAATCCAAGACACTTGTCTTCCATCCAGAGCCAAACAGAGCAGGGTCTCCTTCCTGATAGAAATCTGGGAGCAAGAAATGTGGGTGGGGTTTTTTCTTCCACAACAGTCATTATCAGGGTAGTTGCTTCAGTATGTGTAATGGACCTTTTTGTGTTCCCTCTCCTGCAGATCAATCAAGAAGACAGATGTCTGATTGTCCTCCTGTTCCAATGTATATCATCATTACTCCTTTGGAGCTGCTGCAAAATAGCACAGGTGTCAATAAAAATAGAATTTGGACTTTCATTTACTTTCATTTAGGCTTTATAGGTGAAAATGGTGGGTTTTCAGAAAATAAGCCTCACCTTCACATTACTGAGCATGTGATGTCAACACAAGGCTGCTTGGGTGATGCTGCAGCCTCCAGAAAAAGGGCAGGCTCCTAAAATCTGAGAGTATCAAGCCAGCTGGGCTTGATAAGCTTTGCCAGTGGCTAGCCAAGTGCAATGAGATTACCCTGATCCGGGGAACAGAGAAACTTGAGCTCAGGAATTTCTCCCTGGGTGTGATTATCTTGTAATAGCCACTATCCCTCATTCTCATTTCTAGCTGGGAAGGAGGTGCAGTATGAGTTTACTGGTTTGTGGCCACCAGCTTGTAAACTGCCAAGGCATGGCTTTTAAGGCAGCCTTGGAAAAGTGCACAGGAACACAAATGTCCCTGTCATTAAGGCACTGAGATTTCAACCAGAGGGGTCACTTGTATATTGTGTTAGTGCAGCGTCCAAGTGTTTGTTTTTAATTTACTGGGGAGAAATTTAGCAAATCACTCAGATTTGGACTGATCATTAGAGCCACTGCTGCACTTTCTTTTTTCTTCCATTTCTTCTTGCTCATACACAGACATTCTCTTTCAGTGATGCCTTGGAACAATAAACCCAGGGTGACCCAGGCCAGACAAAGTGACATGGAAGGTCTGCACATGAGAGGTCTGCGTGGAGAACAAGGCTGCATCCCTTGGTTACCTGTTGCATTCCAGACAACTTGGCCTCCAGCTGAGAAACCTTGTCCATGCAGGTGAAGAATTTTTCTTTGAGAGCTAAATGAAAATGCAATGCACCTGCCTGTGGGTCTTGGTGGAAGATTTCTTTAAGGTGAAAATCATGCCTGATGTGGGAACAGTGACAGGCAAGAGCACCAGACACCTCAGGTTTAATTTCAGCCATCCCCCTTAGTGAGATACATGGCCTGGTGTGAAATGTAGGACAGAGGGATGACTGAAAATGGTCAGCCCCCAAAATACACCTGGCCCAGCATTCTGCCCTGCATGAGACCCAGCAGATGCTCAGGAAGTAATGCAAAAATAAAGCAATCACTTGTTTTTACTTCCCAGAATACCTTCCATTTCCCCAGTGGTCTGTGACTCAGGAACCTCCTGAACTGTAGATGCCATCTTTGCATTTAATAGCCCTTGATGGATTCCTCTTCTATCGATCAGCTTATGCCCTATTGAACCAACACAAACTTTAAACATCCACTGTACTCTATGGCAAAGAGTGTCACAGCTAAAAATCTCCTTTGTTTATTTTGAACTTGTCACTTGATAGTTTTCTTTGATGTTCACTCTCTTCCTTTGAAGAGCACTGAATCATGTGAACAGCTGTTCCCCAGTCACATCGCTCTTCCTTTCACAAAACTCGGTCATATTTCTTCTTCAGTCATTTTTTCCTCCAAGATAAAAAGTCTTAATCTATTCAGTCATTCCCTGAATGGAGGCCCTTTTGTGCTTTTGATCATCTTCAATTGCCTTCCTCTGTAACTTTTCTATTTCTTCTGTATCATATTTGAGATCAGTGAATCATGACTGCACAATGGCATTCAAGAGAAGGGAGTCCACGGAGTTATAGAGCAGCATAATGATTTCCCCTGTTCTACTCTCTCCTCCTTTCCTAACAATTCCTAGTTTTCTGTTTGCTTTTTTGATTGCTACTGAGTCTTGAGCTGACATTTGCATAGAGTTATCTATTATACCCTGAGGATTTTGCTCCCAAGTGGAAATAGCCAGCTTGGGGCCCATTATTTTGTATGTAAAGCTAGGATTGTCTTTTCCCATGCACATCACTTTACATTTATCTACATCAGATTTTATCTGTGATTTTATTACCCTTTCATTCAGTGCCACGAGGGCCTTTCTGAAACTATTCACAGTCAGCCCTTTGCCTCATCCACCCTTAATATCATCAGCAAACTTCTCCTCTCCCTGCTTGCCACTATTTTGAGATTATTTCTGAATATTTGGAAAGCATGGAACAATGTTCTGGCTAATTTAACAACTTACTCTCTCAATTTTGAAGTGCTAGCTCCCAGGGAGAGGGGAGAAATGGCACTTCCCGAGCTCTTGGGGTGTCATTGGAGAGCAGCTAGGGATAAATGGCATTGTGCCTAAGCAGCACTTCCAGCTCTTCCCTTGCACAGACAGGATGGGGGGTGATGGTACTTGCTGGGATGTGTGTCTGCCCTGTACCAAACCAGCCTAAGATGAGCCCCAGCCCAAGGAGGTGAGCAGAAGCCCTGAGGCCCCAGGAAGGGTGCAGAGTGGAAGCAATGGATGGCAAAGTCTTTCTCTGAGAAAACCTTTGCATATAAATTGTGTTGAACAAACAGGAGCTAACTGGGAACTCCTCCTCACAAAAATCAAGCTGGGAGCCTGCCAAGCTTGTCCAAGGGAGCCCAAGGCTACAGTCAGACAAGGAGCCTCTCTCCATGGGAGGAGAACACAAGGATGATGGAACAGTCACTGCCCTCTGCCCAGACAAGGTGAGACCCAGCTTGGGTTGTTTGGTGAGAAAAAACCAGAAATGACCAGCGAGGAGCACTTTCCCAGCAGTGTGCTTTCCCTGGGAAGCAGCACCTTGCAGCAGTGCCTGGCAGAGGTTCAGTGCTGGGTAGTAGCACCAGAGGCTCTTCTTTCTGCTGGGAGCATCCTTGTTTGGGGGAAGAGGCTGGGCAGTTGCCACTGCCATTTGTAGGCAAAAGGAGCCAGACTGAGCCTCTCCCCAGCACCACAGGGGAGCATGAAATAAATTCACCTAGAGGAAAAAAACAGTGGGTGGTTCCTCATCCCTATCCAATGGCACTACTCAGAGCCACAGGGTCACACAGAATATGTTTTCTTCTGCTCTCTGGTCCTAGTAAATTTGTGTTGCAGCCTCTAGAGCCAGGTAGGGCAGGATTTGCCAGCTCTTTGGTGAGATGCCTTTCAGAAAATGCATGTGGCTTTCAGAAAAATGCTCTGTGGAACTGATTTGATGCTCCTGCACATGCAAGGGGGAAAAGGATACGTGTCTCCTATGCTGACAGAGCAAAAATTGCTTCAAATGGCAGAGACTCTCCCCTTTTAAGAGACTTAAGCTTGACCATCAGAAAACCAGAACCCTTTTGATGACAAAAGAGCAGGCATCAGTGACTCAAGCACAAAGTGTTTCTAGAGCTGTGGGGACACTTTTGTCTCCTGGCAAAAAGATTTGTGTGCACGTAAAAAAAAGGCTGACTGGTTTTCACAGATCCAGGGAGCAAAACAGAAATTCAAGAGAAATCCAGGGGCAGACCCGCTGATATTGCAGCCATCATCCCCTGCTCATCTGAGTGTGGAGGTGCTCAGCCACCGAGGCAGAAGTCCTTATTTCCACCCCAGCCTGGCAGCTCTGGCCATGCCACTGCCCACTCTGGGGACTGAAGCTGAGGGCCAGCAAGCGACCACGGCTCCTCTAGAATGGCTGAGGATTTCAGCAGTGCCTTCACCTCTTGGTTAGGGGTGAGGTTAGGGGTGGGAACAGTGTGGTGTGCCCAGTGCCAGCTCAGCGCTAGTGACCCACGGCAGCATGGCTCACTCATCTGCACCGCCCTGCTGCACTGACAGTGGGTGTAAAATCAGCCCCTTTGGGTCCTGTTAGAAACTTTGCATTTCATTCAGGTCAGAACTGGAGGGTCTTTGCCTGTCTCTCTCGACAGGAGGCTTTGGGGAGGAATGAATAATAAATAACAACTCTTCTCTCCACCAGAAAGGCAGATGTGGATCATAGGCAGAACACAGCTTTTGTACAAGGAGCAGTGGCAGCAGCCTGTGTAACTTGGCCAGCACAAAGCCACAATGCCTGCAAATAAAGCTGGAGTTAGATGCAAAATGCACAGGTGCCATTCATTGGTCCTGGTGGCACCAGGGTTTGTGCTGTCAGCCCACACAGCCCTGGACCACAGCTGGTTGACAGATAAGAAAAACCCATCTGGAAAGAAACCCGGGGAAAGATGGACTGGACTTAGGTGACAGGACTGATCACAGTAGAAGGCACCAGAATGGCTACTGTGAATACTACAGAGAGGAAAAAGGCCCTTAAGGCTAAACCAGACTTGCAGTGCTTTTGAGCCATTATCATAGAATCACAGAATGGCAGCATGGTTTGGGTTGGAAGGGACATTAATGGTCATGTAATTCCAATCACTTAGTTCCAATCCCTTCACCATGGGCAGTGACACCTTCCACTACATCAGGCTGCTCATAGCCTCATTCAGCCTGGCCTTGAACATTTCCAGTGGTAGGGCATCTGCAGCTTCTCTGAACAATCTGTTCCAAGTGCTTCATCACGCTCACAGTAAAGAATTGCTTCCTAATACCTAATCTAAACTCTCTGACAGTTGAAAGCCATTCCCCCTTGTCGTATCACTACATGCCTTTAACAAGAGTTCCTCTCCAGCTCTCCTGAGCCCCCTTTAGGTACTGGAAGGCTCTGTAAGGTGTCCCTGGAGCCTTCTCTTCCCCAGGCTGAACGACAGGCTGGAGACAGCCTGTCTCCGTAGGAGAGATGCTCCAGCCCTCTGACCATCTTTGTGGCCCTTCTCTGGAACAGGTCCATGTCTTTCCTGCTCTGAGGACCCCAGAGCTGGATGCAGCACTGCAGGTGGGGTCTCACCAGAGCAGAGCAGAGGGGCAGAATCCCCTCCCTCATCCTGCTGCCCACACTGCTTTTGATGCAGCCCAGGACAGGTTTGGCTTTCTGGGCAGCAAGTGCACGTTGCTGGGCCATATTGAGCTTCTTGTCAACCAACACCCCCAGGTCCTTCTCCTTGGGGCTGCTCACAATCCATTCTCTGCTTGGGAAATCCCCAGTCAGGAAGGAGGAGAGCTGGCCAGAAATGTTGCCATTGCAAATGCTTTGCAAGTGCAGGCTTTACTTTCCAAAATGCAAATTTTCCAATTTCCCTTGAAGATTCTTCATATTAATGTTGTCTTAAAAACTGAGTGTGTCTTGACTTCTAATCTAGTTTCTCAGGGTTCTCTTCTTAAAGAAGGGACAGGAGCTGCTTTTTTAAAAACAGTTTTTAAAGTTTTAAGCCTTTTAAAAAGGCATAAAGCCTTTTTTTTCCTCTTTTTTCCCCCCACTTTCTCAGTGCTTCACAGGATTTTAAAAGAAGGCCAAATTCCCAAGTTGTCCACATTTTCATATGAAAAACAGCTACAACTTTCCACTGAGCTCTTAAGAAGGAAGTGTAAACATGTCAACTGTGTTTATGTGGGAGCACAGATAAATATAACCTACATTTCCTGTATTTTATATATATATGCCTTTATGAGAACAGTCTAGACCTACAGTAGCTGATCAGAAGGAATATCCCCAGGAAAATGTGAGTCTACCCGTACTGTGTGAGCATGGCTGTAGCACAAGCTTTGTCCTGGCAAAAAGGGAGAGTGACTATCCCCTGGCAGTGCCAGGGAAACAGACTCTACCCACCTCCATACCATTCACCTCTCTTGCCCTCCAAACCAGGCTGCTCCATTCAAACTACCCAGCCGGGTCAGATCCAGGCTCCTCAGCGAGGAATCACAAGGAGAAGTGCTCCTGGTCCCAGGCCAACAATTTAACAGCACAGGCAAAAGCTTTACAGGGTTTAGGCAGCCTTGAGTAAGGACATCACCACTGTGTCCAGTAAGGGATGGCGTATCCTGGGACATCCCCTCCAACCCAACTGCCAAGAGAAGCAGCACCCCAGGCCCTGTTGTCCCAGCTTGGGTGACCTTGGAAGGGCAAGCAAGGACTGGAGTTCTGCCCAGTGAGCCAGGGGCTGGAAGGGATCGCCCTGACAGCTCCAGCCCCTGCAGCACGGCTCCTCTCTTCCTTGCCTGCTTCTCCTCTCCCTTCCCCAGCCAGGCAGCATTGCAGTTTCTGTCAGCATGCAAGAAAATTACCTGTGATTTATCACACAATCAATGATTTTGTTGGCTTTTTTTATTTTGGACACAGAAGCACATTATAATGCTCTCCACACTGAAATATAGGGGTAGCAAATCCACCTGCCTGTGACTGTCTTTTTGGCCTCATAAAAAGCCTGGAAAATGAAAGCAGGAACAAAATTGTCAGTTTGTTGCTTTTTTGTTCCCCTCTACAAGCAGGAAGGAATTCTTAGCTATTCTGCAGAGCCAAAGCCTGCACCTTCAGGTTACTAAACTGGTGCCAGAGCTACAGCTGGAGTCACCCACTTCAAGCATACAAAATGCCTCCACCGGGGAGCTGCTGTGGACGAGTCCCTTTCTGCAAGTGAGAATTGGCTGCTGCATTAACAATGACCTCTCTGCTTCCCTCTCCTAGTTGCTCTCCGTTCTTCCCAGAGAAGCAGGCAGTAATGCTGCTTATTTTTTATTAGAAAGTATTAAGCCTTGCTCCCTTGTAATGCTGGGAGCCAAGTCCTTAGCAAAGAAATGTTTCTATGTTCCTTGTCAGTACCTTGCAGGATAAATTACTTTTGTATCTGATGAAAAGAGGGCCCTCAGCAAATTTTATCATCAGAGAGCAGCTAATAACACAGAATAGTTATCTTTGTACATGGAAAGTGAAAACACAGAAGTGAAGCCTGAGTTTTCCTCAATTATTTGAAAGGGTTTAATTAAACAGTAAGCAAATAAACAAAAATACCCAAGGCGAGGTAGAAAGCACAGAGTGAGGTGGTCTTGCAGAGCTCTGGGGGTGGTACCAGTGGAGGGGGGAAGAAGGCCTGGGGCATCACATCCCCATCCCCTCTGTCCAGGCAGGCATCCCCACCACACTTCAATGTGGAGCCCCAGGTGGCCACAATGGAAAAATGTGGGCTTGCTACCTGCACCTGTGAGGGGCAGCTGCAATAGAGTTGGTTAGCTTTAGATCAACATTGCTGCTGGATTGTTTCTCATCTCCAGTGAGTGTTCCTCACTGAAAGAATGACTGAGGTGACCAATTTCTTGCAGTCTAAGTTGTTATATGAGGTGAGTGATGACTTTAGTAAAAGCTGCAAGCATCTGAGCCATCAAATAATAATTTTTGACATCCCATTCCCAGTCTGCAAAGTTTCCCTTCAGAAAGCTCATATCTAGGGGAATCACTAAATCCCATCTCAATTTTACAGATCCTCCTTGTGCTGATGCTAATTAATGGACATCTTAAATGTCTAACCAGCTATTACAAATCATTTTAAATAGCTTCTGCAATAACACTTCCATCAGACTCCTGCAGTCCTGCCGTTTGCCTGCAGACATGTTGGTGCTCCATCCATCACACAGCAGCCAGGTTTTACAGCCTGACACTGAGGAGATCCTGAGCAGCACTAAACCATCGCTGATGTGCCACGTGTCTCTCCCAACCTCACAGGACCGCACGCTTCCCATCGGTGTCAGCCACATGCTGCCTGCCGGCTCACCTTGATGCCTTAACTTTTAGCTTTCATGTTTTCCAGGTTCTGTACTGCATTAGTACATAATTCTGAACTTCATATAAAGGGTTAGCAAGTTCTCTTCACAGTTTAGTTAGACAAAACAATCCTTTTCCAGCCTGAGAACCAAGGACAGACACCATTGCAGCTTCAGGCCCAAAATGTGTAAACAACAGCGAATTGAGGAGAGCAATCTGAGAGGATGGGACTTCATAACCTCAAGCTGTAATTGGACAATTACCCCCAATATGTAATTGGATGAAAACTTATAAAAGTGTGAAAATTCGTGACCCAGCATCCACCTTGGGTGAAGCCATGGCTGGGCTCTTGCACTATGCAAGGTGCATCCTTTGAAGGCCTTTTAATAAATACCTACTTTATTCCTTTAACACTGTCTAGCCTCTCTTCTAGGTAGCCTCTCAAGGCATCAGCCTCAGAGCAGGGGCTGGCTGCTGCAACACACCCAGCCTCAGCCAACACCTGCAGATTAAGGGCAGTGTTAAGTGACCACTCTGATATTTGTGAATAGAATGTGATAGTTTTGATGGGAGGAAAAGAGAAATCTGACAGCTTGTCCTGCTTACAGACAGGCTCAGGCTTGCCCATGGCCAGTGCTGTAACACATCACAGATGCAAAGTTAGAGTATTTTTTTTCCTGTTGTTTTTTCTGAGCTGCAGCACAAGGTGATACTGAGGGAGACCAAGCCACTCTTGCAGCCTAGTGAGAAGCAACTTCTTCATGCTTGGGCAGGAAAAACTCAATGCAATATATGCTGTGTGCCACAGCTGGGGGATGGTCCAGCACCCATAGCCCTCTACGCAGGCTGTCATGAGATGGAGAGCAACAATTTGTATTTGTATGTGTAAATATGGGCTGCTTTCCCTCACACGCTGCCTTTCCCTCTCCTCTGTAGTTTGGCAGGACAATTTCCCGTACCCAGCCCCACACACAGCCATACATGCATGGAAGACCTCTTTTTAGGGACTTGCAGCTGAACATGTGCAATAGGAAGAGAGGGACTGTGGATAGATGACAGGGTAAAAAAGACAACGGTGTGGAAGTTGCTGCGGAAAATACAGCTGCTACTCCCTGGATGGAGCACGGTCAGCACAGCCCACCTTCCACAACACAGCACAATCTAAAGGGGACTAAAGGGTGGGTGGAGCAGACACACCAAGGCCAGGCTCTGTTGAAACGCTTGCAGAGGAGGGATCTCAGTGGTACTTTCCAGCTGATAAACCCCTGAAAACAGCAGCTGAAAACCAAGGGAGATAAAGAAAGATGTCTTGCTGTTGAATCAGCAATCGTGGTGAAATCTCTCTCCTTGGACTGGCACATGTCCCCATCACACGTGTCCCAGCTGTTTTGGGGTGTTGGCAGACCAGACAAGCACAAAGGGTTTGAGTTAATCTCCCCTTTTCACGTGACAGGGACTTAGACACACAGAGCCCATACTCAACCCAAGGGGTTTTTCTGCCCTTCAGGGACTCATGGTTCTCCAAAGGGCCATCCAATTTCTGTAGTGTGCATTTACCAAAGGACAAAAACTTACCAAAAAACAGCCCCTGACTTGATGCATCAGGTCCCAGAAGCAACTCTTGAATGGAAAAAATGGAAGTTTGGTCCAATTGAAGACAAAATGTGGTACCTGGGAGCAGGAAGTTGTTGGGTCTAAATTCACCCAGCTGTGTACTTCTCCCCAGGGCCACCCCAGACCCAGGTATTGGGATCTACTTGGGGCAGGAAGGGGCCACCAGAAGCCCTGATCTGACTCGACTTCAGCCAGCACTCCTTTCCAGTCCATCACCATGGAACAGAAAGGCCACATCACCATTAAGGTTCAAACTGACTTACTGTCTCTCAGGCACAGCAATCCTGTCTGTTTCAATGTGGAGTCCCAGCTCCTGGTGAGCACTTGCTGTGGTATCCCTGCCTGACCAGCTCCTGCCTACCAGCTCCTTGGAGAGCAGCAAGGACACCACCCAGTGGAGATAAACCTGGAACTGCTACATGGGACCGGTCACAAATTTTCATGCAGAAAAATAACTTGTTTCATTCAAAGCCAAATTTCCTGCCTGTCTGACACTTAATGAAATTCCCTCCTGGGAAAGCATTAAGAGGAGTTGAGATGCTGTCATTGGAAGGTAAGAACAGACTCACAAATCCATTTTGAAACACTGTTTCTTTTCAAAGCATTAATATTAAATGTCAATATAAGCACAAAGCTTCTGATTTTATCTGAACAGCATTCCACTTAATATGAAACAAGCACACGGGGAGAACACCACCAAAATCCTTTGGTATTTGTTGTCACCCACTCAGGTTTCCCACCTTGGACCCTTAGAGGTGGAAATGCTGTTCTGACCAAAGTTGAGCCCTGCTTGGTGCCAGTGTGACTGTCCCAGCCTACTGGTGTGTAACCCTGTCCCTTACTAGAAGCAAACACAACTAGTCAGCCCTGAAATCAAATATTGCCCATGCTTGGTAGGGGGCTGAAGCCTCAGGGGGAAGGATTCAAGTTGTCTTCCCTAGTGCAGGCACAGACCAAATGTTGCCAGCCCTCACAGCAATGCTCTGTAAGTGGTCACAGGCACATCGCTAATGGAAACAACCTCTGCAGTGCCTGTTCAGGAGCGTGGCAGTGAGCCAAGGCCCCAGGTGTGCAGAACCATAAAGCTCTGGCTACTGCTCTTTGACTCCCAAAATTCAGACTTCTTCTCAAGACCTTCTGCTCTGTTAGATAAGGAAGTAATCTTCCTTGTCCCACTACTTCTGGGCAGCCCACTCCCATCTGAGCTGGCTCCAAGTCGTGAGTTTAGTTCTTTGCTCCTCAGTCCCCTTGTGCTGGAAGAGGATCAGCTCCCAGGGGAAGCTGTAGGGTTAGTGTGCTCCACGAGCATGAAGGGCACCCATGGCAGGTTGCATGGTGAAAGGTTGGGTTACAAGAGATGCAGGATGCTCTCCCACTCTGTCGCCCCTTAGAGAGTTTAGCATTAACATCCTTCAATCTGCACAGGCTCTCTTTGCAGCTGAAATCACCCACTTAGGTGGTCAGAAAGCAAAGAGGCCTCCTTCAGCCTAAAAACATTCAGCTCATGAGCCTGCTCTCCAATAATCAGTGTTGCAATACTTTTGGCAATCTCTTTCTCAGTGATATCACTCCTTGCATTTTGTTATCTTCTACCTGCATGAAATACTGAAATGCAAGAAATTAGTGCTCACAGCAAGCAGTCACATCAGCATTTCAGACCAACTTTTCCCTTATCAGGGTGGTAACAGTCACTTTGCAATAAAAACAAAGCTCCTTTCTTCAAGCTCACTATGCCCATCTGTGCACCAGGTCCTTGTAAGCAGGTTTGCCTCAGCTGACAGTACGTGATGGATCCCAGTCTGATCAGCAGGGCTACACACCAAATGCACAGTGCCTTGAAGCACATGGCTTCCATACTGCAGCTGAGGAACTGGAAATTTGGGAACTGGTTGTGCCAAGTGTGACCAACCAGCTTTGGCTCTCGGCCAGAGACACCTGGGCTGGTGCAGAGGGGATGGCAAAGAGCAGCCTAGGCACAGGGATCAGGGGTAATCCAAGAGAGGGAACACAAGGTGTCTCTTGGGTTTCTGGGCTCCAGCTGACAGCAATACCCATGGCTTAGTGGCATGGTTGGCCACCACTGAAAGGAACCAACTGATTCTCTTTTCCTTTTGTGCTATTTGGAGGTCTTCAAATCAAACACCTGACTTGCTCCACACATATTGGCTTGGTTTTAGGGCTCAATGAGGATGAAAATGCACAAGAGTAGGAGAAAACACCATTTGTGGACAGAGCTGGATCTACCTGCAAGTCACCAGGATTTGCTTCAGCAGCACAGACTTTTCCCCCTTTTCACACCCACATCACCAAATATGCAGTTTGAGAAAAGAAGTATTAGGTTTTGCTTAGAAAACACATGACACAGCATAAGATTTTGCTGCAGGCATCACTGTTGTCCAAAAGCTGGCCAGGCATTCATCTCATCTGGGAGCAATCCAAAAGGGCCAGACCCCTAGAGGAGCCTCCAAGTGACCAGGAAGCTCACACATCACTGCCCCCAACCTCTCAGATACAAGCCAAATTCCACAGGGAAGGAGAGCTTTTACTTTGATAGTTCCATTCAAATGACATTGTGAAAGCCAGGGGTGAAGGGAAACTTCATGCTGACATTACAGGGGACAAACCACAAGCTTCTGTATGATGTGTTTTACACCACCAAGGGCCAGAAGAGCACTACAGGGTAATGAGAAACCCTGGGTAGGTGATTCTGTGAGTAACCTGGCAAGAACAGTCATCAAAAACAGTAACACTTGTGTTTTCTGACACCAGCTCCCAAGCTCTCTTAGTAAAAGCCAACTTAGCTAAAATATGTTCTTGTACTACAGTTGTGGTTCACAGTTGTGGTTTCTTCCTCCTAACAAAACTGCAAGGAAAGAGACCATTTAGTCACACAAGACTGCTTATCAGTAAAGAAAATACAAATTTACTTTTATTATAACCATAAAGAGGCATTAATTTAACAATTAGCTGTACATTCAGCACTCAGGTATATTTGTCCCAAATAAATTCAATTCTCTTACTGCTAAAAAAAGAACACTTCTCAGCAATGCACAAACTGTGCTTATTAGGATGTTTATTGTCTCTGTATTGCAGTTATCTTGACAGACAAGTCTCAGGATACAGAATAAAGCTTTACTCTTGGACCAAAATAGGAGGCAACATTTTTATTTAAAAAAATTAAAAACAGCAAGTTTCTAGTCAGATAATATAAAGCATCTTAAATTAATCTTTTGAAACTATTTACACTATTTGTAAACGTAAATATCTGGAACTGTACATGTTTAAACAAATGTTCATTTAGCAAACAGGCTGTATAAACGGATTGCTCTTCTAATCCTTCCACCAGCTGTCCTAGAGCTCTCTGGGTACTCTAAGAGAGAAAAAGATCCCAAGCACAAGAGCAACTACTGTCATGGTTTACCCTTCACAACTCTTCTGTACAATGTCTGTATTAAGTTAGTCATAACTCTGTACAGTGACCATGCAGTCCTTCTGAAAAACCGTATAAAAAACAAATATACATATATTACAATGCCCTGGACATTATTTTACAGCCTGTGTTTCTACATAAGTAAAGGGAGAGGATAAGTTTTTCTCCTTTTCAGTTCCTTTACTTAGTTTTTAAGGAGTCATGTAAGGTCCTATGAGTACCATTTGTGTATTTCAGCACCACTGCTGTAACACCCCTTGTGGTAGCTTTCAGTCCTACCTTCTTATACTCCAGCCTTGTTATTTATATCAGGAAAATTATTAAATCAAAATATCACTAATGTGCAAGGAAATTTCTTCATATTCAAATGTACAGAACAGGCTTTATAAATAAGTTAAAGATCTGTCACATCACCCAATACATTTTCATTCTGCAGTGCTGCACAAAGAAGATTTACACACTGAGAGACCCTGAAGTGTTCATTTCATTAAGGGCCAGGCATTTAGCATCCAGCTTTCCACACTAATGTCCAATTAATGCTCACTCAACAGCGTGCACTGTTTACCAGTTACCAAGTACTTATCCTCTTTACAATGCAGATTTGACAGCCTTGCACATCAGTTTCAGGCATCCCCACACCCCTGATTAGCACTTTCTCCACGCACAACGTGACACCACCATCTTATCTCGAGAAAGGCAAAAAAAACAACTCCGCCCTAAAATTATATTGCTGAAAACCTCAACTCTAAGCACTGCTGTAAAAAGCATCTGAAAACATGCAGTTCACTCAGAACCAGCAGCAATTATGTTGCACAGCTTTCCATTGCAAATCCCAAGGATCTGAGACTCTTCACATGGAGAAAGGCTAGAGTATACTTCAGGTCAGACCTCACAGCTCCCAGTCACAAGAGTGTAAGAAAGACAGCCCATCCAGTGTTTCAAGAAACACTTCACATGTGGGAAATTAAGGTTTTCCAAGCAAGAACCTCTGAATTACTTTCAAGCATGTGGTGGATTACCAGGATTTTCAGGAAAGTTAGAGAAAAACTCATGCCTGCTTAAGTCAAATTGTCATACCAATATGGTCATCTCCCAAGTCTCACGAATATCTATTGCTGCTCTCATTTGATTCCCTGCACTATATTTCCAGCATCTATTTGAAAGTGTGACTTTCCATTGCATATATCAACTCATTAAAGGAAAGCAAGAATGGTTTTTATGCTAAAAAAACAAACAAAAAAATTTTCAATTTTGAAAATATCTGGAAAAGGCAGTAATTGAGCTTCCAAGAGAGTGATTAGTAAAGGGGTTTTTGTTTCATTTTCTTCTGCCCACTGCTCAAGCCAGTGAACAGGAAAACCTTTACCAAATCAACAAACCTGTTCATTTTGGGTGTTTTCCCTAAAACAGGGTTAAGCAGCCAGATAGTTTTGATGCAGACTGGACTACACAGTGGGATCCTTCATTTAATTCAAGCAAATGTCTCTGCATTCCCTTCACTCCCTGGTATTTGGCTGAAGCTTATTCTAAGCAGCCTCACTGTTGGGCTACTTGGACATCGACAACAGTAAGTTCACCTGAAAGACAAAATGAAACCCTACATTAGACAGAGTAGCCAAGTTTTAGAACTAATGTGTCATATTTTAACCTTTAAACAGGATTCCTAGGAAGCACATTAATCAGAAGACAGTTACAAAACAACAGCCAAAATTTCCAGTCAAATGCCTACTCACAGGCTTTTTAAAATGCAACTGATGACCATGCTGACCACACATTTCAGCAGTCACAAACTACTGTGATAAACTTCCTAAGATAACTTCATGTGTTGTCAAGAAATTCCAAAAAACACTGACATAAAATATTACCATTCACCTCAAATATCTGAAACACACTTGGGATCCTTCACAGTACTTGTTTCCCATAGATTACAATACGGATTCCCACACACTTCAGCTTGTAGGATAAGTGATCCTAAGGTTCATTAGGTAAATAATGAGAGGAAGCCATCTCCTCCAAGATAACCTCACCTCCTTATGATGCATCACTCCCACTCCAGGACAGTGCTCCAGGACAGTTATCACACATTCCTGTGGCCACATGTACTGCAGGCAACATCCACTAATCCACAAACTAGATTACCTGTTTAAACCATCCTGTGATAATCAAGATGCTACCTACACTCCCTAAGACTACTAAGGTCAAAGTGACATTTTTAAAAGCCTACTTGGTTTCTGACAGAGAATCCTAATAAGAGGCAATTCTTAATCCAAATTATCTCTGAGACTACAGACCATGTAGGGTTACACTTCCATAAGCATCTGCACATTTTCTCACTACAATCCACTTTAAATGCACTCTAGTAATTCATTCTCATGCTTCCTAAATGTAAAAGCTGCTGCTTTTTGTATTTGTCAAAAGAAATAATGCCTTCAAATGCACAGGTTTTTTTAAGGTATATTCACTGGCTTTGATACCTTTCCAAGAAGCCAATGCCAGGAAATGGCAAGATTCTTCTACAATGCTGTAAAACTCAATCCCCAGCAACATCAATCACCACCTTGGTTTAAGAAAATCTATTAGACATTCATTAAAAAACCTACCAAACAAAGTCCCCTCCTAGCTGAGAGTCATAAGATTAGATAAAACCCAAAGTTTAATCATCCAGGATTAAGGGGGATAAGAAATAAATAATGATTCTGAACACTGGAAATACAAAATATTAAAAAAATCTATGTTTATAAAAGCCAGTCACATGAAAGAGCAACTGATAAAACAGGGAGCTTCAATATATACCTGTTCCATTGAAGGACAAGCTATGATCTGGAGGTCTTCATTACTAAATTCTTCTTTTAACAGAGCATGGAGTTTCTGGAACATTTGCTGAATGTTATTCTTTTAAAGGAATGAAGAAAAAAATCAATATTAAAAAACACAACACCCATTTTAAACCGAAACAAACACAATGTACATGGAATAGCTACTGAAGTGACCAGGTAGGGGGAAACAGTCAAGCTTCAAGAACTTTTTTCTAAAACAAGCCCCAAAACAGCTACAGGAATCCACATTAGTCATGAGATAAAAACTTCAGCTTAGATGTCCTAAAGTGAAACACTGAGTCCTAAAAACTTAACCTGGAAGCTTAAAACTCAAGCTTGGCTCTCCTGGTTGTTTACAGCAGGTTTTCCACTGAATCTGTATCACCCTCTCTGCCTCTGGTGCTCTTGCCCATGCATAACTGACCAAAATCAACTGGTTGGTGTGGGACAGAGTTGATTTTCCTTATGGCAGCTCATTTGGTGCCAGGTGGAACATGTACACAATAAAGAGCAGCAGTTACTTCCCTGTAATATCCATGTGTTGCATAGTACAAGCGAGAACAGTACAGCTGTTTGGATTTGGCTTTTTTAAGTTAAAGATATCACCATGAAACATCTACAGGAAAACATGGCAGCAATACTCACCCTGACTGGCTTGAACAGAATTAATTCTGTATCTTTATTGGACAAGTATAAGGACATGCTTCGTAAAGTTGATGGCAACTTGGTTTTTATTGTCTTGTAAGTGGAAGAGACCAGATCATTGATCTTTGCTGAAAGTAAGAGAAAATATGTGTAACAGGCTAAAATGGAGTTCTGCTTGCTGAAACCTATACTCCAGAAAATCACCTCCACTCTCCTGGGGCGGATCATTACCAGAGGTTTGAGTGGAAGGGAGAGAGGGGGCGCTGGGCTGTGCAGTGTCAAACCCATCACAGGACCACAGCCTGCTAGACACTGCTTCATTTCCCTGCAGAAAATGCACCCATCCCATTTCTGAAAGCTACCACATCCTCCTGAGGTTTCTGAAATCACAGGCCTCCAATAGAAACTAAGTTCTACATAGGCTCCCTCCCAGAAAACTTATCTGGAAAAGCAACTGCTGGGAAACAGTGCTAGCAAAGAGAACAGAATATTAAAAATCCTCCTTACTGGTTATAGGCCATGTCTGTGAGAGGAAAGGCTGCGCAGAAATGTGGATTTTGAATTAACCAGACAGGATTCCTCTGTCAGACAAAACCTTCTTTCTTTATTGCTAGGAATTTTAATGATTTTACAAGATCATTGCCTAAAGGCCAGGGGGAAAATACATTTTGTAGTTTTAAAGTACTGAAATTAAAATCCTATGTGGGTTTTTAACCCCCTCAACTTCTGCCACATCTACATTTTCTGCCTAGTCCCACTTCCCAGACAAATGACTCCAGGAAACAGCAGAAGCTCTGCTTCGATCTGCTTCTACACACATAATTATCTCCACATAAACATTAAAAATACTCCTGAAGAAGTGAGAGATATTAAGTAGAACCTCGAGTTAGCCCTTGAGAGTGTATGACCCATGGAGCAGCACTGAATTATGTATGAACATGGCTGGCTTTGCATCTTAAGAATATGATGCAACAGAAGGTTCCAGCGTATGATTTGGAATAATCAGATTTTTTAATCCAGAAGCACAATTCTGTAAAGTGAAGAGCAAAACAACCAAGGAGCATCTAAAACTGCTCCAAATGTTCCTATGAAGTGCTCACAATTGAATTTTTAAAAAAGAGGGAAACAAACCCAGATTCCATTTTTGCATGGGAACAGTAAAACTGAAAACAAAGTAAATACCAAAAGTACAGACAAGAAGGGCTTCAATGAGGATTCATTCTTTCCTACAAAAGTAAAAGCTTTATCACTATGTAATTAATGAATTCCTTTAAGCACATTCTGTATGCAGTTGCAGAAATGCTGTTTACATGCAGGAACAATCACAGCTTGAGAAATACTCAAGGCATTCACCTACTGCACCAATTAAACACATATTCTGAAGTTTGTCAGGTTTTTAGAGCTGGCTTAAGACACATAGGCTCAAATGTAAGCCAGGATTTGCAAGAAAAAAGTAGACAGTTGTTTTATGTAGAATTTTTCAAAATCAATCACAGTCTTTCAGTTGAAGTTATTCTGACCACCTCTTCAGATTCCTAATATTACATTAATATAAACCAAAGTAAATACCTGGTTGTGCCCAAGGTTGCTGTGAAAGGCTGTAATTGGGACCTCCTTGAGTGGCCATTGTTTTTAAAGCAGCTACCTAAAACAAGTAAAATCAACAAAATGATGTTTCTTTCAATTGAGTTCACAATAAAATGACCAAGCAAAAATTGCAGAACTCTCTTAAGATACCACAGTGTACAGAATCTCCACTGCTCTGTCTCTTCCATGACCTGACTTAACAACACACAGGAGAAGCAGCTTGACAAAAATGCAATTCAAAATTACAACAGTGATCAATTCTTGAAAGTAAAATTCAAAATGGGATTAAATTTACAAAGATGCTTAGGCACCTAAGGATACAAAACCTCAAAAGAGACTTATCCTTAAGCAGCTTAGTCAAACTCCCCGGATTCCCCAAGAATCACTGAGATCACTCAGACAATCTACCAATCTCACCAGTTACCCATCTGTGTTTTAGGCATGCCACTGACCCCTACCCCAGCATGACAGGCATGAGTAAATTTCATACTGTAATCTTCTAAATTTTCAAAAAATCAGCAGCTGAGATATCTGCAGTCCATGCAATGCTGCAGCCCCAGTTTCTGAGAGGTCATGTCACTTATTCTCAGGATCTAATAAGAATAGATCCTGTTGAGAGGTTTTCTCACTAGAAATCCTGACCTCTAGAGCAGGTTCTAGAAAGAAATGTATTGTGACAAGACAGCTAATACTCTAAGACCTCCTTCAAGAACACACATGACCCAAGACTGTTTTTGAAGGCTTACAAATGCAATCAAAGTAGTTCCTGCAAAAAGAAAAGCTCCTGCCAACCTTCACACACCTGTTACAATTCAAGGAAAAATTAAAGCTTCTTGATCAAAGAACACAAGGGCTGCTTGTAAAAACAAACTATGACATGTTCCTTTAACCCATTAATCTTAAAAATGCCTGGAAAACTGCTGTTGTAACATAAAGGAAAGCACACAATCTTCAGCTAATCACACAGCTCTAGCAGATCGTCATATACTCAATTTAAATACCAATTCCCTTATCCTACCAGTACTTCAGTTAGGTTAACAAACATACAACACATTTGTACCTTTGTCATGAACTCCTCCAGCTGGTCTATAAACTGTTTGGTTTGCTGCTGAATAAACTGCTCACAAGCTGATTTCAGATGACGATCTACATCTTTCTTGGAGTCAATATAATGTTCTCTGATTTCTGGAGTACCCTTGAACAAGAGAACAATTCTCTTCTTTTTACTTGCCAGAGATCACCACACACTTAAATGACCCAATTCTTCTTAATGCAATAAGACTCTGCATTACCTCCAGTAAGAACTGTATCAAGGCATTGTTGCTGTTCAGTCTAAAAAATCTTGAAACTGCCTTAGGATTCAGGATTTTAAATGCTGCATCTGTGAATCAGAAAGTCACTCACATTGTAAGTCAATGCCACTCAGCTCCAGGAACTACAAAATCTAATCACTCATTTACGCATAAAAAATGGCCCAGCATGAATGATTATGACTACAACATTAATGACTCTAGCACTGCTCAGACTGGATGCACAAATTCACATGCACAGAAGCACACAAAGTTTAATTCATTACTTTTCAATGGCATCTATGGTACACCTGTAGCTAACAGTCACACAGTCTAAACAGATAAATACGTTACAAGAAACTAACAAGATGTTGATATCAACTGCAGTGCTATAAGCATGAAAATTATGTGAGCTCTCCTCTTCTTGTTCCTGTAATCCACAACTGGAAGACTTTTACGTAAGCTATTTAGGCATTTATAAACAATATGCAAAATTTTGCACACATTGCCTGGGAAAACCAACTACAGTTACATTAAATAACTTAATTGGCACTTTTTTCTTCTGTGCTTAGCTGTTTTAGTTAGGACTAAACAGCAAAGCATCAAGGTTGATAAACTTTCATGTTTATGTTCTCTACACATAAGTCTCAAGAAGGAAAAGCAACAATGTCTGTAATTAACACAAGATACTGAAATTACACCTATAGTCTCAATAGGATACTGTCATGCTGAAATCTAGTCAAATTGGGAAAAAGAAAATTATTAGTTGCAGTATAGCTTTTTACCCTACTGTCAGCCATTTATCATCCAACACATTGATCTGCTTTTTTTTTTCATTTCAAAAGGAATTCTGCACTCTGTATAAAACAGGAGGAGGGAAAAAAGACATGAGAGTAAAAGAAGTGTTTTCTGAGGCATTAAATAAAGAGAGAATACCAAATATATAGGCTTGCAGATTTTGCACTGAACTAAGAATCTGCACTCCTATGCAGTGAAAGGTGAACACAGGCAAGATTATTTTTTGTTCTCTGCTTTTTTTACCAAGAATTTGAGAAATTCCAAATATTTCACAAATTCTTGATTAGAAGACTATGAGCTAGTCCTTTTTCCCACCAAGTATTTCAGTTACACGAACCTTAACATTATACTACTTTAAAGAAATTGGGCAAATGCATGACTTTTACAGTAAGCAGTATCACTTCATCTGTAAACACCAAATTAAATCTTAAACCTGTGTGCAGGAAGTTTGGCCAGAAAAAAAGTTTGACAGTAAAACTATTAGCCATATTACTTTTCTTCTACAACTCATCCCAAATATAAGAGCCCTACTGGCCTATGCTGCACCACAGTAAGAATTAAGCACAACATACATCTTTTCAACACCGCTACCACCACGACCCAATACAAAGGAAGTGTTTTCCATTACTTACCACTACCACCTGCAAAGCACTGGCTGGCACAAAAATTTATTCCATTAAATGAATATGGAGAACAAACTTGTGTGTCAGCCAGGATAAGACACCAAAAGGATGTATTTGCCCTTTAACCTCCAGTCAACTAGAAACCACTCAACAGGTAGGAGGTTTCATTGATGTTCAAATGCAACAAGTGAAATGGTTAGTGTAAGAAATGCTTGCTTCAGAGTTAAGACTGCAGCATATTAGCAGGAAAGATAAGTTATTTCTTCAGCTTTCTCTTCTGGAATGGAAGGAGGGAAATTTGACATGCTTCCAATAATTTTTCCCATTATCCTTACAACTTGGAAAGTGCATGACAGTTCAATTTTGTACTGAGAGTTTTTTTTCCTGAATGTTATAAGGGAACAATAGTACAATTTCAAAAACCATGACCATGGCCAATACTTCTGTTTTCCTACAAGAGACATACTTGCTACATAATACCATAATACTGATGCTGTTTATTGAACTTGCAAAATAAGAAATCCTTCTCAAAACAAAAACCTCATAAAAAGGTCCAGGAAATCTTAATTTGCTCTAGCTAAGCTGACTAGGTATTGTTAAATTCACCTGCTAAGCAGCAGTAAAGGAAGATATTCCTATAACAGGCCAGAAAAGAAGAAAGACAATCCTGTGCAATAGAAATGTAGATTACTTAGCTGTTCTTAAAAAAGACTGGATAAATGAGTTAGGTCAGCAGTGAAAGCAGGCAAACGCATTTCATACAAAAATAAAGGATTTATTAGATGCATTTTGAATTGCCCACAGTAGGAGAATGGTTTTGGTTTTTTTCAGAAAAGCTAGGAACAAAGCAAGAGATTAGAAAAAGCATACAGGTCATTGCAAGTGAACATAAAATAAACCCAAAACTTTTGCTGGCACAAAGGGAGGACAATCCCATCCCATTCTGTAGCCAGCAGCTGTTTAGTACCTCTAGTTTTCTTAAGGTCCAGGGAAATTTCCTTAATGGTGAAATCAGTGTGGAAAGGAGCAATTTGTTCACGAAGAATCAGAAGGTGTTTTATTAAGAAAAGCTGTCCATCGACCTGGGTCTACAGCACAAGAGAAAGAACATGCATTACATGCAAAAAAAAAATACCCAAACAATTAAATGAGGAGCAAAGTTTCAACGTTTCCACTTTTATTAGTTAACAAGCTTTTTCCATTAGTCTGTAGTGTGATTAACTACTCTGGGATCAACAAATCCCACTTCTGTACTATGCCTAATACACTGCACTACAGAAGCATTACTTCAACTTTAATGGGATACTTTATTCCCATTTCTTAGAAGAATTAGATTACACAGCCATATTACTAAATGTCCTCATTAAGTAAAGGTATCCACTGTTTGAAAGATACAAATTTATTCTTCTTCTGAGAGAGGAATTATTTGATGTAATTCATATAATTTATAGTTGAAAAACATGAGGTTCTAAATTTGTTTTCATCATTACAATGACTAAAAAAAGTCAGTGTTCCTGTAAATAATTTTTATTAACTCTGCTGTTCTGCACAGGTCTTACAACACATTTTTCTCATGTCATTAAACACAAAGCTTAGTTAATTTCAAAACAGTAGAGCAAAGACACAAAGAGTAAAAGAAGGCCAAGTTCACTCCATCTGAACAATCCATTTTGCACTGTTTGTTATTTTAACTACATGCTTTATATCGTGTGCTGGTTTTAATCTTTAAAGTTCATGGCTCATTGAGGTAAAAGGAGAAGGACTCTAGAATTCAAATTTGCTTTTGCAAGCTGGAGGATTTTTCCTTGATATAATGTTAAATAAAACAGAAAAGAAGAAATCAGATTTAGGTCTGCAGTTTCAACAAATAGAAATTTCACTAAAAATGAGCAGTGGAAAGGGCTTCTCGAGTTTTTTGGGTTTGGCTTTTTTTTTTTTTTTTATTCTTATATGCATCATTTCACCAGATAACATTAAATTAAAATGCATCAAGAACAAAGTGGTAGAGATCCTAGTTCTGGGGCAACCTATTTAGGGTTCATTGCAGGATGAGTTTCATTCTCTGCAATACTTTTAAATCAATGCTGACCAGGTACACAGTGCTGGAATTAATATTTAATTGCAAAATTCTGAAATCAGTTACACTGAAATAGTTATCTGCTCAAGCTAAAGGGAAGTGTAGTCTGCATTTCTTTTTAAAGATGCTATGTTTAACAGATTTTTTAAAGGACACTCAAAAGAGACACTTTAAAACAGCTCATTTCCAATCAGAACTAAAACCTTTTTCATTACTAAATATTTACTGCTTATAAAAATCCAACAATTTTAGCCTACTAAGACTTTTCTAATTCACTTCCTGGTTGTTAGGAATTTGCAAATTACTACAGGATTTAAAGGAACTGTGACAGGAAAAAGAAAGTTTACTCCAACTACTTAAACATAGATAAAGTTTAAATAACTTGATGAATCTGCATTGAATTCTGAGCAATACATCAGATCAAACCTTTTGATATCATACAGTTCTGAGCAGAGAATACTTAAAACTTCTTCCCAGTGAACATAAATTAGAAAGATTTTTAAAAATTCAAACAATGGAGGCAGAGAAAAAGAGAAAAGAGTAACAGGCAGTAAAAATAAATACAAAGTCCTCTAGCTGAAATTTCCCTTTAGGCATCACTTCACTGAATTCCCATGAGTTAGAGCAGCCTGTAAACACGATTGCTACAATCTGTATTCCACCTTTTCAGACAGACTACCATGTGAGTCATTATCTTTGCCCTGCAATACATTAACCATAACTAAGAACTGGCAAATTCATCAAGTCTCTGGGGGCAGAGCAACATGCTTTGACTAAGATTTTAACAGAATTCTGAACCACTGCTTCATGACTTTAGATATACAAGGGGCTGGGGGCTGTGAAAAACATACCCAAAGCACAGATTCTGACCTTGTTTTTGCTGATGGAATCAGCAGCTCCCAGCAGCGACTGGATGCAGGCAGATAAGGCCTCTTGTGATAATCCCTGAAACACTGCCCTCTGCAGGGAAGAGGAAAAGGAAAAAAAAGACCAAGAGGTGTTAGCAAAGCTTAGTCAGAATTTTAAGAGTTGCACTTTGTGAACAATGTGTTTACCAGCTTATAAAACTCCAGATTAACCAGCTACAAGCATGTTGGCTAAGTGCAGTGACACAGGATGGAGCATTCACATACAAAAGCTTGCTACAACCACTCAGGCTGGATGCAGGTATCCACACGAGCCTCCCCGGCTCACCCTGCAGCTCTGAATTGGCACCTGGGTAGTGACATGGTCAGTGACACCTCACACATTCAGAGCCAACAGCATGAATGGTGTGTACTGGGTAACCTGACCAGACACTTCTTCCTGTGTCAGGGCAATTACCTATGCGTGCAAGCTACATCTGCAACAGACATGGGATCATTCAAGTGAGCTAACCTCAGGCAGACTCAAATTACCTCACATTTGTGACAGCTTAGCAAACAAACATGACAGCTGCCATGGCCCAGGGGACACGGTGCAAGTGCTTAAGTGGCAGCAAGATGACCCTACGGCTGAGCCAGCCATAGGAACACAGGTGGCTCCCACCAGCACTGCAACAGAGCCCTGACTGCCCCAGACTTGCCAGCACCACTTCATTCACGTATTCCCTATCTATAGGGTGCAGGCAAGGGGTTCTGCTACAGTGTCTCAGGGGAAAACTAAATTAACTCTGTGCAGACACACTGTAAACAACGCAGAAATCACCTCATTTACAATGGTCTAGCTGAAAACAAGGGCAAATAGTCATCTCTTTTAGTGGGATTGATATTTTAAGCAATAAAGTATTAGTATTTTCTGGCTTCTTTTTAAGCACTGGCATCTTGGTAGGAGTTTCAGGTAACACCCATCAAAGATATTTTGAAATCCATTACATGTGTCTAATAAAGATACAACACATGCAGAAAAGCAAAAACGCTTGCATTCGTTTCCTCAGAGACTTATCAGCCTTATATGCTGTTAATGAGCAACACAAAACAGATTCTAATGGGAAAGCCTTATAATATGTGTTAAGTAAACATTGCTTTTGTTTCTGCTGGACATGAAGCTTTCCAGTGTCTTAAACTTTGGAAATGTGTTCCTACATTTTGGAACATAAAGAGATGTGCCACCAAAAAAAGTTCAAAACATTTTTAAAATGTAGAAGCAGTACAGTCACCATTTTTAAGACCAGAGACATCACACAAAAACATTCATCCAGTAATTTCAGCAATAGAATCATTCCTTGTAATTGACCCAGAACTTTCTATTTTTTCTTCAATCCTCAGCTTTGGTGAGCGCAGTATCTTGAACATCAGACACTAAATTATTTCTGTAACAGCAAAAGCAATAGATGTACAAATCAGTGCTATTTTTCTAATTCTAAAAATATAAAACTGTCTTGGAAATGATGACCTAAATTTGTCAGTTCACTTGTTTTACATAAAGATAGCAGCAGAAAGACCAAGAGGTTAGAGGCCAGTAATTGTCCATTCCTAGTCTGTATTAAAATATTTAGACCTGGTGCTCTACACACTTTATAACTTCACCTTAAAAATTAGATAAAGAAATTTTTGCATACATCAATACATCTGTACAGTTTGGAGAGACACACTAGAGTCCTTCTGACAGTAGGATACCACATTCCATGCAGATCTGCAGGTGAAATCGTGCTCTGATGCCTGGGATTAAGGGATTCAGCTGAACCTGTTTAAAAGCAAAATACACACATGAAAAGCTTGCCTGTCTGTCCTTCCAAACAAAGGAGACTGTGATATAAAATTCCATTTTATACTCTCTACACAGATATATAACATTTTCTTTTACCCAAACAGGTTAATTTTTTTTTCCTTCTGAGCAGGTCAGTACTATATTTCTGATGTGAATGGAGCACAAGCCTGTGAAAGACAGGAATTTGCTTTCAGGGGTGGCCCAGCTCGACCTTTTTAAATTAGTTAGTGTTACAGGCATGTCTCCTATGACACACACCTCCCACTCAGCTAAACAGCTGAAATCATCAGTTACTGAAAAACAAATAGCACAGGAGAGAAGAGGAAAAAGAAATGGTTAGAGATCATGGAATTACAGGAAATGCTTTGGGAAATAAAGGAAAAAACATTCTATTTCTTCACTCTTTCCTTTCTGCTGGAGATAATCCTACATGGATTTAACAGTTGCAAAAAATATGGGTTTAAACATAATTTATGAACTGTAAAAGTAACAGCAAAACCAATTTTGTCATGAGGCTGTTGTAAACATAAAAAAGCGCTCCTTCTGGGTAACCTTCACAATAACACAGTATGCTCAAAATGGATTTTCTCAACACCTGACAGACAGAAGTCTGTTTTCATTTTGTCCTTAAATCAAGCTGCAAAACAGCTGAGTCAACAGCATCAGAACTCTGGTTTCAAATACCAACCATTTAAAAAATGTTAAATTTTTGTAGTTTCACCTCCCGATGGAAAATGCACTTGTGTTTATGTGATCAGCGAAGAAATCATCTGAAATAATCCAGTAATATCTTTCTACCTTTTGCAACTATAAATTTATTGTCACAGTAATTAGAAAGCCTGTAAAATCTTTTATCAGTTTGAGGTTCCTAGGCCATTTATTAGTCACTTCAGCTACTCCTGCAGGTCCTGAAATGGGAGAGAGGCACCTCTGAAGGACAAACAATCCAAATTATCTCAAACACATATCTTCAAATTATACCATATAGGTTCCTTCCAGCTCCTGAGTGCAGGTGAGATTTACAGGACTTGCAAATTCCATACACCAGGGGTGAAGTGTGATGAACTCCATTCTCAATGGGATTTGTGGAGTCCAGCTAGAAACACCTCTACAGACTTTTCAAGCCAAAAGCAAGAAACTACCATGTAATCAAAAGGAATACAAGAAAGAAGTGATAAAGAGCTGAGAAAGATGCTGCTGGGTAAATAATAACACTGTGCCACTCTGAACAATGATAAAATAAAAGAAGAAATTCTTCATGGATCTTCGATAGTAATTATAAAATTTCTAACATTCAAATGACTGGCATCAGTACAGCCACGTTTTATGAAATTTTATTTCAGTTTGCTGTAATTTACAGACACATGGGTCACATGTTTATAATGTCAAGAAATAAATACTGAATTATTTTAAATACCTATAATTTAAGAGATATGCCTGACACACCTTTCCCATCTTAGCACAGCTAACAAACAAAAGCATCCTCAGTACACATCTTGATGGCAGGGATGCTTTTCAGTGGAGAATACAAAAGCTCAGGTTTATACAAAGTACAATAGATGCCGTTGATTGCAAAAGTAGTTGCTTCATATAATGGACTGCACTTGAAGCACAAAGAAAAGAACAAGATTAGGCTGTTTCTCATATAAAATACAAAACTAAAACTTCGAGACAAAGTTCACCTTAAAAATTGCTTATGAATTTGTCTAGGAAAATAACCCTTTAAGATACATGCAAGTTTCTCACAGATGGTTCAAGTAAATGCTCACATTCCATGAGCTTTATGCATTAATTTGACAATATGAGATGTATTTCATACCAGATTTAACTAAGCTGCAGGACTCGGGATCTTCTAACCGGACATCTGAAAATGAAGCTTCAGATGGCAGCTTCTTCTGTTCCTCTTTCAAACTCTGTGCAATTTGCTGCAAAGAAAGATACACAACAATATTTTAATATCACATAACACTGCTTTGGTTACAACAGATAAAAGCATACTGAATTGCAAAAGAAACCAGCTACACTCAGCTTCCAGTATTTCAAAGACATTTAGAAGAAATAGGCAGGTGTTTCCAAAACAGTGGCAGAAATACTACAATATGATAAAGATTCACAAATACATATCTGTGTAAAGCACTGTTCTTTCCATTTTGCCTGTTTAACTGATGTCTCAATAATGACCTAAAAAGCCACCTAGAAAGAAAAGTTCAAAATAGGGTAACCCAGTTCAACACTTACTTGGATTTTAAACAGATCATTTTTGATGGCTTTATTTCCATAAATGACATGTGCAGATGGCCCAAAAGTATTCTCTAGTTTATTCCCTGCGAGAGTTCAACCAAAAGGCTTCTCCTAACATTACTCAACATTTCCACACTTCAACCTTTTCCAGTACTTGGTCAGCTTCAAAGCAACAAGAGGCAGCAAGAATAGGCAAAGAACTGCATTAATATTTGAGCAGAATAGCACAAGAAACATTTCTGCCCTGTGCTTTTAACATTTTAATAATTCATTTACTAAGACATAAGTTCTCTCTAAATAGCAAGGTTTTGAGGTTTAAAAGCAACCAAGTAGCAAAATGAATCTCAAACCAGGCAAAAACTGAAGTCTTATGAGGACATATGAAGAGCAGCATAATTTGTCAATTTGGAATGAACTTTCTCTTCCTTAACTGAAGGGCCATAGGACCTTTGATTGAAAATAAGGCATCATACAGACCAAACAGCAGAATCACTTGCCTGAAGATGCTTATTAGTCTTTAAACTTTCAGTACAAAGAGCATGTACTCAACAGACTCACTAGCTTCAGGGTTTAAAGCCCCGTGGATATCCCACAAAATTGCCAAAGTACAAACCGTAGCACAACAAAAGCTTTACATGTGTATAAAGACAATATCACAGCAACATGAGTTCACTACTGGTAATTTTCTCACAGTGTTTTGTCTGTTTGCAGGCAAGAATTGAGCCCAGTAAGGTACAGTCACACAATGGTTGGTGTCTTTCAGCCCACAGCAAAATACGTATATTTTAGGTAGGTAGGTAGAGAGGAGAGAGAGATAAGACAGACAGACAGATAGCTAGCGTCTGTATTTTTTATAAGTAATGTTCTGATTCTGAAGTCAAACAGCAGCTTCTCTACCAGCTGGTCAGCTGGAACTAAGTCCTACTATTTTCTAAGCACCACCAGCTATTCTGGCAGCTAGGTGGAAAGCAGGATACAGCAATAAAATTTGGATCTTGCCAATCCATGTTGGAAAGGCCATTCTCAGTCACCTCAGTCCTTTGACAGCTTGGGCCTCCCATTATAAAGTGAATGGCAATAGTTATTTGGAGGAGGATCTTTACTATGCTTTACTGCTTCTGTGGAGTCTTCATGCAGTTGCAGCTTGTTCTAGTCAAAAACTCATTAAAGGTTTCTCATTGGGCATTTATTTATTTATGTGAGTTGTTTCATTCTGAAACTTTCAACAATACAGTATTAACCTTTTAAAGTAAGTAGAATTAGTTTGATCCATTTCAACAGGAACATTGACTCCAAGGGTTTGGAATAACTAAAAAATTTGGTAACATTGATAAGAACTTGAAAAGGGCTTCTGGAAGCCATTGCTAACATGTTTAATTATCTAAAGCAAGTCTCCTCTCACACTGCCTGAGCACATGGAACACACATGCCTACCAAAACCTAGTTGACCAGTAATTCTTAAAACAAACTTGCAGCTAACTGGGACTGTCTAAAGCATCTTCAATTCCAGCTCAACTAGAAAACGCATTGGGTAATACCTATTACTTAAATAGGTAATGTAAATGTAAATAAAAATTCTGAAGCTTCAAGTTTTGATAAAACAGTTAACTGTGAGAACTATTGCCATTGTCACTAAGTTTGACATAAAACTTTGACATTTAGTTTAGGGTCATAATTTAATCAGCAGGTGTCAATTGAAAAATGCCAGTAATACTAAATACACCTAAGAATAGGAAAACCCAAGCTGCAAAGCACCATACTGCACAACTGCATATACTGCATGTACAAAACCAAGGACAATGAAAAAGCTGAGGCTGTACCTCCATCATTTCCAGCTTGTCAGGATAGGCGAGATCCCCCGGCGCGGGCTTGTAGCCGGTGATGTCAGTCTGAATGTAAATGTGCGTCCTATAGACAAGGCGCTCTTGTACATCTTCCAACATCTGCTTGACACCAGCTGCAAATGCACCCAGTTGTTCAGCTGAGAAAGGTAAGAAAAGGCACAAACTTGTTAATGACAAAACAAGCTTATAGAAACTCAAGTTTGAAGTATCACATATAGGATCATAAAAACCTGGCTTGCTGCAGATGGTGTCAGGCTATTTTTGGAACAGCAACATGCAGACAAATTTATGACAAACAAGGAATTTCCTGAACTTCATGCTGCAGTTGCTTTGGCTTCCCAGATTTTCATTAGGCTATGAAAATGCAACCTCACACTGATGACATCAGTTGCCTTGTTAGAATTAAAGGTTCTAATTATTTCAGACCTGGGTACAGTAAGTGCAATTTTGGTGGGAACAACAAAGCAAGGTGGCTTTGATTCTATCACAGCCAATACCTGTGGTGTTACTGTTGGGAGTTAATAAAAACAGATGACTCAATGCAGCTCACATCAAACTTAAGAATTATTGTATCAGCCCAAAATTAATTAGTAGTAAGACACCTCTTATAATAAGCCAAAAGATTAAGTCAGCAAGTTTTTGCTCATTCCCAACAGTGTTACAATCATATTTCCAGGAAAGTGAACAATTCTTCATGATTATCAGCACAACTTCAGTGACAAAGAGCTACACTGGGTGATATACCAACTACCAAGGATGATTTCTGTTTATTGCCGGGTGCAATAAAGACTCTGAAAGGATTCCATTATGCACTGGTCATACTATGAAATGAGACACCAGGTGTGCGCACTTCTATGAGACTTTGAGCTCTGCATACTCAAAAAACTCCAAAATCTACACTGCTACTTAACTCCTCTGCCAAAGTTACAATTTCTAATCTGGGAAACACGACTTTAAGTAGAACTGAAAAAAAAAATCTGTTTGCATTCCTTTATCATCATTATGAAGAAAGCTCTACATGGATGATGCATTAGCAGGGCCAAGTAAAGCAGTTTGTTAATTTGAAAAGTTAATTTAAATCAACCCTGGTGCATGCATATGCACAGGGTGGATGCTTGCTAGCATTTGTACAATCTAAGAAAACATGACTAACATCAGTACATTACTTAAAATGATGCTATGCACAGACCTTTGCTGTAGCAGATAAAGCATAATTAATATTACACAAACATGTCAAATATGAGGTAAGGTTAAGATCCACTAGAAAGAAACAAGCATCTGAAAATTCTGACTATGCAATGAAATAATTTTATCAGTTAAGAAGATTCTTAAAAACAATAATCTTCAATCTATGAGTTACCATTGTTCTGTACATGATCCTCAAGCATCTCATTTTTGAGAATCCCACAGAGCTCAGAAAGTGTTTCTAAGTGAATGACATGGATGATCATTGGCCTCAGGACATCATACAATGAAAGACACAACTTCTCCAAGAGTTCACTATGAAAAAAAAAATAAAACAAAGCAAAATACTTTCAGGATCCCTCAAAAGCAAAAGAAAACTTTATCATAAACATAGATTATTTTGTGGCAAAGATTTTTGAAAGGAAGGTGAGAAAACAAGTGTCATAGAAGACATCAGACAAGACTGTTTAAAACATAAACCCACTATTTCCTGAAGTAGGAAAAATCTTCCTTTTAAAAGATGTGGCGTATCAACTGCTTAAAAATGGTGTTACAACTTTTATTTAGTTTTAAAATAAAATTTTAAAAACCCAAATAAACAAAAAAAAAAAATCTATACAAACCAACCAACAACTCAACCTGTCACCAAGGGAAGATGCCGCAACCGGGTTTACTTGGCTTCTGTGTAAGAAAATGCTCCTGCTGAGCTCAGAATCATAACCCAAATCTTCCCTTGAGAAAAGACTCATTTGATTCCAAGGACACAACACTCTACTGGAATCAGGAGCACACAAAGAGGGATGCAGGAGGAGAAGCTTGGTAATGTTTTCTGTAATAGCTACCAACATCTCAGAGTACACTTTCCAATTTAAGTGAAGTTACGATATCAATGCAGTGACACACCAGACATCCCACTTCAATTTATTTTTTTCTTTCATATTCAAAGTGATGCATATCTTGGTTAAGACACAAACAACACTCACTCTAGACATTTTTGCCGTTCTTAATGCTCCCTTCACTAATCACATATTAGGCACTAATGCTATTGCCAGTAGCTGAAAATTCAAGTAATTTCCCACTTCGAGTTGGAAATATAAACATCAAGAACACTGAAGTAATCACAGTGTGATAAAGATATTGAGTTTACTGCACAAGTTGTTTTTTCTAATTCACAAAAATTGTCTGTCAATAGGACAATGACACTTCAGTTCCTCACACAGGAAACAAATATGCTCATGGAAATACATGGAAATAAACAAAAATACTCAGAAGAAACATTTTTAATGCCTCTCCCTTTGCATCCTATAGCACTATAAGCGACTTGGTAAAACAGTAACTCTCCATGTTAAATGCAGAAACAATGAGAAAGTTTCACCAGCCTTATTATAAAGTACAATATTCAGTCTCAGATCTCTACTTTTGGGCAGAATTTTGGTAAACTCTTATCTCTACATAGACACCTGGCTGTAATATCTTCTGAGCACCATAGCACTGCAGAAAAGAAAATGAGGCCATGTATTATGCTAAGAGAAACCTAATAAAGTATCTACTATTTGAAATGTTTTTTTAAAACATTTTATTTAGATGTAGAAAAAAAAAGGGAAGAAAGTTCTTAGGAAATGAGGTAATTACATTCCATTAAAATTAAAAACAATCAGAAGTCTATTCTCATTCTTGGTCCAAATAGCACTAGAGACAAAATTTCTGGCTGAACATTTTACATTGATTTCAATTAGGGATGTTTAGTCCAGGATTTGGACTGAAATAGCTAAATTGATTCTTAAGCAAATTTATTTCGGTCACCTCAAATTCTGAGCATGCCCCACATGAGGCCACAATTCCTCAGAAAAGACAGGGCCTACTCTGGCACTGTGGTTTATCTCTAGTGAGGCTTTATGCAGTTTTGGTTTTCCTTTAGCTTTCAAGGATGGGGAGGGTAGCAAGCAGTCTTTTTTTCAGGTTACACACTTATTCAACTTAAGCTGCACTCAATTTAAGACATTGCAACACTCAAAACCAGTGTCTTAGTTATATTAATAGGAATACACTTTAGTTAGGAACTTCATAGCAAGGGAACGTGACCCACCCAAATTTCAAAATCAAGTATCACTACTAAAATATACCAGAAAACTGGAGGAGAGGCAAAACCTATTCAGTTGCTTTACCATTACAGGTCTGTTGTAAAAAACTTAACAATACATTTACAATACAATTACTGTGTGAAGCAACAACCTGTCCCTCTTTTGGGTTTAGGCAGAGGAGATTGGGACGCTATTCTCGGCAGAGGAGACTGGGACACTATTCTCGTCACGCATCCACTACCCTGCCTTCTGTTCAACCCAAATACAGGCAACATGCAAATATTCCTTAACAGTAAGAGCAGCTCATTAAATCCTTCCAGAAAAATAGCTGGAGTTCATCAGCCTAATTTCAGACCGAAACAAATGAAAGCACTTGTGCAACAGGCTGTGTAAAACAGGCTGTACAAAAACAGCTGAGAGCTGTTGACTTCTACAGCTATTTTCAAAGAATCTGAGTGTCTTTAACTCTTTCAGACTATCTACAGAGCATTTGCAAAGATTATTTATGGAGAATGGGAACTATCAGCTTTGCTTGAAGAAAGAAGAAAACACAAGAACATAAAATTCTGATGCTAGAAGTGATCGAGCTGTTTTTTTATCTTGCTAGTTCTTACCAAATCATTTGAACACAGCTCTGTTTGCCTTAAAATATTGTCTGCAACATCACAACGCACTAAATACAACATCCAGTAAAACAAAACCAGCATCTACCACCTACTCCAGTTTTGGTGTTGGTTTTGTGAAGAACTCATTGTAAAGCTGGTGCTCATCCTGGCATACATGGACCATAAAGGCACAACCACTTCGTACCTGTATTCACAGAAATACAAATAGTTGATTATTAAATTCTTTCCCCTGCATCAATATCACAAGAGATATTAGAGGTATTATTACTATGTATTATACTGTGTTGCGATTATTACAGCTATGAATAGACTGAAGGTTTGTAAAATTCAAAAGCAATGAGATGAACTCTAAGACTATGGGCTGAAAAGATATTACTAGCCAAATAAAAGCTCACTGTACAACTTCTGTCCCTTTTTTGTTTCTGAAATTTAAGTAACCACATTTTGTGCTTCTTTTTTTATCCTCCTCCCTCTGTGAGGTTTGTAACAGGGAGGCGTTTTCACAGAAACAAAACATGTACGGCTTGAAAATATCAGTAGAATGTTAATGATTCAAACTCACAGAGAACAGTAACAATTCTGCAAGTAAATGACTGAATTAAGTAAATTCATTCTTCCTGAGGGAGAGAGGATTAAAACATAACAAAACCCTCACAACACACAATTACTTTACCTACCAGAGCACAATGATCTCTGTTATTCTGACTGGTTAATTCTGTAACAGTGCTAGCGATACTTGGACCAAGCAAAAGCTCCCGCTGGTCGAGGTAACATTGATGGATTTCATTGAGAACTTGCTGATACCTAGCCAAGAAATTAAAACAGTAACTGCATCCTGAAGATCATTTTCTGGCACACATAAAATGCATTCTAATACCCTCTTTAGGTCTATGTAATTTCAGTTTTTAAAACTTTCTTTTAAACAAATAATGTGTTTAACAGTACCTAAACAAAAGCAAATATTTTCAAAACTTAAAACTGTTGAAGATAAATTATGTAGACATACTCACTCTGGCATTTTTTCAGATCTTTGCTCTACTTGTTCAATAAGAGTCTACTCAAAAAAAAAAAAAAGAGAAAGAAGTATTATCAATAAATTACTTTTTTGTAGTAATTGGAAAAGAGTTTGTAGTATTTTTCCACAGATACAATATGCAATCTTTGGACATTCACACTTGCACAATATGCAATCCCTGCATTCACCCTTCATATAAATTCAAGCTTCATTTTCATAACTTCCTTTTTAAAAGTCAGTTACCAGCTACTTACTCTGACTTTGGGAGCAGCTGCTCTGAATTTCACATAGAACAGCGTGAAGGCATTGTCAGAATTTGGCACAGCTGAAGGATCCTGAAAGAAGAGATGAGCAACTGGTTAAAAAGCAAAATACTATATTTGGCTTCTGGTATATAATGGCTGAGATAATTAGGCTCTAAAAGAGGGTATTGGTTGTTTATGCTTATGCTTCCAGTGAAATAGCTCTTTGCAACTTCCCACCAACAAAGGCATGCTGGTTTCAGAATTTAAAGTCAGATGGAAGAACAAAACCCAACCCAAACGTTTCATCCAACAGCCTCTACAGGAAAAGGAACATTTTCAGTAATTATGACAATCTCCATTAGAGACAAAAATTTTCTCTGGACCTGCCAGAGAAGGCAGATTGCTGGTCCTTAATATGTAGTACTAAAATGGAAAAAAATTCCCTTTTATCTGCCAGTCCCATGGCAGAGAAACTGAGTTTCAGTTTGCTAAGTTTCAGTTTGCATTCAAGCTCCAACCAGAATATCAAGTCTTGAGGCATCTCCCCCTACAGCTCCCCAGCCCAGCGGGGCATACAGCTTGAACTTGGACAAATTCTAGCACTAACAAAGCAGAGAAGAGACCCAGTTTACACACCAAGCTTTCTTCCCCTTATCCCTACTGAAGTAAGAGAGAAGAGATGGTCTTCTTTAGAAACATGATTGGGACAGGAAAACTCCACCATCCTCACCTCCTATTTTCATCCCTGTGAGCAACCTCATCATCTTTCTACAAACATACATCAAAACCTCCACTCACATGTGTGCACCACCAAAGAACATCCAGATCTCAGTCCCTTTCCAGTCCTGACAGTCTTGTTCTGTTACAACAGGAAAACTCAACACTTGATCACAACTAGAAAACACTGCTCCAGTACTGCACTTCTAGCAGAAGGAGTCATTTGATGTTTCAAAGTATACAAAATATCCACAAAATTCCCAGGTACCTGGGAAGGAAAAGGTCATCCAACTCTTAAAAGACGTATTCTTCCTGACTTAAAACTCCTAATTCAAACCCAGAAATTAGGTTATGCACTTCTTTCTGTAGACATGCTTATTATCAGAGATGTTCAATTTTGTTAAATTCAGCTCCGTCAGGGCAATCCACTGACATCAAACCAAGCTATGATACCTTTTTTTTTTAATAAAACCTAGTTTTGTACCAAACACGAAAAATGTTCAATGCCACTTAACCACGATCTTCAATCCACGAGTACCCTTTCACAAGTTTCCATGAACACTGCCTAAAATTCCCTTCTTTTAGGTGTGCCAGTTCTCAATTCCATCATCTTTCAGTTTCACTGATTATCCCTCAAGACACCAAGTTTGCCTGTAACAGAACTGAGCACAAGGTACAAAACAATTATTTGGAGAAAGAATCAAAGTGCATAGGAAGAGACATTCCCCTCTCCCTTCTGCTCTGCCAGAATATTGCAGCATGAGACTACCAACATTTTAATGAGACCAAAAACCCTCCCTGCTCACATTTATGCCTACATCTCCCTGGAGTGAGGGGGAGTAAACACCTGGACAGGGTGTCTCTTCCTTGGGACAGTGGCATCACTGTCAACATTTTAAACTGAAACAAAAAATACTGGCAAAACTAATAGGAACCTGGAACAGTTGTTATCTGCAGCTACACAAACCACTTCAGAATAAATGAACATTTATATGACCAAGAGCACCCAAGAATACTTACTGGAATGTAATACTGAAATGATCACAGTATGAACTCAGAGCTGTGCTTTACAATTACCATCCTATATAACACCCAGCTCCTGTATACTTTTTTCAAGTATTCCCTTCAATTTCTCTCTGTCTCCAAAACAATCCACCTCCAAAACAAAACACCACAGTACCTCTATTTTTCTTGTGTACCTCCCCCATCTGGCAACAGACCAACAGCCAGTTCAGTGCTCTAGTGCATACTCTGGTACAGGAAAGCAACTGTCTGGCCATCTGGTGTCTCTAAGACAGTCCTTCATCCATCCCTGGCCTTCACCAGCTTACTGCTCACCTACTTCAATTCACCGGCTTCACATTCTTCAATTTCCATCATTTTTAATTACTACTTTTAAATCTTTTGGACCACTAGGTCTCTGTCATATTTGGCTGAGTACTGGACAACCTACACAAACACCACAGCACTGACCTATTTTCATAAAAAATCCTGATGACACATCCCACCTTCAAAAAAATAAAAAGAGAACTGTTTGATGTTATAATAGACATTTCAGTACAGCTCCACTTCCCACTTACTGGTTCACCTTACCCTTTTCATTAACTGCGTCGTGAGGTTCTGTAGCGTATTCACAGTGTATGTCTTGATAAGGTGCATAGCTTTAGAAAGGCATTGTTTAAACTTTGTCAAATACACAGGGTAGTCCTTAAAATTTGGCTGAAAGAAAAAACAATCCATTTTAAATAGAAATAGTAAGAGTCAAAAATTTATCAAAACTTAAAATACTCACATAACTAGCTAGCTTGTACAAACTAAAAGCAGTATTTTACAAAACTTAAGCAGAATAATAAGTACATTCAATAAAAATTTCCCACATTTATAGAGCACTACCCTTAACTTCTTCCTGTATTTGACAGAGAAAACTTTTTATAGGGAAAAAAAAAAATTACAAAAGTATGAACACATAGTAATGACAATTTAACCAAATTGAATACAGAATGACTTACATGTGATGAAATATATGCAATACAATCATCAAGCTTAGCCAGCATGGGAATGAATCCTTCACTGTTCACGGACAGCGTAGGGGAATTCAGTTTCTTTGGAAAACAAGACAAAGCATCATTGTAAGGAACCTAAGCACATTACTTAGTTGGTGACTAAGTTCAACAGACAGGTACACTTTCATTTTCTAAGACTGTTGACAATTAAATACTTACAGTGTTGATATTTTCCAACTCATTAAAGTAAGAAAGTTTCTGTTGGATGTTTTCAGCCAGGTCAACAAGTTCTGACTATTAAAGAAACAATAAATAAAAGAAAAACATCAACCTAGTAAGTGGCTTAAATATATATATATATATATATATATATATATATATATACACACACATGTATATACAAGTGTATATACATGTATATATATACACACACAAGCCTCCCTCTCAGCTTTCAGCACACACCATTGTTAAATAGCTCCAAGTAACTTGTAACTAATTAAGTACAACAAAAAATGCAGAATACGGCATTGCTCTCTTACCAGAGACTGACACATTATTTTAATTAGTGTATTTAATATATACTACAGGTTTGTCAGTATCCCACAGACAGTGCTGCATACAAACAGCAGTGCTGCCATGAGTATTACAGAGAATTGTAAAAAATCCTGTATCTCAGGACTAGAGTCTTAAAAAGTTGTCTCTTATCCAGTCTGATTATGAAAAAAAAAACATTCATTGTATCACTGATGCAGCAGTTCATCAGGAAAAATAAAGTATCTGGGAAATAAGTTCCCAACTTTAAGGATCTTGCATTAAGTAGCTCAAAATACTTCTGCAAGTGATATGAATTATTAATTCCAATACAGCTTGCACTTGTCAGGCATCAGTTACAAAAACTGCCCTCAGCTAACTTTCTTCATTAAAGCATATACTGACACATACTGAATATTTTACTGCAGAGCCTGACACCCCAGTTTCAGGCAAAACACTCACAAAAATTAGGTCCAAAGCAAATGGATGGATTGTTACTACAGCTCACGTTTTCCCAGCCCAAGAAAAAGAAACTTTCATGTAAGATGTCTTAGCAGTTCCCAGTTATCCTTCCATCAAAGATTACCTGCTCTTTCAAAAGCTGTTCACAGGCCTCATGCAGCGTTCCTGTCTTTGTGGACACAAAAAGATACTGTTTTTGCAGTGACTCCAGGTGCTGAAGGGCACTATTCACATCATTCAAGATAGCATCACACTGCTCCTGAAAGCCAGACAAGTAATCCCTCATCTGTCTAGAAAAAAAGAGAATCAACAGATAACAGAAGTAAAATTTCCCTTTCTGTATTTGCAAATCCAGCTGCCTGCAGGGACACTGCCACCACTTTTCTCTCTCTAGGAATAAGAGATCACTTGCATCAAGCAAGAGTGATCCAATAAGCATGATGTTTCATCACCTCAGAAAAAACAGAGCTGAAGAGTCTGGAAGAGCCACCCCATTTCCCTGACATTCCTTACAGCAAGCCTACCTAGAAAGCAGCAGCTTGCACCACAGCTGGTCTGCAGCATGTGAATAGTCTAAATGGGCAGCACACAGGGACTTCTGCAAGCAGCCAAATTCTACCTGCCTTGCTCCCAATAGGGGTGTTAATTTGGGTCTCTTCTACATCATTTTCAGTTTCCATTTAGAAATTACTTTTTCCCTCCTGAAGTAGCTGAAAATATCTAGAGGATTCAAAACTTACTGTGAGGATTGAAAGAGGCTTAGATGAAATAGATCTGGTGTCTAATGTCACCAGATTTGTCCAAAGCTCAATGCAGACAAAAACTCTAAACGATAACTAAATGTTATGTCAAGCATTCAGCAGATCTAAAGCATATTAAAAATTAATTACTCTTGGATTTCAGCTAAAACTTCTGAGTTCTACTTTACCACTTAAAAAGCTGCAAGTAAAGCAATTCCCTGTATCCATGTGCAACAGGCAAAGAAATTATTTATTTTCCTTCTGCACCTTTGGCCTCCTGCAGACAGTAGCATATTGGCCATCCTACAAATCAATGTGCATCCATGGCACACTTGAGCACCTGTGTGCACCATTATGAACACGTCAACTGACAAAGTGCATCCCTGCTACTCCTTTCAGGTTCTTAATGATCAGATCACAGGATCAGTATATGCCTCACCCTCTGCTTTTAAGAAAAGTCACGTCCTCAAATGTCAGAGCAAAAGAGAAAGAAACAGCCCAAAGAAAAGCAGAGAAAAAACAGAAGAGGGAATACAGCAGCATCTCCTTGTAGCCAAGGGCAAGTTTGTGAAGTCTCAAAATAGAAGCCAGTTTCTATAAAAGCCACGAGCAGATCTAGCTAAGCCATTCAGCCGTACTTCAGATTGCCAAGGAGTAACTGTCAAAGTCAGTGGGAAGGGGTTCTTCTGAGCCTGATGGAAAAGTCAGTTACACAAAAACAGATGAAAATGGCAAGACTCAAAACCAGAGTTGAGCAAAGTGTCAAGGAATGCAGGGAATGCAGATACAGAATGACAACCACAGCCACTGGTGAGCCAAATGGTGAGAACAGAAATGACCACCAGCCACATCTGCTTACACAGTCTCACCCTCAGAGGATGCCATTCCAATAGCAGCAGCAATTGAAAAATCATAGGAAAGCTCTTAGACTGCCTTTGTCTACAGCCCTGTCTGTAAGCCAAAACTAATTTCCATCTGTCTAAGTATACTGGACAGTTCAGAAGGAAATCGGCATCCTTTTTAACTGCTCTGCCACCTGAGCAACGGCCTTTGGGAGTGAGGCACACAGCCTTGGAAAGCCTCAGCTGCTCCAACACATTCCCCCACTCCCTGCCAGCTGAATGTGAACACGTGGTAACATTAGTGGACAAGATGAAGACCCTCAAGGGTGGAACTGCTTATAGTGAAAAGAACTGAGGAAGAGCACGTACCTATACTTGGCACCTTCATCTTGATCCATCTGTGTTTGCACCTGAGCAAACCAGGAGAAGAACTAGAAGAGATTTTATGGTGTGAACAATATTGGTATCACATGCAATCAATTAAAAAAAATCAAATCTATGATCTATGAAATGAAGATGAGTTTTTGTTAAAAACAGAGCTGTTTCAGAACTCAGTTATTAATCTAGGAAACTAAATCCTCACTCTGGGTCCCTTCCAACTGAAATACTCCATTCTATTCCTTCACTGCATTAAAATGGTAAAGACTGAATTTCATCTGGCTTTATTTGCACAAGAACAAGGGTATCAATTAGATGGTGAGGGTTCTTCTACTTCAAGAGAAACATCACTTTACTGAAGGGGTGCCTTATTCTCACATTACATTCCACTCCAAATGCAAAGTACCTGTCACTTCAGAGCTAAGACTTCAGTGTTGTTTTCCCCCAAAATTCCCCCTTCTGCATCTTGAAAACAGCCCAAAAGGTTTAGCAAACCCACCAAAAGCTAAGCGAGACACACAGAAACTAACAGAATTCTCTGAAGACCACTGCATCTTGGAGGTCATTCACTTACCTGTTGTGCTGTTTCAATTCTTTCATCCTCCATCCCTAGTGTTGCAAATCCCTTCAAAAGGGCATCCTCCGTGGATTCTGGCACCGCAGCTGTCAGCAGAACGGGCAGCGACTGGGACGTCAGGCTGCACAAGTCCTCAATGGGCAGCTGCTCACAGACCACAAACTTTGGTCAGATAACTCACTGAGAATTCGTATGTGCAGCTCAACTATAAAGCTATCCAAAGCAGTAAGATGAGAAAATTACAGGCATCTACTTTTGAAGAAAAAAATGCAATGGACATTTTATCTATCAATATTATAATCACTGAATCATTAAGTTTAGAAAAAACCTCTGAGCTCACTGAATCCAACCATTACACCAACAACTACAACATCCATACATTTAGAAACACCACACAGGAACTGTCAGGTTGTTTTTGCCAGACATTCAAGGAAAATTCAAGACTGTTGCCATAATTTGTTCAGAAGACAAAGAATAGCTCTGCTGAACAGGACTTATTTTTTAGCCACAATTATTTTGTTTAAACAAGAAAAACATGGAAAAAATTAACTTGAGATAAATTGTATTTAAGTATGACCAGAGACTATTTATTAGCCTATATGGAAGAAATTAATGCAAGAAGAAAAATACTGTTATATACACTTAACTAATATAACAACCTCTTCAACTACATGATGATGAATTGCACGTTTTCTGAGAACATCAGTAGAGTAAAACCAGAAAACACTGCTTAACTACAAATTGCTATCTATCTAGAAAACAACTTGCTTAGTAAAATATTCCCTGCCTGGCAATATTACTCTGACAGAAAAAGAGCCATCAGTATTTCAACTACTTAAGAAAAAACAGATTGCTATACCTTGTCCAACTTCCACACAGCTCTCCACCCTGCCCCCCAAAACAAGGCTGACCCCAGCAGGGCAGCCAGGGTTTCTCTCGTGTGTAATACAGCGGGAAAGGTGAACCCGTCAGAGCCCACTGTTTCAGGACAGCTGAGACAACGCTGTCCCAGTTCTCTGAACAATTCCATGTATTGGCTTTGCTGTTGTCCTCACTGGCAAATAGACTACCTGCTTTGTTGCAAAGCTGGTTTAGATCTGTAAGAACATCCTCTGATAGCAGGACATCCTTCTACAATCACTTTGGATGCCTGCCAATATTTACTTTTGGCATTCTGCTCACACACAAAAAAAAAAAAAAAAAAAGAAACCAGGAAGGTTTAAATGAAACAGGTGCATTTGAGGAAGGAATTGCTTTACACTCTCCCTTTTGCAGTTCTGAGCTTTCAGACACTTGCTGAGAGCAAGCTTTGTTGATTTTATGGCACTATATCTTACACTACTGTTTAAATACAAAGCCTCTCCTGTAAAGTGCAGTTTAAAAATGCAAGCATTCTGTTCCACCTCCCTTTGCAGACAAGCGAGTATTCATAAATAATCACCTTATCAGAGTTCGGAATTTTACACTGTAGGAGACCATGTCCTCTATGGTGCTGACAAATTATTAAGCTTTTACCCCGTTCCTGGCTTTCCTCAGTTCAATCGAGAGCCTGCAATTCGTACCAGGAAATAACGCAGGCGCCAGCAGCTATGCATTGGTAAGGAACGATTCAAGAGGCCCACGAGAATGAACTCCACGACTAAAGCTCCCAACGCCAGCAGGACAAATGCCGGAGCACTGCGGGAAGCCCGTGGATTCCCAGGGGAAAGCTCCCACCGCTGCCGGGCAGGGCGGGCGGGCGGGCGGCATGAGGCTCTCCGGGACGGCTCCCAGGACAGCGAGCCCCACCCCGAGGCTGGGGACGCGCCCCAGAACGCAAAGCGCTGCTGAGACCCCTAAAGCCGGCAGCGGCCGCGGCCCCGCGGGCCCAGCCGGTCTGGGCCGTCACCCCCGCCCGCCTGGCGACGTGGCACCGCGGCCACTCCCGCCCTCGCTCCCGCCTTCCGCCCCTCCGGGCCGGGCAGCGCCCCCGCCTCACCTCGGCAGGCACCGGCAGGTCCTCGGCCGCCGCCTTCAGCTCCAGCACCGAGTCGGTCTGGCGGTTGCTGAGCGGCGCGGTGGGCTGCGGGCGGCGGTCCCAGAGACTGAGGCGGTCCCGCACGTCCCTGCCCGCGGGCGGCGGCTCGGCGGGCGGCGGCTCCAGCATGCTGCCGGCGGCGGGACGGGCGGCCGGGCCGGGACGGGCCGGGAGCGGCGCCCGGAGCGCGGCGGAACGCCGGGAGCGGGGCGGCGCTTCCGGGGGAGGCTCCGAGCGCGCCGCGCCGCGTCGCGTGGCAGTGGCGTCATGGGCGCGTGGCAGAGAAGTGCGTCAGGAGGGGCGGCCGGGCGGGATGGCGGCGGGATGGCGGCCCCTGGCGCCGGGGAGGAGCCACAGGAGCCCAGAGTGGCCTGGAACGCAGCGCGGACGGCCCGGGAGAGCCTGTGTGACCAAACACCGCCGCGCCAGCGGGAGCACGGCGCTCCGCGCCGCGGCCAGGCAGCCCTTAAACACCGCCAGGCACTGGCAGCCCATGCCAATGTCTAATGACCCTTTCTGAGAAGAAACCGCCCCTGAGAGCCGACCCAACCCTGCCTTTATGCTCTCGTCCTGCCGCTGGTTTCCAGGGAGAAGAGGCCAATCCCACCTGGGCGCACCCTCCCTCCAGGCAGTTTTAGAAGAGATAAGGGCCCTCCTGAGCCTCCTTTTCCCCAGGCTGAACACCTGCAGCTCTCCCAGCCCCTCCTCCCAGGACCTGTGCTCCGGACCCCTCACCAGCTCCACTGCCCTTTCCCGGACACGCTCCAGCACCTCAGCACCCTTCAGACAGAGCCCTTGAAATGCAGCTTCACACGCAGACAGTGACTGCCCCGGCCAGGGTGCCATCGGCCTTCCTGACCTCCTGGCACACTCTGGCTCCTAGCTTCAGCTGAGATCCTGAGCTCCTGGTTCACTGCTTTGTTGCCTTTGGGACTTAGCTGGACAAGATGGACTGGAATTGACTGCTAGCGCTCTGCAGCTTCCCCGCGGATTTACTGCTACAGTGCAGTTACCGTCACTCCAAACTGGCAGATTCCTCATCCCCCTCAGAGTTGGTCCATGACACTTCTCCTGTCACAATCTCAAAAAATCCACTCTGGTTACAAGTGTGATAAACTTACTCTGCTGCTACACAAAACTAGGCTGAGTGATCTGTTTCAGACCAAGCAATTTCTGTAACAGAGAGGGAAATGGTCTTGCTGTTCAAGATATGCCAGAGAACAGCAAAAACCTGTGGTAAGTGCCTGTTATTCAGCCACAAGTCACATGAACACAAGCTTTTTACTGCAAGCAACTTTAGTATGCCTTAGCTAAATAACCAATAACATGGAACAGCTAGCAACAGCTTTCCTTTGTTAAGCACCTTGAAGTATTTGAAACTTGAAAACTGAAAGCAGTTCTAAGTCATCACACTTTACATTTTAATGCTTTTAATAGGCTTGAAAAACATATACTTTGCTTACATAGCATACAAAAATATTTATACTTTTTCATTAAAGCACAGAAACAGTTTTAAGGGGAAACACTGCACATCAGCCTACCCCTATATATAGAAAATGTTTTACCTTAGGAAAGAAAGTGCCATGTGCATTTAAAAAAAAAAATCTATTTGTGAATTCAAAAATAGTAATTAAGTGATTATAGCAATTTTGAGATCACAACAAAACTTCTTAAGTGGAATGCATGATTCTATCAAAAATGCATAAAATATTAACACAAGGCCACAAAAATCCAAAGCTATGGATCCTGCTTTGCTGCCCTCTGTAAACACAGAAGATCCAGCCTAAGATTTGCATCTCGCATACTTCCTTTTTCCTGGAATTCAACAGCACTTAAGCTTGAAGTAACCGTTGAGTTAAAGGCCCTGAAACTTTGATATACCTTTAAGCATAAAGGTAATGTTTATAAAGCTGTGATTGATTTCTACATCAAGTGTTTCCTTGCATGTAGCAGCAACTCAAGCATCTTTGGCATATGAAAGTGTTCACTAGTTCTGGACTTGGGTGTCTTTTTAAAGGAGGAAAGCTGTCTTTATAGTAGATTCACTTTTGGAGGGGTTGGTTCTTGTCACATAGGCACCCACATAACAGAGCCTGACTGCACAGAGTAAAACAGCCAGTAAGCAATAGTTCTTCCCAAGGATGGAAGAGGCATGGAAAGTTTCTCTGCAAGATCAGCAGATGGGCATGAACTTGTTTGAACTTCATTCCTACTAGCAATTTCCATACGAATATGTTGAAGAAGCACTTATGCTGAAATCAAAAATTATACATGGAAGAAAAAAAAAAAAAACCTTTCTTCAAGCTATGCAAAACTGTCAACTGTAGCAACCACACTTGCTAATGAAGCTGGATTATTCCCAGAAAATTATGCAGACATCTCAGGACTTAAAACACAGGAAAGCTTCAAAACCAGAAACAGATTTTAAACTGCAGTAGTTATTTTGCCAGCCTGAAAGCCAGCAAAGATGTCTTGTGATACTTCCAGTTAACTGGAAGCTTTAAGCTATTACATTTAAATTGTATACATTTCTGAAAGCAAGAAAAGCCCAACTCTTCGGTTCTGCTTGTCTTCCCTTACAGAAATACTTTTTTCCTTTACAGGAATATTTTTCCTTTTCCTTCCTTTATGGAAATACAGAAGGAAAAAACTTGTTCTTTGACTCTTATAAAACACTATGCTTTGAGACTCAGATGCACAAAGTTGCATTGCGGATCTTTACATTCACGAACACTGAAACAGTTGACAGAAGGTATTCCACCATGTTTGGTTCAGTCTGAAAAACAGTGCATATCATCCACAAACCATGGTTACAGGAGCCAGTTTGCCTTGAAATCAAGTTCTTCTCATTCAGTCTTGCAGTGACCTCTTCCTTTGGCCAGCAGCTCAGACAATAAAGAGCAAACACTCAAGACAGCTTGCACATTGCTCTAAACTCGGACAGTACATTAACAGAATTCTGTACCAGCTCAGCATGTCAGGCATCCAATTTCTTCAGCTGCTCATATGTCAGAAAGAACTGGCACAGCTGATTAAGGAAAACTGTTTCCTGTTCGTGCAGTGAAAACAGGTCACTTAACTACTGAAGGTTAGCTGCATCTGTGTACAGCTGTGTTCCACTCCTTGTTCCTTTCTATGCCATGCTGCAAGTTGGCCACATTTTTAGCAATACTAGGCAGAACAATGTAACTTGCTTAAAGGCTGGTGATACAAAATACTTTCCCATCCATCTTCCTCTGGATGTTAAATCCAGAACTGAGGAGGCAGGACAATACTGCAAAAACCCTTAAGATTTTTTAATCACTTCGCTTTGATGGGCTAAAGAAGGTTAGTTTATTGTAAAAAAACATTTCTATCAACCTACTTCCCAGGGCTCTGATCAGCTGGCTCTTGAAACAAAGCCAAAATTGTGAGAGTAAGATAAACAAAAAGATTGCATCAATAACTGCCAACAGTTTCCCCAGCTCTGGAAATAGCCCCCATTCCTAATTCACCTGGTCAACACTTTGATTAAAACTGGGCTCATAACAAAGGAAATGGACAGGCATGAAATTGGAAGAAAATTATTTTGCAAGACCATATTTTAGTATTGACTCTGTGTGAATCACAAATTCAATCTGACTGGAAGCAGTTAAAAAAAAACTGTCAACTGCACATTTTTCCATTCAGAAAAAAAAGGAGACTATCTGTGCTGATATGACACTTCCCACACTGAGTAATTCTGTAAAAAACAATACTTGCTGTTGTACGGCTAACTTAGTAGTTTTGCACACCTATGGAAAGGATACAATGATATTCCAAGGACCAAGTCTTAACCAGTTTGGCCAAAATCCTTTATACAGAGCAAAAAAGCCTTCATTCTTCCATGTCTAGGAAAGAAAAAAAAACAACGTAAGAACACACAATTTTTTTTAGTGAGAAATCCAGACAGCATCTCAGCTAACAAGACTGTACCAGACAAGGTTACATGACTAAGCCACCCCCTTGATTTAAATTTATTGTCTGACAGGACAAAGATACATTTCATTAGATGCAAACTTGCAGTCCACATTTGGCAGCCCCTTGAAATTTGCTGCATATAAACCTGTAGTTAACATTTGGCAGTCCCTTGAAATATTTCAGTTTGCTTTATGGACCTCAAAAATTTCACTGGACAATGTGACTTGGACTGTTCAGTCAACAGCTGGACAGCAACAGCTGACCAACAGCTGTCCATCCATTCTTCTCCATGTAAAAGGCCATCATGGTCCCAAAGTTAGAGACTTCCAAAACCAAATCAAAGTAATCAAAACCCGAGGCTGGCCTTGCCTCTGGCTGTACTAGGCTTTCCATTATGCAGTAAGCAACATAGAAAACCATCTGTTTCAGAAGATCTTGTTCTTCAAGGACCAACCTGTGGAATGATAATTTCCTATCAGCCTGACATAGTACAAAGTTGAGCAAGAGAGTTGGCTGCTGAGAGCCTTCCTCTCCTCATCCAAGCACCCAAATAAAGTAAGGTTGGCAGCAGACACTAACTTTCTTCCCGCCTTTCTGTGAAGACAGTAGATACTTTTCACACTTGAGTGCATTACTGACAGCATAGTCCTTTTAAATATTATGGCAAAAAACATATCTAAGTTATTAGGGAAAACAGAATTTTGAGCTCCACAGCAAAACCATTGGTTCATGGCAGCAGTCTCTATTTATGATGATACATGAACTACTTACCTGTAACAAGCAATCCAAAGTGCCCTTGTAGGCTGTGTGTCTCCCATGTTCTTGGCTTTTCTGATTCATCATGCGTGTTCTTACAACATCAACTGGGTTGGATGCAAGGGCTCCAGCTAACCCACAAAGAAAACTGGAACTAGTAAAAGAAGGGTTTAATGAAACCTCATCTACCACACAGATGTACAAGAATTTCCCCTTCCCAGGAAACGCATAGTAATAATGACTGTTTAATGCTTTTACTAAAGAAATGAAATCAGCTAATGGATGTGAAAAGTTACTTTACTATAAAACATAGTTTTGAAAATTTGCTATACAGTCCTTATATACAGTATGCTTGAAAAGATGTTCATGCCCCAAGGAATAATATTTGACTGTAAATTTCTTCTAACCTCAATTTGCACAGTTGAATGATTCAGACCACCCACAAAAATTTCCACATTTCAAAAGAAAGCTAAATTCAAATGCTAAATAAAATTAGCTTCCATGCTACCATTTGAGATGCTATTACACAAAAAATTCTAAACACAGACTTATATGTACACACCTAGACAGATGATAGAAAAAAATCAAAATACTCCTCTCCCCTGTAGCACGAACTAACTGATCTGACCTATACAACCAGTTACACAAACTTACAGGAAATGAGTATATACTGTATCTCCCATATGTCCAGACATAATTATGTGCTTCTTGGTAAGGTCATACACTGGCAGCTCTACTCCAACAACAATAGCAGCTCTCTGTGCTGTCAATGATACTCCCTGGCAAAAGAAAGGATACAGTTGAGGTTTTAAGTCAAACTTTGTGCACTGTTAGAAAAGCCAAGCTCTTATAATACAAAGCAAAACACCACAAAAGTGTTAAGAACATTGCAAATTCAAATAAGGCTAATTAGTACAAGTCTTAGATGTATGTGCTCCAAAACCACAGATTTGAAATAACATAAATCACTTCTCCACACAGAATGGCAACTTCAGATCCTTTAAGTTATTTATTTCTGCCTAACATCTCAATTTAGCTGACTGTTGATGCAAGAAACCTCAAAACCAGTGTTCCTTTGCTGCTAGCTGAAAAACTGACAAAGTAAGGATCTCCAGTTTTCTGTTCATCCTCAAGAAATTTTGTGAGAAAAGCACACTAATAGAAAAACAGTCCTATTTTCCAGCTGTTTCAAAACAATTGTCCATTTTGGCTCTTCAGTTGTTATACAGTCATTGACTATAATTGGCCCAAGAGACAACCTTTAAGACTGAATATGACAGTTCCTGAGCTACAAGGGATGCTTAGCAGCTCCTTTGCTTCCAAATATTCTTTAGCATATGTTTTAAAACAGACACAGCATACAGGTTGAGAGGTGTCATGCAAAGGGTTGTTGACCTGTTCCTAGAGCCAGTAGCCCTAATTGAACCCTACATTTGTTCTCCCTCTCCTAATTGGCAGCTAATCCTCACACACAAGGCTGGCTGTAATCCTTCACCAAAAAGCACTGAGATACCAGCAGTGAAGCAGTCATGACAAATGACAGACATTACAGCCTCCATATTTCAGCTGAGAACACTGTAGGAATACGTGGCATTCAATTGAATAAGGAAGTGTAGCTGAAGTGCAAAATAAGTTAAAAAAAAAAACTTGCCTTCCATAATCCTTTAGTGCCTTCCTTTTGGTATATCTGTATGAAGTTGCCCATCATTCCTCCTTGAATTGTTCTACCTTGAGCTTGCATTCTGATCTGAGATTCATTTGAAGATACAAAGATAAATACAACCAAAAAAATAATAAAACTAGATTCAACTATTAAGTTACAACTGCAAGTAGTAAAGCCAATTTCTCTTTGAGTATAAAAGCAAGAGCTGACATTACCACAACTATAGTGCAATCTTTTGCCTTAACTATCCAAATGCAGCTGCTAATTTTGAAGAAGTATGTGGTAGAATTCTTAACTGCATTAAGTCACTTCTATTTCTGTATGGGTACACTGCTCCATTTAGATAAGACAGGCAGATGGGTTCTCAACAGTGTTCTCACAGGAACATGTTGAAATGAAAGGTTAAAAAGATTAGTGTTTCAGCAACTGAAAACCATGGTCTTCAACCCTGTAGATTTATAAAAACATTCTTAGGAACCTGTCAGGGTAACTTTCATATACAAGTTGTCAACAAGTGACTTGGTAAGTGGACATAATTTTAGGAAGTAACTAATTGAAGTCACATTTGAAATACAAGCTTATATTTGACATGTCACTACATAACTTCACTAGTACTATGAAGGATTAAGCACTTTAGTAGTTTCAGAACATAGTTTTCTTGACTTTCTTTTCATTAGGAGCAGCTGTGTAAGTCACGAGCTCCAGTTTTATAAGATAAATACCATCAACCCTTTCAAGTAACTGACTGTGATTAAGCTAACGGATTCTTAAAGAGATGGTTGTTTCACTAATTCACTTCAAATTGCTGCTGGAATGCCATTTCTTTGGAACATAGGCTTGCAAAGCCTCTCTACAGTGTTAAGGAACCATACAGTACAAGTAGCATTCACAGGAACTCTTGCCTCTGAACTGATCTTCACCTATTTTGAGCTCTAGAAACATGCAAGTGTAACAGTGTTACCAAGAAGTACAAATGAAATATGCATCGTGGCTTCCACACAAACAGCACAGCATCAAAGTTATTCTCCCCCCCACACTCAGAAACATGTGGATCTAACTACCTCCCCAGCCTTCACCTTCGTTATGCATACTTCCAAATGATTAGTATGGACCAGAAGGAGGTTCCAAGAATTTGGGATGTTACTGAAGTTAAGAGATGAGTATAAACAGGGTTACAAAACAAAGCCTATGTTCATCAGGAGACTGTTTTTACTTCAGGAGAGAATAAAAACTAAGAAGACAAGCTCTACACAATTACCTTTAAGACATCAGTTGGGTTGGCAATAGATGACGAGATTACTCCCGAAAGAATGCCACACAGAACATTCATCATGAGGGTTTCATCTGTTTCACAAACAAAGAGTTCAGCTGCAGATTTACAAAGCTTAAGATGCATTAGGATAGGATGATGCCTCCCCTCATTTAACCAGAGAGTGCCAGTTACAGAACCCATAAAACCTGCTCTGATGAGTTACCCTTGCTGACTAACTTTGTTGTAACTGGTATAAGGAATGTCTTCTTGGTAGACTTGTTCAAATGCTACAGTAAGATACCAAATGGAAACAATCAGCTTCAAGCAAATCAGTCCTCAAATAGAAAATAACCACTCACCTTCTGGATGCTCAACAAACATTCTTTTCAAGCTCTGGTAAGTGCCTATTTTTATAGTTCCATATGAAGCTTGTCGTAGCATTGCAGGTGCAATCCTGTAAAAACAAGCAGCAATAATGTTTACGCTCAAGGTCTCAAACTCATCAGAAGGTTCTTCCTAGTGCAGAGATATCTAGCAAAGAAAGGTTTGTTCATTTAAATCAAATATTTAAACTCACTGTAAACAAAATAAGCTTTGGAGCTTTTTACTTTTTTTTTAATATAGCCTGCAAGAACATGAATGGACTGTGAGGGAATTATTACTATTAGATCATGCTTCAACTTGTAATCTATAAAATAGCTGGCAACATCTGAAATGTAGTTCCCCCACCATCCTGCATGTTTTGAAGAGAAGCATGCTCATTTATAGACAAAGGTAAATCCAATTTTAATTCTGGCACATGGAACAACCATAGCAGCACTGTAGAGAATAACCTTATGCTTAGGTATTTTGTTTCATGTAGGTTTTGTTGTTCAAGGGTTTGGTTTTTTTTTAACATGAAATGCTATGGCAGCGTACAGCAATGAAGGTATGAAATCCGGGTCTTCCAACTTCCAGATTAAGGCTAGCCAAACACCCTGAAATTCTGAAACTGAAAAATTCACACACAATGGGCTTATACTTTTATCATCAGACTGTTCATAAGCCATTGCTGAAACTCAGTTAATCTTACCCAGAATATAAGGCTTTCAACCCTTCTTCTCTGCATATTCTGACCAGCGCGTGCACCATTCCACGGTAGCGGATCTCTTTATATTTGGCATCATTAACTTGACCTTGAACCTGGAGACGCGTTTTGGTCAGATCAATGGGGAAAGTACCTTAAAGGAAAATCGGTGAGAAAATTAATGAAGTACCTCCCTAACCAAAGACAACAGAACATCATACAAGAAACAGCAACATTTATTATATATCATAATATATAAAAGTACTCCCATGGGAAAGAAGCCTTTCTTACCAAGACTTTCTTTTAAAGAAGTGATTCACATTCTATCACCTTGTTTCTTCTAAAGGCCTGTCAGAGGCCCTGCCTACCTCCTGTGTTCACATTAACTGTATTGTCAGGCAACACCGCCTTGCCTTATTGTAAGCAGCCACACTGAACAGGACTTTGCAATCCCAATCGAGCACTGAGTTTGCACATGTATTCTACCAACACCTTTGAAGAGGATGTCACTGAAGGCAAATAAATTCTTTAGGACACGCTATACAGATTCTGGCCTGTATCTGTAAAAGCAATAGCAGCAGTACCTATTTCTGTTACTGCTTTCCCGTAGCCTACTGCTGTGTTATGTTCAATTCATATTCTCCATGCTCCCCTTATGAAAGGGTTCAGAAACTATATCCATCCAGGAAAAGGACCACCTCAACATTCCGTACTCGCCTAAGTACTAACAGGAGTCAGGATTAACTACATCTGTTTAAATGAGGCTTACCAGACAAGCAAAGTTTTCATGAATTGTATGTCTTCCTTCAAAGCTTTTGGCATTATTGGCCATATTCAGTCAAGTGAAATAATGACAGGTTTCAAACTCACGTTTGTACAAATTTCCTAAGTAGAAACCCTTCCCGTCCCTGGAGTCATTCAAAGTTGGATTGGACAAGGCTTTGAGCAACCTGATCTAATTGAAGATGTCCCTGCTTAAAGCAGAGGTGTTGGACCAGATGACCTTCCAACCCAAAGTACTCTATGAAAGCAAAATAGTAGTTTTAAGTGTAATTTTATACTGCATCTACTTTACTAGACAGGCCTTTCATGCAAGCCCACCACATGCCCAACCATGTCTTGCTACAATGAAAATCCATATTTCCTTTATTTTCATATACATGCATTTCAGATACAACTTTACAAAGATGTTGATATTTAAGGTTTGCCTTTCGAGGAGGCCTAAAACATCAGATGCACTGTCTCACTACAGCAATTATTCTGTGTTGCTCACTATTGAATTTAAGTGCTCAAATCTAAGCAACCACTTACATTCAAGAAAAGATTATTTAAACTGCAATATAGATATTCAGTAAAGCTAAGAGAAAAATCTACAAGTTAAGAGCATAACTGGTCTACTGCAGCAAAGCAGAAGCTGTATCTACTTATGACCACTGTCTAGGAATAGATCAAACAAACACCAAATAATAAAACACAGAGGCAAAATATGTATAGAAAAGAAGACTCAACAGGGATGAGCATTTACAGACACAAGCGTTCTGACATTTCAACAGAGATAAGAGCAACTCCTCAATCAGCATTAAGCAAAGAACTCTATACTGCAGACCACCGTGTCACCGGCAGCATGGAACCAGACTGGTTTTACATAGAGACCATCCAAGTAAAGAAAATCATGTCAACAGTTAAAGCAAACATTTACCACATTCTGCAGTGATTGATGCTAAGCCTCCATAGATAAAAGGCTTCCAGTTCAATGCTGGCATTATTGGTTCCTCTTTCTGTAAAAGAGGAAGATTTAAAACTACTGTAAGTACATGTCATAAATACACATGCTAACACTTAGTAAAAACTTTGTGCCTAGTCCAATTAAAATGGTTCTTTCAAACATGAGTAAAGAGTAAAAAAATCCAGATTTAATACATTTGACAATCAGAAGAAAGACAGGAATACCACAGAAAGGCATCTGGGTTCAACCACCACTCTCCTCACCATGAAAGGTTAAGCAGGTTGTCTCCCAGGCATACTGTTAAGGAGCACTGCAGTGAATAGCCTCCAAGGATTTTTTACTAAACTGAACTAGTCTGACTACATCCTGCAGTCATTACTGAACTGCGTTTTTTCCAGTTACCAACATTATTTAGCATGAGCTAAGCCGGTACACTTGGACAGAAAATAAGGGTGCATACACCATTTTGCTTCCATTCAGACCCATTTCTGCTACCAGTGTTCACAATATTCATTCTTGAATGTTACATGAAAATTGTGTCAATTAGGGAATTTAACAAAGTAACCACAATTCATAATTAACTATAGCATATGCTTTGCAAGACATTAACGTAATCCAGTTGTATTAGAAAAGAGATAAGAACTTCAAACTAGTCCAGCCAACACAAGACTGCCCTTCCTAAAAGCAAGCACATTTCTCAACATCTTATTTTTCCCCTTTCTCACAAAATAAATAGGTTTTATTCCTCATTTTCTATAATATCCCCCTAAACAATGCGTTCTACAGTTATTTTTGCCAATTAATTTTAGGGGAAAATTGTACTTGAAAATACTTCCCTCGGCACTTACACTCCCTGTTATTCTTACCTGCTTTATCACCTGTAGTGCCTAACTGGAAAATATCACAAATACACCCATTACTTAGCCCAGCCTTTTGTACAGCTGAACCTTCTTTAGTCACTTCCTCTAGAAATGCCAATAACCCAGCACCTAAATGAATTTTCAGAGTTGCCGACACTCAGCAGGCCTGAACACTTTCTGCAGCTCTAGTTTTCTTTTTATCATCTTTATTTCATGAGTTACCCAAGTCTTCTGACACACAAGAAAAAGAAAGAAGCTATAAATCACAAAATTTTACATACTCAACACCTATGTGCAAAGAAATCCATCTTATTCTTTAGACTACTGCAAAGAACATCATTAAAAAAAAAAAGGACGAGGCAACTAAGGTCACACCACTATACTGCCAAAAGGAGTGCAGTACAGAGGTCTGGACACACAGGCTTAGACCATGCCAGCTTTTCAATACAAAGGAGGCAGAGCCACATGGATATGACACTGTATCAGAGGGAAGCCAGTTCCAGCTCCAAGTTCCTCATAATCCTGTTCTGCCCTGATTAATGGCAGATCATTTACTTAACAGAAACAAAGCCAAGCTCAGTTTGCCCACTAGCTGCTACACACCTGATCCTTATTCCTGAGAAACTCATCAAAACTGATAGTTAAGCCCCCCCCAACATATTTAAACAAGTTTTCATCTATCACAAATACCATAACACTAATAAAATGAAAATAGATCCTTTTTCTCTTTGTTTCATATTTCACTCTGCCTAGGCAATGAAGGCTACTCACTTTTTCTGTGTAATGTTGAACATGGTCAAATATATTAAATTTTCAATTTGCACACAGATTTATAAGTATTAGTTGAAGCTTCAATATATAAATAGGATACCCTAATGCAAAAATTTTATAGCATACTCTTCCTTTGACAGATCCCAAAGTGAAGGTCAAGGTCTGTACATCTGAAAGGCTTTCAAGTCTCATCTCCTGCCAGTATGCTAAACTAACCATATGAATATTCCAACTTCTAACCTCCAGCCTGCTTCTTCAAGATTTCCATACTTTAGGAAGAAGTATGAAGAAGAAGAAAAAGATTAAGCAAAGAGGGAGAGTTTTCCTCAGGAAAAAAAAAAAATCAAAAAACACACACCAGCCAGTAATTTCGCCCCATGACCTCAGGTGTCTCATTTCCTGCTTCTACTCCAAATTCTTGGTTTGCTTCTTAGTCAAACCTTCTTCCCTGTATCAATAAAAATAATAAGTGTCTCCTCAGAACAAATCTGTATCAGCTGAGTGAGTGGCAAACTACTTAAAAAGAGAATCCAGCCATCATAATAGAAAAAATTAAGGTCTCCACTTTTACTAGAAAGATACTGTCTTTACAAAATATCTGTTGCCGTACCCTGAACATCAGCGATGACAGAGGGGATACTCGACCCTAACGAACATTGGGTTGAGATTCATCCACATACTTTCTGCAGAGGTCAGAAGAGAATCTTCTTACTTTTAACCACAGCATGACTGGACTAAACCTAAAAGCCTGGGTTCCATGAAAGAACAAATCACTTAAGTAGCTTGATATTTCCTTGACGGGGAACAGGCTTGAAGAGTCCCACATCGATTTATACATTGGTTGAAAACATCGCTATCGTGTTAAGCACACAATACACTCGAGCTTATAGCAGTTTTAACTATTTAAAACGGATTCGGGTCTAGGGTGGCAACAACTACTACAGACGAAAAATGGTCTCCCACCCGCCAAGACCTGAGGTCAACAGCAGCAGCCACCTCCCCACTCACCACCGAGCCCTGCCCGACCCCCGCGTCCAGCCGCGCCGACCCCGCCGCTCCCAAATCCCAGCGCCGCCCCCCGCGGCCGCGGCGGCTTTTGGGGAACGCGGGGCTCCGCCCCGGGGCGGGCTGGCCCGAGGGGCCGAGCCAGGAGCGGGGTGTGGAAGGGGTGGATGCAAAGCCGCAGTTGGTTGGAAGGGGGCGCCGAGCCGGCTGTAATTATCCGGGGAAAAGATTAACCACGCTGACCTTGCAGTCAGAGGTCTCCCCTTGCCGCTGGCCTTGGAGGGCTGCTGGGCTGGGGGGCAGGCCGGCATTTTCCGTGAGCATTCCTGCCCCGGGAGAATGGAGCGGCTGTGTCGGGTGTTTCAGCACTCCCCGGTTAACGAGCAGGTCACTCGGCCCTTAGAGTTTCTCCTCTCCATTCTCTATAAGGACGCTGATTTTACCCCTCGGTTTACGATCCTATTGGGGCCAGCGACACCGCATCAGTACCCGGGCTGAGCTTTCCTGAAGCAGCACACGGACCTTTATCTACCTGCTGTGTGGAGGAACAGAAAGGGCCAGGGTGGGCTTAAATAGCTACTTTGCTGTTTAAAATACCCACTTCAATGTTTTTGGCAGAACAGTTACACGGGTGATTCAGTAATCGAAGTAGTATTACACAGTTCTGTGCCATTCTATGTTTCTTTGCATAACCATGGCAGAAATCATGGATTCAGTATATATGCTTTATGTTGCTTTGTTCACACACATCCAGTGCCTGTCCAGAAGGAAAGGGGCTGTCCAAAAGGGCAGGTCTCAGCCGCTGTACGGGTGGCAGTGACCAGTGCGTGAAGACTAGATAAGAACCAGAACTAGTCTGGTCCGGAGCCCAGGGCTCGCTGTGAAATAGCTGGGATCAGCTCCTTTGCTGCCTCTAAAGGCAGCGTATTCTGGCAACTCGTTGCTTTCCGTTTCTGAGTGAAGAGCTGCCAGGAGTGCTTGTAGGGACCTACCCCCACGATGCAGCCCTGCTGCCGCTGTCAGTCCGCTGCTTTGCAGGCTGATGGCATCCCTTACCCCGGAAAGGGCAAAACATCCTGCGGGATTGCTCCCCGCGCCAATTTCAGGGCAAGGCTGCAGGCTGAGAACCTATATTTAAGCTTACTGGCTGGCGGAAAAAGGAGGTGACACCCGCTCAGCCCTCATTAAGAAGCTGGATGTGGCTTTGTATGCAATCCTCGATAAAGCATAGGAATCCAAAATTTGCGTTCCAATGTGCCACAAGTGCTTCATACAATGAAAATAGTTCTCTAAAGCAATCCAAGACTATTACAGACTTCCCACAAATGTTACATTTCAGTTGTTAAAGAATGGGTGGCCTACAAAACTTGTTCTCTAATCACAGGGTTGCAAAGCTGTCTTTGCAGGTGGGCCTCACAGAACGTAGCTACAAAGTCCCACCTCAGAACTGGTATTCACATTCTATCCCCCTCCTGAAACTTCTAGTACCTGGCTAGCACTTTACGGGTTTTATAGCTACAACAAGTAGTAGTACAATCTTACTTCAGATAAACTTTGAACGAACTCCTTTCTTTCTTTTTGCACAGAGATCATTTGGACTGATTCTAACATTGAGTGATTTTGCACTTTGATGCAGTCGCTTCGGTTTTCTGACTTCTCAAATGTCTGCCTCCTTTTAAGAAGGACTAGTTCCACTCTGATCTTGAGTTGGGCAGCTCATTCTGCAGGCAGATGGGTTTTATTACCTCTGATGAAAATCCGTTCCTGCTCACATGTTATATCTTGCACTCAATCACATTTCTTAGTTTCTTAACAACTTAGATGCTAGTTCTCAACTGTGTACTTCTGAATATAGAAGAATTCAGGTTAACTTTTGTTACTACTGGTGACTTTTGCATGGGTCCTCTGAATAAAGTCTTCTCAAACCCCTTCATACTACGTATGAGGTACGTAATGCTTTTGTCAACAGACAGTGGACTACTTTTGGCAAGCTGCCTCGAACCTGGCATCTGCGTCACACCAGCACTGACTTAGGTGCTCAGCATCTTTCCACATGTGCTACTGATTACACAGTCTTACAACAGCTTTATCCAAGCACCAGTTCTCTCCCAAGGGGCTGTGCGGGGCTACAGTTTCATTAATTAATTCACAGACCCCTAAACTTACTGCTCCTAAATTTCCTCACACATTTTTTGTTTCTTTTTTTTTTAAGCAAAAGAAGACAGCCCTCAAACCATTTTACGAGGGAGCTCTGCCTTTTGTGCATTCATTCCTGTTTTGCTACTTCCACTGCTGCTTAAAATGGAAAATCATTTCATTTCTGGTCTCTGCAGTGATGAAGACAGTATTGCCAAGTCTCCTACTGCTCAAATGAATGGTTAGTAGAGAGACACAGATGGCTATAGGTATTGTTCAAACTGCCTTGTCATTTTGTTGCTAGCTGTAACCACTGGAAAGTTACCTTTTCCCTTGGAAACTTCCACAATTATTAGTTATATAATTGATTTGCATTTTTCATGTTCCATTGGCTGAGTGATGAAAGCAAGCCTAGGACATGGGAGTCAAGAGCTCCCTGCCCTGGCACAGCCTCCTCACCTTCAATTGTTTTCACTTTCTCTCTGAAGACCATTTCATCTGGCCCTCAATCATACAGCAGATGACTTGCTGGAAAAGTAGACAGTGTGCTATTGGCACATCTAAAACTGTAACACATAATAAATAATACTTCCATTGTGTTTGCCAGGGGCAAAGCCTCAGCCTGAAGCACCACATCCAGTTATGTGTGGTGCGTTTCAGGAGGGCTGTACAGAAGAGCTAGGAAAATAAGGCTAGGAATACAAAACACAATGTGTAAGGAAAAATTGAAATAAACAGTCTTAAAAAAAAAAGATTAGTATAACATAATCTTCAAGACTGAAAGTTATCCATAAAGAGGAATTTAATTATCTGTTCTCCACCGCTTATATTAGACATACAACAGACTTTCTAATGGTGTGGACAGTGCTAGATGAAAATGACTGTGGAGTTTGCAGTACCTTCATCATCACAAACTTTTAAAAACTGTTAAGCAGATGGTTTTGAGATATAATTACAGTCTGGATTACCCAGACCAAGCATGGGGATGGACTCTCAAGGATCTCTCCAGCCCTTTTTTTCTGTAATTATTCAATGACATTTCCTCCTCCAGCTGCTAACATATGTTATGCACAATGACAAGACAACTGAAGTTTCTAACTTAGTAACATAATCTACTGTGCAGAGACCAAAGAGAAAGGAAAGTGAAATCAGGAGTAACAGTAAATGCTATTTTGTAGTCTTTTTTTTTTAATAAATATTTTTTTATAATCTGATTTGGACTCTGGCATTGGCAGGAGCCAAAGGTCTTTACTGTGTCATTGTTTTGTGGATATAAAAGGGACATGTTATTTGTTTTTAATGGGTAAAGGGTGAAGGAACGGAGGGCAGTTCCAAGCTTTGAGTGGACAAGAGTCACACAGCATAAGGTCCCAGCAAGGCAGTTCTAGTAAATGTAAACTTGTAAACCAAACAAAATTTTCTGAAAGTGTTGCAATCTTGCAGCAGGTCCTGGGAAATGGATTTATTTTCTTTTCTGAGACTTCATACAGAGATAATAACTCCTATGTACATCACAGTGTTCAGCTTGATGTTATTTGAATGAGCAAATGAAAAGCTGCTAAAGTTGCTCAGATAGGAAGGCACTATAGGAGGCTTTTCACTGCTACAAAATACTTTCTAACCTTAAAGGGTAATCCTCCAGGTCCTTGCTAAATAAAGATCAGTCACAGTTGCTTCACAGAGGCTTTTGTCCAACATTGCACTGCACTAAACAAGTAGCAACTGGAAGAAACAATGCCAATTTAAATGCTGGAAGATGCAACAAAAAGAAGAGCAAATATTTTTCCATGTTCTACTAAAAAACAGACAGAATATGGCGTAAGATACAGCCCAACCTTTCCCACAAGGGAGATGATTCAACATTGAAGGAATGACAGAGAGGTTGACATGATACCAAATAACATCTCACACCTGATATGATTTTTGCCACTTTCAATACACCCCTTGCTGGCAGTACTCAATATCCAGGGATAGTGGGGAGCATTTGTTGGGGGAAGCATATATTTGTGGAAGTGTCTGCTGGGGGAAATACATATTTGCATTAGAGTATCCTGTGAAAGCAGAGTTGCAGTTGAAGTAGTTCTACAGTAAAAGAAACGTGACACAAACAAGACAATGATCAGGGAGATGTACTGGCAGGTGACCCCAAGCCATGTCCCTCACAATGCAGGATTTAGGTTGATCAGAATACAGAACTGCCTACATAGGAAAATTTCAAACTTTCAGTGGTATTACTTCTTAAAGGAGCCTCACTATTCTCTTTCCCAATTCTCAAGTTTTGATGGTTTTCCTCTAGTGTTTACAGAATGCCTTGCATTAAATCATTACGCAAATAGTACAGCTTTTCTTCTGGTTACTCCAGTCTGGCTTTGGGTAACCTAGCTTTTGCTATCAGCATCTGAATACCATTTCCTTCCTTTGAATTTAAAAATGCACCTTATAAAATTTTGTCAAATGAAGCATTTAAGTAACTTTTATCTTTTTTTAAATAAAAAGTTCTGAAAAGGCAGGATGCTTTCTGAAGAAGTATTCTCCTGCTTCACAGTCCTGCTGATCCACAGGATGACAACACCAGAATTAACAGTGTTTGGCTGAGATGAGCTGATTGCTGTTAACCTTGAGCAAGACAGGTTATTCTGCGCAGGAGGGAAAAACAGCTGTAGAGTTTTGTCCTTGTGATAGTTGTCTGTCACAAAAACCACATCCTGAACAAGTCACTCAGGACCTTTAATGTGCAGTGGCATTCCTTGCTGATGCAGCAAAGCAGCAGTCATTGGTAGGAACTCACATCTCCACTGCTCCTAGTAACAAAGCCTGGCAGTGTGGGAGAACAATTGTCTTCCAGAGGCTGAAGAAGCACAGACTACAGTGGTAGACATCCTGGGTTTCCATGAAAAACAGCAGCTGGCATACTCATGTCCCTCCATTTCCCACAGTTATCCTTCCCTATACTTGGTTCAGTGGATGCCAGCTTTTGGACACGCTCATGCCTTAGGAGGCAGCACCAGGGAGCAGGGTGATGTGCCTCACAGCTGTAGAAAGGGTCTTTGTTCTGCAACAAGGCAGCACTGATGTAGCAGCTCATTGCCAACAGGGCAGGTGCTCCCTTACCTTCCCATATTCCCCTCCCATTCCCAGGCACAGTTCTGGCCCTTTGCTCAGGCTGCTGATTGCTCTCATCTGACTTATGAGTGGGTTCAACTCACTAATTACAGATTGCACCCATCAAACCCCAGGCTTCTGCCAGCTGATGCAGCTGAACTGGCTTCACACTGGCAGCAGCACCAATGTAACAGAAGAAGCAGCATTGCATGAATTGAAGTGGGCTCATCCTGTTGGAAGCATTGAAATACTAGACTGTCTCAACATCTCACAGAACTTAGCCACAAGTACCTGGCAGAGCAAAAACTCTTGAGGGATTGCAGTATGCATCCTGCCTTTAACATCCTATTCTAATACCTCTGGCCTCCTGTTTAGCTTGCAGTAAGAACAGGGTGGCATTAATGCCCAGACTTCACACAGTGCTAACAACTTTTTCTGACCTTCAAGGCCAGACAACAGAAGCAAGGCAAAGCCACCTTGCAGCCTGCAGGCTGCCAGCTGCACCGTGTGTAAAACCTCATCGAAGAACTTTGGATGGTCTCCTACAACACAGCTGAAAATGCAGGCTTTATTTCATGCCAAAGATGGGTTGGCCTCGTTTCAGCTCTAAGGCCAGGGGGAATCCAGTTCTGCCTAATCAATGAACCAGCCTAAAAACTTCCTTGCTTTTCATTTCAAGTGCAAAGCCATCAAGAAGACCTGGAGAAGAGAGACAAAAAAGCAATTAAGAGTAACAAAGATGAATGAGAGAAGATAGTGCAAATTAACATTGAGAGAAAAGATATGAGGAGAACAGGCTTATATAAATTGTGCAAAAGGTTTTACTGGTGCTAGGCTGTCTGAAATGACAAGAGGGGTTTTTGTAAGTGAAAAGAATAAGAGATGCTTTGAAAACAGATGGTTTGCTAGTTCAGTGATAGTTGCCATGAGAACTAAGACATCTAGGTAGCTGGTTCCAGAGGAAAGCACTACAGGTGAAAGCTACTTCTGACACTTTCAGGATTTTGAGAGGAGAAACGTTCTAAGGAAGGTGTCTGGGGATTGAGTGATTGTCTCCACTTCCTGGGGGAGGTGTTGAGGGATCCTGGAAGGTCACAGCACTATGCAGTCACACCTCAGGATACCCAGCATGGCCATCCTCCCAGGCTGCTTGGAGCACAGGACTTAGCAATAGATTATATACTTCCCCCAGGATGAAGTTAAACTTTGTGGATTTGTAATATCTGTAAATTTTATACAAAACTAGCCCAGCTCTTGTAGTTCTTATACATCCTGGATTTTATGTGATTCCAAAAGATCCACTGTTTTTATTGTTTTTATATCTTAAATGACAGTCCCTACCTGAAAGGCTTCTGTAATGGAGGTAATTGTATGTGTATGAAAATGAGGTAACTATAGAAGCTAAACTTTTTCCAAATGTATCTCAGCAATATGTGACAGCACTTATTTCTGATGTTGATTTTCACTGCAGACTCCATTGTAACATTGAATTTTGGAGATTATAAACAGGCTGTTCTCTATTTCTAAAACCTTGAAATACAAAAGCAGTTCCAGAAATAGGGGAACCCCAGAAAATGGCTTTTGATCAGTAAGTATACAGCATCTGAAAGGAATGGGAGAGGTAAAGGTGTGAGCAATGAAATATACTGTATAGATGATCTTACTCGCTCCGTACAATCCAGTACATGGTAGAGGCATTTAAATGGTGTGGTTAAAGACTAGGTGGGGAAAATAACAGTGGTGTGCTGACTCCTGCAGCTCCATCTGGTTTATCTGAAAAGAGCTCATTGAATTAGCTCACCAAGTCTCTGATCAGCAAAAAAGGTCTTAGTTTAACCACTGCCCATGTCACCAGTGCAAAAGGAATTAGCTCCCAAACCGAGTTCATGTGACCATGTTAGCACATAGTTATATGTCTGTCTTTTCCATGTAAAAGTTAACACACCTGACTTCATAGGTTTCAAGTATCAGATTAGTTGTGTCCCAAAAGCCCTCTAGACTTAGCCAAACACAGGCTTCTGGATACCAGCCCAGAAAGAGTTCTAAGAATTTTCTTAAATTCTGCATTGTGCTGTAATCCCCTAACAATTGTGATAGGAGACAAAGCTCCAGCAGTGGTGAGACCTTTGAGACTTCCTTTACATGTTGCAGGACAGCATTAGGAATAAATTCTTGGCGTGCTGTCAGAAGTGCAGCACTTCTTGCAGCAGGAAAATCAGAATCAGGACTCTTAAAATCAAAGCTGTTCTGCCAGTGCCACAGATGCTTTGTTTTGCTGTTTTGCCTTAGAAACAATGAGCAACATTTTTACATTTTCATTAATTAACATTCTTGGTCAATATCATTGCACCCAGAAAGCTCAACTGAATAGCGTTTCCTACTAAATCTTCTAAATCCACTGCAAAATACACCAGTTCTCTGGAAAACAATTGTTCAGGCAGCACGCAGCTCCCATCCACTCTCTCAACAGTTCCAGCAACCCCAGAGTGCATTTGCGAGGTTTGGAGGTATTTGCCATTTGCTGACAAGCGGCAATGGCATCAGGCCCTGGAGTTTCTCACTGACATTCAGTTCTTTCTTCTTTATTTTCCCTGTTTTGTTTACTTCAAATGCACTGAAACAAATGGCCATATAAATGTTAATGAATTACAGGCTCACTAATCAGACCTGGGTTTGCCTCCAAGTTTTAGCTGATCTCTCTCAGCCTTGTGAGCAATGTACTGTGAAAATTCTTGAAAAGCCAGTTTAGTTTCAGAGGGTGGTGGTGGGAGGCTGATTATTATTTTGTAATGTTCTCAGACCATAACTTTTATTGTAGTAAAAATGGGGGGAAAAGCCTTGAAAGAAAATCAAGAGCAAAATATTCTTGCAAGGGTCTGATCTTCCAGTATTAGGCTAGACACAGTAATGTCAAAATACTCCATGTGCACCAGCACTGCAAAAGATGTGGCTAAATTTATGAAGTACATTATCCAGTCTAGTGTACATTACACCTAGAGACATCCTGTGACACTGGCACTGTAAATGCAGAGATGTGTGTTCCAACAGTGCTCTGAGCTCACAGAGGCTCTGCTCTGCTGATTTGAGTTGACTGTGGCCATTGGGGTGAGGAGTCAATGGAGGCACAGTTGTAGTCACTCTGCATTTTTGATGACTGAGATTGGCTGGTTTTATTCATACTGAAAGCTTGGTCCAGCTTGGCTCCAGAACATCTCAATTTTAAATTCTTCTGGAGCATACTCTGAAATGTTTTTAATTTCCATTTCCATCACAGAACCCACACACAAATAGAGATTCTCTCCACCCCACTCCCAACCTTACTTCATACTTGAAGAGGTTCTTGCAAATATGAACCTTAAAAAGTACAGACAAAAGGGCAAGTAAAAGGGCAGTGGGACAAATAAAAAGATTGGAATAAATCTCCTCTGTCAGAACTGCATCTTAGTTCCTGCTGCCTCTGTTTTTAAGCCCAGATTTGTATGTCTGAACTTTCCCCCACGTAGCACATGACAGAGCCAGTTTGTGCCAGGTTCCAAAATCAGCTCCCAGAGACCTTTCCTGACCACAGACTCGAGCCAGAGCAGGCAGTGTGACCTTACTGTGGGGTCACGCTGTGCCCATGCATTAAAAAATAATTTTCTTTTTTGCGTTTCACTTCTGCAATTACGTGAATGTTTCATATCCTCTTACTATATGCTATTAACATAAGAACTGGTGTTTGCACTAAGTCAAAACAAAGCCATGATGTCACTTGCCAGAACATGGAAAATAAAACATTACATTGAAACCACAGCTCTTGTCTTGCAAACTACATGATTAAAAAATATAACAACTACAGCCAACTCAATATTACTACTGTATCAAACACTAGGCAAAACCAGAACTCATGTATTCATCAGTCTTTAGCTCTCAGATGTCTACTGGACATTTGTATTAAAAGTACTTTCTGCATGAGTTCAATATGCAAGTCCAGGTGTGCAGTATATACAATCTGTAGCTTTCATGTTATTCACATAAAAATTATTTTTTAGACAAGCTAACAGTAGTTAACATTGTGTTCATTTTTATATAATTTTTAATCTTTGAGATAGATATATAGATGATAATATATTGTTTAAATTTTGTGGTTATAATATAAATCTGTCTTTCTCCTCTTTGTGCCTTTCTGGTAAATTCATAGCTATTCTTATTTACAGTTTTTAAACTTGTAGGTCCTTCACGTTAATGATATAAAAAATCAACTAAAGGACTTCAGGACTCTGAATATGACTGAAATTGCACTGACTGTGAAAAAAGGCTGTAACAGTGCCTGATGCTGTTCACATCTCTGCAATTGGGCTTGAACAAGAGGGTGCAATTCCTATGTGCTTTGTAATACTCAGTCTTCTTCCTTGAGGCCTTAAAGGGATCTCATCCCATAGACTGCCCTTCTGAGCTGTTAGCAATGACTCTTCAGGGTATTTCTGGGTGGTCTGTAACTGCCCACACGAACACATCATGAATAAAGGGACTGAAACCAAAAAATGGAAATCCAAATTGTGTGCCAAGAGCAAGACCTGAGCATCACAGGAAGCTTCTGTCTCTGCTGGGAAGCAGAAAAGTACTTTGATTCCTAAAACATACTTACAGGCTTAGCCCTGAACACCCTAGAAAGTGGCATGGCTCCAGCAGGGCTGGGACATGGGAATTCCGCGCTGTCGGTCCAAAACTCAGCCCTTACTCATGCTTCTCTTTCAAGATTAACATTTTGTAACTTGGGCCAAATGCCAACTGTGAAAACAAACTTTGTACCTCTCTGTAGACCAAACTTTATCATCAGCATCACTGAAATATTATTATCATGATAAGATCTCAGGTTCTTGCTAACCATCCTGAATATCCCTGATCTCCACAGTTTTGTTTCCCTACACATGGAAATAAGTAATAATTTGGTATGACTGCATTACACCAGAAGAAAAGCTATGTACGAAGAAATATATTTGGTCACTATAATTACCAACCATCATGGTTGGTATCAGGAATGGAGAATATAATCCGAAATCAAGGAAATTATGAAAAAGAATTTTCCTGGTCCTTAATTTTCAGTGGGCTACAAAAATCAGAAGACTCGGCTTTATGTTTGCACTTTTCATGTGAAATGCTCTAAAATAAAAAAAAGAATTGCATATAAAAATCATGCCCTGAGCCTCTGTCTGCCTAATTCAGACTCTAGGTAGTAAAGACACACACAAATGATCAGGTTGTTCTTCTGAAAAAGCTGGCCCTCAGGAAAGCAGCTTGCTTGTAAATGGAACCGCATGCGGAAACTGAAATGGTGCCTTTTGTGTTCAGCAGCAGCAGATCTGTTCAATAAACTAATGGAGAAATTGCTATTTTTCTGTCTATGTTTCTCGTGTGAAGCATGCAACTGAGGGCTTTGGATGACAGCCAAGTCTTTAAACAGCACTGGCCATCAGCAGAAATCCAAAGCAGTTGACAGTAAACTCAGATTAACAGAAAGAAATAAAAACTATGCCCATTTTCATGGCATTACTCTTACATGCCTGATTGGAGCTCACCCCTTTGCCTTGTGCCAGAGGATTCCGAGGCCAATTTCTATCCTGCTATTTAGGGGCCCAGCACAGCTGTGGGCACCACGAGCACATCACACCCTGCATGCTCTCACCCTGTGTATGCAACATCCACTCTCCCCAAAAGCAGCTTCTCTCCAGGATGTTCAGCACAAACCCGCCAGTGAATAGTGAGAAAATGCACCAAAAAGATGATCAGAATAATTTGCATATATTTGATGTTAAGCATAGTGCATCTGTTGCATGGTTTCCATATTCATGCTGTTCTCAGAGGAGAATCATTTCCTTTGTGCTATAAGAGCTACGCCCCCATGCCTCCCTGATTTCTCCGCATTCACTTGCTCCCATATGTATTAATTTTTTAGTGGGATTTTTCTTGGTTTCCTATCCCCATAGAGTAGTAATGATTTGTTCTGTGAAGCCTTGCAGTAGGTGGATAAACATTACTGGCCTCATTTCATGCATGGAGACTCTGAGACAGGAGGGTTACACACAGACTGCTGTTGCAGAGAGGAGGGGCTGTAAGCACCAGTTTTGATGCACAGGTGTGTACTGTGCTCCCACCCATGCTTTTGAGCTTCTCAAGACTGAAGGATAGCAAGACCTTTTAGAAAAAAACAAGCCCAAACCTAACAGGCACTGTGTGCACCATGGCCACAGTGGTTGTTATTTACAGAAGAAAAATATGTGTGCTCAACTTTAGATGTGCACAAATGTGTTTTCTATGTCCCAATGCACTTTGCTTGTACACGTGTACATGTTGGTGGGCTGAGATATTCACGTGTGGCAGGATGTCCCAGACTGGAAATTTGCAGTGATTTAATGTCTGATGAGACACAGCTGGAGGAACACAGGACTAGACCACATTGCAGAACAACTTAAAAATGCGACACACAGAGGGGGCCTGTGGCCATACAAAAGAGTGCAGAGGGTGGATGTGATTTCTTGGCACTGCTGAAACAAGGCAGCCTGACCTCACATCACCTCTGTAATCCTTCGCTTACTCAGGGATATCCAACACTGCCTTGGCTGGGTATTTGAGCACAGTCATTAAACAGTAAGGAAGCTGGTGGCAGCTAAACCACCTATCACATGTGAGGAAGGTTTTGCTTGCTCTTTCAAATGTCAAAACCAGGTCAGAACTGTAAGACAGCAGGATCAGACGAGGAGAAATCCCCAGGGCAACAGCTAATGTAATTGGCATAGCTGGGAGCTGGTGAGGCAGAATGGACAGCAGTCCTCCCTCACCTCAGCATAGCCCCACAAGTTTGCCAAGGGTTATTTCAGGGCAGAGAAACAGACAGAGATGATTCCTTAGTCTCCTTACGACTTTCTTTCCCCCTCAGTGTTTCTAGAAATGTTCTCCCCTAAGGCTGCATATGATTGACAAGGTAGTAACGGGCATTTAAGGATACAGAGATATCTTCAAACCCCTTCCTGAAAAACATACAAATCTATGCAGAGGAAAGCAACATCTCAGTGTTGAATTTCCTGACCTCCAGCAGTCCTTGGCTGTAGTGCTTCTTCCTGAGCCAGAAGTGATTAGTAGCCTTTTCTGCAATTTTTTAAAATAGCTTTTACAATAATCTAAAGTTTTGGCATCCACATCATCCTCAAGCAACAAGTTTCACAGGGTAACTATACACAAGGTATTAAAAGGAGCTATCTTTTGACTCTTCTGAACTTGTCACCTCATAATTTTCTTGATGTTCCCATATTTCCTGTCTGGTGATAGGTAGTGAATAGTTGGTCTCTTCTAATTTTCTCAGCTCTGCTGGTGATTTCAAAGATTGCCATCACACCTACCACCCCAGAGATCTCTTTTTAAAGTTAGTGCATCCTATTGCAGATAATATTTTGCTCCTTGCCTCTCTTCTTGGTACTGGTCCTACTTTTATCATACTGTTGCAGTTCTTCAAGGAATGGTTTTACCCTGCAGCAGACCCCCACAGATAGGAATGTTAGAATGACCCTTAAACCCTCGAGGGAACCTATTGGCCAGAGGCCAGATGGCCCCAACCCCCCAGAACCTAGATAAAAACCCACTCCGCCATTGTTCAGTCTCTTTTTCCTCCTTCTCCCCAGAAAATAAACACATGGAAACTGAGCCTCTCTCTCCTGGCTTCTAAAGCTCTGCTCCTCAGCCATCTCCCAAGACTGAGCTAGCATAACAGTTCGGGGGGGCAGTCAGAGGGGATTGCATTATCATACCTTTTTGACACTGTGAGGCCAGGCCTGCACATGGCACTTGACATTTGGGCATGCAGCAATTACATACAAAATGTGTGTGTGTATACAGACATATGGCAGGGATGTTTCTGCTTTTATTCTCTATTTCCTTCTTAAAATTTCATTAAGAGTTTAGTCTTGTGATCAGCACTGAGAGATGCTCTTTTGTTTTCACAGAAGCATCTATTATCACTTCAGGCAACTCTGTCCTGAATGGTATTCATTAGCTAAACTGCTTTTTTTATGTAAAGCTCCTGAAGAAATACATGAGAGGAGCTGGTTCTTCCATTTTTCCTCTCTACCTGCAGCATCATAGATGTGGAGAGAGACTTCCATGTGCCCAGTGACCCAGTGAAAGAACCAAACAGTGAGGAACACCCTGGTTCATCCTGTGTGAAAGTACTCACAAATAATATAGTTAGGCTTTTTAAATAAATACAGAAATTTATTTCTGTATTATTCTACACAGCCAAGTGTCTGTGTAGAATGGGGCACATAATGCAGGTTATGATCCATCCTATACTTGCAACACTCCCAGGGGAATGGCAGGGCCCAGCCCCCTGTTCAGTAAGCAGTTCTGTTTGCTCTGCAGAGGACGATGGAAATCTCCAACAGCAGGAAATCTGAACAACAAGGTAAGCAAACATCTCCCCAGAGAAGTGCATGTCTAACTAATCCCCCTGATGAAAGAAGACTGTCTGACTGAACTCTCAAGGTCCTTTTCTACCCTTATCTTGAAGTATCTTAGATTATCAGCCATCTCACAGATAGATAACCAGATCAGTCCCTATTTCCCCAGAGCATATTTGTGGATAGAATCTGCAAACACCTTCTTCTCTCATCCTTCTCCTAAAATTCCCCATTTTTAATAGCTCCTACAGTGCTGTCATACCTTTCTGAAACAATAGAGCAACTCAAAATCACTCAGAAGCTGGGAAATACCTCCTAAGTGTCCAACATATCCTTTGTCACCCAGGTACCTTTTTGGTTTTTGCAGAAAGGAGGAATGTAGTGGACACTAAATTCTTAACAGAAAATAACAAATATCTGTCTTGAGATACTTGAAAATGACAGCAGCTTTGTATTTCCAGCTGACATGTGTTATAACCTCAGGTTACTGGATTGCCATTTGAGAAGATGTTTTCCAAAATGGAATCTTTTAGTCCTGTTGCCTGCTGTCCCCTACAGTATTTTAAAGTGATGCTTTGAGAGACCAAGAAGTTCATCTACCCATTTCCTCAAAAAATGGGTATTAAATCCTGCCATTTTCCTGGTGCATCTGCAGCAAGGTTTGCTTTCTAAATGTAACTGTGTTACCTGCTGGTAGTGTCAGAATTCTAGGGATAACACCATTAACATGCTGAGTGCTCGGATGGTTATTTCCCTATTGACAAGACTGAGAGCTCACGCTGTGTAACAATGACCTAAAAAGCACACAGGGATGGATTAAAATGGCAGAACTCAATTTCAGGCTTCATAAGATTTCTGAAGTAAATGCCATTTTGAAAAAAATGGTAACTGAGTGAGTTTAACATGACAGGATTAGCCCCTATAATGGTTAAGAACTCAACAAACCCCAGCTCATTAAGAGTGGATGCTAATTATCTGGAGTGAATGATATCTGTGTGCAGCATCCAGCTGGCCAGGAGCCCAGAGCGGCTGCATCAGTTACAGGCCCAAGATCGAACTTTACTTGCGCTGGTCCTGGGGCATTTCAGGTGACATGGGAACGGTACCAACAGCAGTGGAAAAAGCTCTGGCTCCTACCAAGGTGAGCAGAGCCCTGCTTGCCATCCACCGGCTCCTGTCCCGCCATCTAGTGGAGTGCCTCCACACGGCACAGGCGCTCAGAAAGCCTTAAATCTGGCATGGAAATAGAGAGCTCGCAGGAGGATGTCTTCTTTGAGTCTTCTCACCAGTGATCGCTAAGTTAACTGAAGATGTATTCAGGGTGAAGAACTGTCCAGAGATATTTGCCTTAGAAGCACTGGCTAACTTTGAAGTGGTGCCTGTGGATAGAAATTGTAACCTTGACCCGTGCTGCAGTGAAAGCAGCTCTGTGGATGGAGCCATGAGCTGCCCTGCTGGGACCCTCTTCCCCAGGGCTCGGCAGCTGTTTGTGCTCAGGCCCATCCTTCACTCCCCACCTGGGCTGTGCTGCAGCCATGCTGTGTCCAGCCCCATGTCTGGCTCATCCCAGCCCTTGGCATGGCTTTAGACATTGGTCCCACATCGCTGGCCCGGCTGGGGCACCCTGGGACTGAGCCTTTGCTGGGGAAGACACTTCCCCTGCCTGCAGTTCCAGCTCCCCTTCCCTTATGTAGCCTGCCCGGTTGCTCCATGAGAAATCGGCTTGAACTCTCTTAACAAATGGACCTGCTAGTGAGTTATCTCTGCTGTGGAGGATAAATAGGATAAATTCCATTCCCATTCTTTGCAAAACAATTGGACCAGGTAGGCATGAACTGATAATTTTTTTTTTTTTTGGTGGATGACTTTATAAAACCTCCACTCTGATGGAAGAGTGGGTATCTCTGCAAAGAGACATCCAGGTTTACTGCCCATGGACTAAGGAGAGTCCCAACACAAGAAATTAGATCCCTGATTACCTTTGCCTTAGGTTTGGCATGGAAGGAGCCCTTTCTGCAGTATACCTCTAATCTGAGTCAAAGGATTGTATCACACTGTATTTAAATAGGACTAAAATAGGGACTCACTAGGATTAAAACTCTGGGCACTGCAGAACCTAAATGCTTATCCTTCTGTGTACATGTGATTTCCATGCAGACCCGTCTTACCGTGCAGGGCAACATTCCTCTCTATAATGTGCCTTTTCCAAACCCTCTTGTTCATTCTGAATAGTGATTTGAAGATATTAATTTTATCCTGATTGTGTAACCACTCTAAACAGGTATAAATGACAGCACATAGTTCATCTAAGAATCACTTGGTGATGAATAGGGTCAAAAAGGACCTAGACACAGGCAGAATCAGCTGTTATTTGTGTCAATAATAACAGATCTAACATGCTTTCTGATCTCCCATGAGCAGGTTTCTAGCTTATTCTCAAAAACCTGCTGGGACAGACAACTAGGTAGACAGCCTGTTCTTTGCTTCTCTGTTGGCTGAACTGGAAAGCATTTCCAATGGCTAATCTAAATCTTCCTCACAGAAAAACAAACTCATATTCTTTCTACTCATTCCCTCTGCTCTTGTGAACCCTTGCATACTTTTTTCAAAGTGTGTTGTTAAAGCTGGAGTCAGTGCTCCAAGAAATACCAGCACCACCAAAAAGAACTCAGCCCCTCATATCTATGACAGCAAAAGTTTCTTAAACATAACATCACCACTTACCTACTCCAATATGGTGAGGGTTTTTCTCGGAGCAGGTGAAATAGACATCAGGAATTTTTTTTCCACTGAAAGGCTGCTCAAGCATCAGAATAGGCTGCCCAGGGATGTAGTTGAGTCACCATCCCTGGAAGTATTTAAAAGATGAGTAGATGTGGCACTCAGGGACATGGTTTAGTGGTGGACTTGGCAGTGCTGGGTTAATGATTGGACTCAATGATCTCAGAGGCCTTTTTCAAATTAAATGTTTCTATGCCTCTATGATTCTTGTTCAGCTTTGAATCCACCAGTATCCCAGATCTTTTCTGTAGAACTGCTGCTCAGTTCTCTGTCCTGTGTCCATGGCTAATCATTTCTGCCCTGCACTCGTGAGCATGACATCAGAGCACCCATAGGGAGCACATCATCATCTCAGCATTCTCTGGCATTTGCCAACAGCAGAAGCCTACAACAGAACAGAGGACCAAGGCCAGGATAAGGCAGCACTTCCCCTAGGCCCTCTTTCAGTTTCTAGTAATGTGTGGCTCAGAGCTTGTTTGAATGTTATGCTGCTCTTTGTGTTCAAAAGCCTTTGGTAGGTTTTCCTTATAGCATATGTTTGACTGCTCATTGACCTGCTGGCCTTGTCCAAATGCCTTCTAACAGTTCAGGCCACTTGTCCAATGTGTCAAAATAACTTTTTAATTCCAATCTTCATCTCCAATACACTTGTGGTCCTTCCCATTGTAATGTTACTGCGACTTTAATGAATGCACTCTCTAGTCCATCATTGAGCACATCAGTGGGTCATACTGGCAGCAGACCTGAGGATCAGGTGCAGGGCTTTCCACCACATCCCTTTCAGTCACCTGGATGCTTATACGGTTAGTAAGTATAAAATTGTGGGTAGGCACCTTGCTTCATAGTTCTTAACTTGGGAATGGCAGTCCTGTTTTTCCTAAAATCGCAGCAGTTGCAGTGGCGGCTGACAGCCTCACACTCCCCAGGGCAGGGTTTGGGCGAGCTGGCCTGGTGCAAGCAGTGCCACAGATAAAAGGGGTTTGTGGCTGCGCAGTGACCTCTGTGTCTGTTCGCAGAAGTGCAGCAGCCAGCGAGAGGAACAGCAAATACTGAAAATGCCAAGGTAAGAACACCTGCATTTGTTCTGAGTGCAAGAGGGGTTGTTGCTCAACCAAAGACCTTCCTTGTATTCTAAAAAGTGATGCCTTTTTCTGGGATACCTTAATCTATCTAGTCCAGTCTAATATGGTCTATCATTTGTGAATAGATCTGAGCTGATAAGCTACATTAATGATCAAAATGCAACTCTTTCAAATATTAATCTTGGGATCTGAGATTCTGGGTTTGTACACTGCCAATGTAAATCTAAATTATGAATTTTGGCTCGAGATCCAAAACAGTCAAAGGATTTCCAAGCACTGGAAGAGTGACTACATTCATAACATAAACTCACCTGAAAGAATCAAACTAATGGTCTGGCTTTGTAAGATCAATTCCCAATTTATAAGAAAGGGTAACAAGTAGTGATCAAATCTTTATTATCTGGAAATGCCCCGGGGAAAGAACTTGAAGGAAAGCAGTTAAAAACTACAGTTTCCATCTGTGTGTGTTAAAAGAGGAGCTACAAAGTCACAGCTCCTTGTTTCAGTCCTAAATTCCAGACAGATTTGTGAAGACATGAGCTGATCACGTGCATCCTCTCTCCCAAAGCCTTTGTGCTGGGAGATGCACTGGGAAGGGGGCACTGGGCATAGACTGTCCTGCCAGCCTCTCTGCAGCACCAGGGCTTGCTCAGTCCTTTAATCCTCATTTTTTCCAATTTCTTTCTACCAGCAGATAGAGGTGTGTACTTAGGATCCTCTCCCCCACACGCGGCAAATGATGTAAAACATCACCACTTTTATGTGACTTTCACAGCCTTTTACAAAGGTTAGAAGAACACACTGGTGCCATCCCTTATGTCATAGCTCAGTATCACCTCTCTTCCTCCAGCATCACCTCTGCTTTATTTTCACTGATTGCACCCTGCAGGAGACATAGCTGAAGGCAGGATCCCCTCCCTTTTCTTACAGCCTAATGGGAGTTGCCACAATGGGGTGAAAATGAGCTGTTTATTTAGGGACAGAATGGTGTAGTATCAGCTGTCATCTGGCACTTGAATCCAAAACACAATTAGCTGAGCATAGCCATATCCACACAATTATTGATGGAAGTAATACTGCAGTAATTCACAACTGTCTGAGATGTGGTTTTCCATGAGAAAGGCTTCTTGTGAGACTCTGCAGACACCTGCCTAGAAAATCCTCCTCGGATACTATTAGAAAATTCCTCTATAAACCCACAGGATTTCCATCAGTCTTTCGGGATTTACACAACACCAAAGGTGAGGTGCACTATCAGGAAAACTTCTCACGTCATTTTGGCTGTCAATCGGCAACTAAAAAAGGTGGAGGGAGGGAGGGACCACATTTTTAACCTATCACTCTGAAATGTGAATCCAACTCTGGCTGGATGTGAGAAGTGCTCGAAGAGGCTGCTTGGACAGAAAGCAGGTGAGGAACACTAAGGTTTTCTCAAATGTCACTGGTTTCTGAAAAAAAAAGCATCTTCAAATCTATTTCACCAAGTATCAGCACATGACATAATTCTGTGTTTATATGGGATCACAGGTATTTCAGCACTGGTATCTCAGTGAAGCCCATGCCAATTAAAACACTGCTAACTTCAGCTTGATACTGATTTAACTTAACTCCACATCAAAATGGTGTTCACACAGGAGCCTTGACCCATTTAACAGAGGCATTTTTAGATGATATCTCACATTTTACACCTGCAACTCTTAATACAGACCTACAGGCAAGGCAAAGAAACCTGAAGGTCCATCTACCTTCATACTGTGCTAAAACCTTTCTACCCTGGCTTCAGCAAATTGAGTCAACTGATGAATTTGTAAGAGGTTTCCGGACTACTGCAGAAATATCCATTTTTCTAGAACGGTCTCTTGAAAATAAAACCAAATTGAAGCACACCTACTAACTGGATGTTTTTAGCTGCATATTACGCTACGTAGAAGGAGCCAAATGTTCCCCTGTCACTCAACACACTGCTAAAGATGTAAGTTGCTCTTTTTTTACTGTGGTTTGTAAAAAGAGGGGCTATCTTTTATCAGGCCAGCTGCCACTGAGTTAAAAAAACAAGAAAAGCTTTTGGGAAGAAGCCCCTTCTTCAGGCCTGAAATAGCAGCAGTAGTCTTGAAGGTGAAAACCAGCAGAGAACGACTTATAAATTTAATTAAATTATGTAAGAAGCTAGACCATCTTAAAAAAAAAAAAAAAAAGGGCACTGATATCTAGAGCAAAGGAAGGAAGAGCAGGGAAGGAAGAGATAAAAAGGGAGCTCCACTGGCACACACAAAGAAAGCAATGAGCAATTTACTGCCTAAGGAAGGTGAGGGATAGGGAATTGTGTCCTGTGCCCTGATGTCTCTGCCAAGTCTGGGATCATTAGCAGCATTAAGCGTTTCAGGTCCCATCCCATGATGTCTTTTGAAGGTATTTTATCTGTGTCTCTTAAGAATCAGAGTTCTAGTGAAGTCTAGATTTATTCTAGCTCTGACAGGCTACTGCAGAAAAGTGAGTCCAAAGGGAGAAAAAGAGGTCTAGGCGTAACTGCCCTTCTGTCTTTCATCTCGACCCTGACTACTGGGCTAAATGTCACTTATCCTTATAAAAATAAGAAAAATAGGACTGCCCCAGCCAGTCCTTTCGCAAGTGCACAAGTGGTGCCTCTGAACATACCCAACTGAATTTCCCTGAGGCAGTAATAACAGGAAGAGTCCAACAGCTTCCTAATTATTTCCCTATAAATGTTTTGAAAACATCACTTACTTGGAGGAGGTCCAGCACCCAGTAGAACAAACGTATGCCCATGTACACCCAGTAGGGTGAATGACTTTCTGTGTCCCTGTGTCACAGCCCTTGCAAAGTCCAGAGCCACTCAATGGTGTGTGGGGATCACGGCGAGGAGGCAGCAGCTGGAAGCGGCCAGGACAGCTCACACAGACACACACCTGTCAGGCTGCCCACGGAGGGGACACTCTGGCTGTGATGGGACATGGGCAGCAGTGCTTCCCCGGAGTGCTTGGGAAAAGCTGGGTGCACTTCTACTTGGAAAATCAGTGTGTGGATTTACAAGGCTGTCTGTGTTAAATTGGAGGCTAGTCTGGAAAATGTGGGTGCAAAAATGCTTCCTAATACAACACATGGAAAAGAGAGTGGATATACATAATTGTCTCCCTGGAAAAAAAAAAAAAAAGGTGAGGAAAAAGAAAGGATGCATATATATGCCCAAAAGCTGTACCATCTTGCACCAACTGGCAAAAGAAAGTGAAAATGTGATCGTCCCAGCTCCGTGAGTCTGAGTCATGAGAAAAGTGGTCACATATCCCAGACACCTCATAAGAAGTTAGACAAAAAGAAAAGTGTTACTGAGAGCTTAAAAGATTAGGAGAAAGAGGAAAATTGGTGTTGAAACCCATGAAATGCAACCACAGGCAATGAGGGAGAGGCACCAGCCCTGCTCTGGCATGGGGCAGGACTGGTTGCTCTCCAGAGGTCCCTGCCAGCCCTGACCCGCTCTGACTCGGGAAGTTTGGAGTCCTGCTCCCAGTTTTGCACGCTGAGTCCGAGCAGAGCCCTGGCAGGCAGGAGGGCCACCCGTGTCCTGGGCTGCATCAGGCGCAGCATCGCCAGCTGGGCAAGGGAGGGCACTGAGCAGAGCCGCCCCGCCCTGCTCTGAGCTGGGGCGGCCTCACCGCGAGTGCTGGGGGCCACAGTGTAAGTCATGGGGCTATTGGAGCGTCCAAAGGAGGGCAATGACGGTGGTGAAGGGCCATGAGGGGAAGCCGTGTGAGCTCTCCTGGCGCGTGCACGCTGGGGCCGCCGGAGGGCACGCGGCCGCGGCGGCGCGGGCCCGGCCCGCGCTGCGCGAGCCCCGCGCTCGCGCCCCCCTCGCGCGGCACTTCCGGCCGCGGCCGCGCGGGGGCGCGGCTGTTGGGGGGCGGGGCGGCGAGCAGTGCGCGTGCGCGGTGACGCGGGGGCCGTGCCCGCTATATGAGCCCCGGCAGGCGCTGACTCGGCCCTTTCCGCCCCGCTCCCGCCCCGCGCCCGGGTCGCTGCGCCGAGACCCCGCGCCCCCGCCGCCCCCCGCCGCCGCCATGATCATCTACCGGGACTGCATCAGCCGTAAGGCCGCGGGGGGGGGGGGGGAGGAGGAGCGGCCGGGCGCTCGGAGCGGGGGAGGGAGAAGCGCGGCCCGGGCCCGTGCGCTGGGCCCGGCGGTGCCGCCGCGCATGTGCGGGGCTGGGCCGGGGCGGGGGGGGCGCGGAGCCCGGGGGCGGGAGCGATGGGGGAAAGTGGTGGGTGCCGGGAGGCGGAGGCTGACGCGGCTGGGTGTGTATGTGTGTCTGTCTGTCCCCCGCAGAGGATGAGATGTTCTCGGACATCTACAAGATCCGGGAGGTGGCGGACGGCCTGTGCCTGGAAGTGGAGGGGAAGGTGAGTGCCCGCCCGCCCCGAAGGAGGGAGGGAGGAAGGGTTGCCGCGGTGACTCACGGCCGGTGGCGAGTGGGGGTGGCGTCCCTGCAAAGGGCCCGAGCAGGGAAAGAGAGAAGACTCACTTTGGCCCAGTGCCCCGTGCTGCCGTACGTGGTGCCTGAGAGAGCCTGGGTCAGCCAGGCTGGAGTGTAATGGAGCTTGGGTTATGCACCGTGTGGGAGTTGTCCTTGGGAGGCATAGAATCATAGAATGCTTTGGGTTGGACTAGAACTTCCAGATCATCTAGTTCCAACCTCCCAGCCATGGACAAAGACACCTTCCACTAGACCTGGTTGCTCAAAGCCCCATTCAGCCTGGCCTTGAACACTTCCAGAGGTGGGGCATCCACAGGTTCTCTGGGCAACCTTTGCCAGTGCCTCCCATGTCAAGAGTTTCTTCCTAATATCTAACCTAAACCTACTGCCTTTCAATTTGAACCCATTCCCCCTTTTCCTGTCTCTGGGAAATTAATGCTCAAGCTGCAGCTAGGTTCCTTGCACTGAACTGTGGCTCTCGAGTTGTGCCCTGCTGTCAGGTCATAGGTGTGTAAGAGCGGTAGTGCTAAGGTTTTTTGCAGAGCCGTTAAGTTTTTTGATGTCTCTAAATCTAGATGGTCACCAGGACAGAGGGTCAAATTGATGACTCTCTAATTGGTGGCAATGCCTCTGCTGAAGGTCCTGAGGGAGATGGAACAGAAGCCACAGTCATAACTGGTGTTGACATAGTAATTAATCACCACCTTCAGGAGACCAGCTTCACAAAAGAATCCTACAAGAAGTACATTAAGGATTACATGAAAGCGTAAGTGTTGGTAGACTTTTCCTTTCAGTTGGATTGCAGTGGGTTTACGTGCTTGAGATTGTAAAAACAGCACTGGATTTATTCCTAGTAGGTGTTAGTTCTGATACAGGTGTGAAACTGGCTGTGAACTTCAGTAATGTCTCAATGCTTGGCAGAACTGGAGCCCTAAAGAATGGGGGATGGAATATCTATGTTTATTTTGGCTGAGGTAGAGGACCTGATCATGTGCTTTGGATCTTATTTGTAGCCTTGCTGCTTCCTTTTATATTTCTGTATGCCAGACCTTCATGTGGAAGGGACTGAGGTGGTAAAGAAAAGCTTCTGAAGCTTTTCTAGAGTGACAATGTAAACAGCAAAAAAATGTGTGTGAATGGATCTTTTTGCTAGTTCATGCTGTAATATCGGTTGGTGTTCAGTGGGGTTAGTACTGAAAGTGAAAAAGCTTTGTGACGTGGGTGGGTGATACTCCTGGTGCTGTGGAAAGGGCTTGCTGATTTTTGCCTATCACTAGCCTGGTTGTAAAATGACTTCATTAGGAGTGCAGGTACTGTTGTGTGTTTTCACTTGAAAAACAAAGTTAAAATTTAGCGGCTTTGAGAGGGAGTGGGGGAAAGGCAGCAAAATCTGAGTTTGACAGATAGCTGGATAGATGGTTTCTTCTATGACATCCTGCCAGACAGTGAAGTTATTAAACTAGAACATGTTTTCAGAGCATTTTTTAATTCTTCCAGAATCAAAGCCAGACTTGAGGAACACAAGCCAGAGAGAGTAAAGCCTTTCATGACTGGGGCTGCAGAACAAATCAAACACATCCTTGCCAACTTCAAAAACTACCAGGTAAGTTGTGTCTTCTTACAGGTTATCTTATTGATAAGCTGTGATTGGTTCATCTGCTGAACAGCTTGTTGAGAATTTTGAGGGCTCCTGTTGTGAGGATGCTAACCTAACAGTCTCTGAGAGTATTAGGGGCCCTGAGAGGGAGGAGAAGCAGCCAAAGACTGTTAGCTGTTTGGGAATGTCATTTCAGCTGGTAATGCTTGTAGTTAGCTACATTTGTTGTTACGGTGATTCAGGGACTGTGCAGTTACTCTTGGATCACTTAGGCCCTTGCTGTCTCTTACTCTGTTCATAGCAGCATGGTAAAATTATTGAATCACAGAACACTTTGGGTTGAAAAGTGTCATCGGATTCCAATTCCCTGCCATGGGCAGGGATAACTTCCCCTAGATCTGGTTGCTCAGAGCCCCCTCCAGCCTGGCCTTGAACACTTCAGGGATCTGGCATCCACAGCTCTCTGGTCAGTTTGTGCCAGTGTCTCACCAGCACCACAGTAAATAATTTCTTCCTAATATATAAATCTATCCTCTAGATAGATAATTTCCCTAATATATAAATCTATCCTCTCTGGAGTTTCAAAGTCATTCCCTGTTGTCCTATTGCAATGTGCCCTTGTCAAAGTCCCTCTCCAGACTTTTTGTAGCCCCTTTTAGGTACTGGGGGCTGTAAGGTCTCCCTGGAGCCTCTAGGGGTGAACAGCCCCAACTTCCTCAGTCTGTCCTCATAGGAGAGGTGCTCCAGGCCTCTGACCATCTCAGTGGCCTACCTGGGCTTGGTCCAGGAGGTCCACATCCTTCTTGTGTTGGGATCCCAGCTCCAGAGCTGCATGCAGCACTCCAGGAGAGGTCTCAGCAAAGCAGAGGAACAAAATCAGTTCCCTTGACCTGCTGGTCACTCATCTTTTGATGTTTGGGTTTCTGGGCTGCAGGCTCACAGCGCTGGGTTACATGGGGTTGAATAACACCCCAGGTCCTTCTGAGAGCTGCTGTCAATCCGTTCCCAAGGCCCACATGTATATGTGCTTGGGGTTGACCTGACCCAGGTGCAGGGCGTTGTACTTGGCCTGTTGAACTTCACAAGTTTCCCATGGACCCACCTCTCCAGTCTGTCAAGGTCCCTCTGGATGGCATCCCTTTCTTCTGGTGTGTCAACCATGGTGGCACTAAGATGGACAAGCTGCAGAGAAGGAAAATCCCTGTGGCTGGTCAGGGAGACTTTTAAACTGAGCTTGGTGATGTTGTATTGTTTATACAAAGCTATTGTATAAAAAGGCATTTTCTCCTGGCATTAATCAATTAAATGTCTTAGAGACACATTACTCTGAAGTTCTTTGTAGGGGAGAACATGAATCCAGATGGAATGGTGGCTCTCCTGGATTTCCGTGAGGATGGTGTGACCCCATATATGATTTTCTTTAAGGACGGCTTAGAAATCGAGAAATGTGTAAGTACTGAACTGAACTGAGTGAATGTGCCCAAGTACATGGTGAGCTCCTTCATCTCTTGTTCTCCTGTATCCCTGTTAAAGTTGAACAGTAGCTGCCAGTTTGAAAACTTTAAGTATTGTGTAAGTACAGCCTGATTGGTGCTTTCATATTATACAAAGTGCCTGAAACTTTTTTTGAGTACTATTCAATTGTACTAAAAGGGGATGTATTATCACTGCTGTGATTCATGGTGATTTAATGGCCAAGAAATGCGGAAGGGATGGCCCTGGTGAGATGTGTGTAATTGGGAATGGGTTTAAATCATTAAAGAGCAGGTCCTCTGAATTGGAGCACTTCTACTTTGGATCTTTTTTCTGGGGGTTAATTGTGAAGTATCTTGCATGGTCATGTTTCATCTTTCACTTAATCTGATGCCTTAATACAAGAACTGTCAGTTTAAATATTGCCCTAAATTTGGGAATGCAGTATTACGTGATCAGGTACTTAACCTTTTTCCATCTGGAATCTCCCAACTACCTGAGCTCCTGTGGTCTGCTTTAACTACTCTGTATTGGAATGTGGTTGCCACAAGACAGTATTTGGATCCCAGCACTTGTGGTTTTTTTGGCTTGCTTGGAGACCTGTGGAATTCACTGCAGTGTGGGATCAACAGTTGCTTTGCCCAGTCATTGTGGACTTGTGAAGTCTGTATATAGACAGCTAAATTTATCTGTAAAGCCTCTCACAGGCTTGCTGGTATGCAAGTCATGTAATGATGAGCCAGATGCTGGTATGGAGCAGTAGCCCAGTTAAAGGAATACTTCAGTTGGCCAGACAGACACAGCACTTCCCACAGCCTGGTGGAGGGGGGAATGTCTGTCCTGGCCCTGGAACAGGTGATCACCTGAAAGGTACCTCCTGGGAGCAGAAGCTTTTGTGCATCTCCTGTATGGGGAGACATCCCTCTACGGGGGCATACCTTTTGGATGTGTTGTTCGGATAACTCTGCCTACTTCAAGGTGGTGTAAAAGAACAGTAGCAGAGTGTTCCTCTCCAGTAAAACCTGCTTCAGCTTCTTGGTGCAGCTGTTTCCAGAGGCAGCCAGGTACATTGTAAGCTCTGGTACTTGTTTAGGATATGCTTGAGGGGAAATTTGAACCTAGGTATGTCAAGTAGGAAGGGTGTGAAGGAGTGTTCAGCCTGGCTTGCTCAGCAGCTGGTGGTGCCAGTTGCTCTGTAAGATTGTAAAAATGATCAGCATCCTCTGATAGACCATGGGCACTTTTCCTGTTGCTCCCTGGTTTGCACTAAGATGCAAAAATAATTTCCTTGCGCTTTCTGCCTGCCTGACTGTGGCAGCCCAGATTGAATTCGGGAATACACAAAAAAGTTACAGAAACTTGCTGATACTGTCATGACCTTTAACTAACACTTGCTACTCTTGTTTCAGTAACAAATCAAACAGTATGGTTTTGGATCACTTGTCTTCATAGCTGGATGCTGTTTCTTCTTCATCGGCACAACACCAGGAATCAGCAATGTCTAACTGGACTGATGTCATCTTGAGCTTTATTCACTTATTTTGACCCTGATTTGGAGTGGAGGCATTGTTTAAAAAAATGAAAAAACATCTATCATGTAGGTTGTCTAAAATAAAACTCATTTAAACCCATTCTAGGTGATGTCTTTTGGTCTGATGTGTCTCTCAAGGTGACTCGAAGGAGAGGTTGCACCATGGATTGGATGCTATCAGTAGCACAGCTGGTGCTAGAGCACTACAACTGGACTGTTTCCAGACAGATTTCACAGTTTGCCTGTGGCACTGGAGTGCAAAAGCAGGTTGAGGTCAATAAGGCAAAGTCCAAGAAATGTCATAATGGAGTGGACCACCCTCATCTTTTGTGATTGTGCAGAGACTGTCTCTAGGAGAGATAAGAAATTAATAATAAAAACATCCCAGAATGGATTATGTACTACTCAAGCTGAGTGCTGGCTGAGCTGCTTTGTCGGACAAGAGTACTTCAGCCTTTCCTGAGCTGTAGTATGTCTCCAAGATCAAGGCAGGTGGCTGAATGGGAATACTGGGGAGGGAAGGTGAAATGGCTGTTTTCCAACACAGCTTGGCTGTGGTATTGGTATTTGACATCTGCTGGGGAGCATGTGAACTAGAATTCAGTCAAGTTGCAGGACTTGAGGTTTTTCTGTACTTGGCCTCTTGGAGAGAGATGTTGGAATGGCCTAGCCCTGCCTTAGACTTCCTCCAAACCAGGTGAATGCCTGTACTTGGACTAACCTGAGTGTTTGTAATTTATGTTCCTGCTGTGTTCCTTGTTAGGGAATGCATCTGTTTGACAGACCTGGAGCATACACTGTTGCTTTTCAGGTTCTCTTTTGAGATGCAACAGTAATGGGTTCCTTGCGCTTTCTGCCTGTCTGACCTGGTGGCAGTTTGGATTGAATAAAGGAACACAAATTCCTTCAGAGCCCCATGTGGAGCAGGGGGGTGTCTGAAGCTGCTGATCCAGTTCCTGACCAGGGATGTTGCCTTGGACTGCTAATCATTAACTTTTTTCCTGCTGCAGTGATGGCAGAGGCTTAGGCGGTTGAGGTGCCTGAAATGGGAGGGCATGGCCCACTTGCTGTTTATCTCCTTCAGAGTTTTCACATCTTTGCTGTCTAGTGTCAATTTCTGGCCCCTGGTGCTGGAGGGTGGAGATGGAGGGGGGTTCTGCAGGGGTGAGATAGATGTGGCAGAAGGCTGGGAGGAGTGAGAGACTGGAGGAGGGAGTGGAGTGTGCTCTAGTTATCTCTCAGGTTCTTGTCTGGTGAAATACACCCTATTTTAGTTCTGTGGGAACTTCATATATGTATGGGGTTGTATAATTTTTTGGTTTTTTAAGCTTTTTCAAGAAAGGATTTTGGGTCAACTGTGCTGGATGAAGTAAAATTTTGGTGTAGCCTGTTTCACCCAGCGAGGCTGGGAGGCAGGTTCAAAGCCCAGATAAAGTCACTGAGGCAGCTTGTGCTTTTCTTGCAGAGGATGTGTTTAATGGGGCCAGGTGAGGATGTTCTCTTCCCTTTCCTGATGCATCCTCATTAAAAAAAGGGAGCATTAAAGGACAGGAGAGGAAGCAGTCTTTCTCAGTTAAGTGTGGGCAGGGCAGTGCTGGTATGCCTGTGCTGCCCTTCATAGCCGTGGCTCTCACTTCCTGTGAGTCAGTGTTTAAAATCTGGAGGTGATCTGTGGGAGCAGAAATTACTCCTCCCCCCGCTGGCTGGTCCTGCCAAGGCTGGGAGCCCGAGGTACCAGCCTGGAGCAAATGGCCACGTGGCACCTGTGTACAGATGCGGAGCTGCTTTGAAAAGCAGGTGCTTCAAAGCACGATGAGCACAGCCTTGCTGCTTGGTTGAATGGCAAATTTTGTGTCATCCTGTCTGTACTCCAGGCTCGTTGGGGTATTTAATTGCTGTGTCCAAACATTCCTAACTAGGGAGTTCTGTGCTCCAAGCAGGTGTGCTTTATTGCACGGCACAGCCTCTGGTGGGAAGGTTCCTTTCAGCTTGCTGTAAGGAAGTGTCAGTTCAAAGGCTCTGGAGATATGGGATTTAGTTTCTTCAGTGAGCTGCAAGTGAGGTGTTCTTGCTGTGCTCAATGCGCTTGCTAAAAATGCATTGCTGCCTTTAGTTTCTCGGGGAAGAGGATAAGTCTTGCTGCTCTGCAGCATCACATCTGTCAGATGCACCAGGGAGGGCTTGGCAGGGAAGGACTGCGGCAGTGACAAGTGGTTGCCTGCTGTGGAGTCAGGGTGAGGGAGAGGTGGGAGTCACTGCATGCTGTGAAGGGGGAGGCCTGAGCTGGTAAATGCACTTGTCCACAGTCCGTGACGCAGCTCTGCATTGGGAAGGAAGTCAGTGTAATTCCTCTTCTTCTGGCCCATCTTCATCTCGAGCAGCTGTTTCTTTCCTGGGCCTGAAAAACTGAAGTGACCTGGAAAGGAAATTCTTCATACTTCACACAACAGCTTTGGAGTTATTAAATTGATAAAATCCCCCAAGATAGCAAATTACCCTGGTGCTGCTTAAAATACGACTGGAACTGAAGGACAGCTTTAACACTTAGCCCAGTCTGGCTTTAAAATGTGCTTGACAGACTTGCATCTTGCATTCCTGGAAAGATACTTTCAGTGGATTTGGGACTGATCCAAATTGCATTTTCCCTGAGCCTCACGGAGCAGGTTAGGCAGCTGGGTAGAAACCTTCCTTATGCTGGCTCAGGTCTCAGGCTCTGTGGGGCCAGAGCAGCAGTTAAACACCATGTTCATTAATTCAGGGATAAATGTCTTGGTAGGAGATAAAACCCTAGCCAAGCCTGGAAGTTTTTGCCCGAAACAGTACCAAATCCATTCCCAAGAGCATAATCTAGCTGGTTTGCCAGTCCCTGTGTCTGGCTGCCTTTTGGTTGAAGCTGCAGCTGGAAGCTGTTGTGCAAAGATCATAGCCAAGTGCTTGTGGCCAGGACTGGTGGCTTGAGGGAGCTTTTTTTGGGTGCCAGCAAATGCTGGCAACCCTGCCAGTGTGTTCTGCAGGAGTAGGTGAGATGTTGTTGAAGATGCATATGGCTGCTGGGCATTTTAATCCACTAGAGCTGCATTCATCACTTTCCTCCTCAGGCAGAAAGGATCCAAACGCCCTTGAAGACCTTTCTAGGACCATTTTGGTTGTGTGATGCCAATATTGCCAATGTGGCAGCAGCTGGACACACTGATAAAATGCTGAACCATTGTTTCTCTGCAGCCCACACTTAATCCTGGGAGCCAACAGCTGGGATTCACCTCCCCATCTGTAACCAGCAGCAGTAGGAAGGAAACACTGCTGGCATTTCAAACAGTAAACCTCTTTTTTCCTATCAGTGAGGTGCAGGTGTGCTGGCACAAAGCAGTCCAGCTGTTAGATTTTTTTTTTTTTTAATAGGGAATGTCCATGAACATAGATGTTGAGAAAGTTTTTAAAGATCAGCTTCCCAAATTCTTTGTAACAGAGTGGTTGAAAAATGGCCATGTAAAGCTGGGTACTCTTGCCCTCTTCAGCTAATAAAACCCCACTGTTGCTACTGTCCAGTTCAAGGGCTGAGGTTTAGCTGCTCTACCTACAGCTGTGTCTGCACCCAAGCTGGGTGCCCTCGGCCTCTCCCATGGCAGCAGGGAGGGATGATTTTGCTGTCCCTGCGGCTGTGTGGTTGCTGCAGCCACAGAACTGCCTGCAGCTGCTGCTGCTTCCTCACAGTGCCCTCAAAAAGGTGTTTCAAGGAGTCAGCTCTGCTCTTCACTCAGCTGCAGCTGCCCCAGCCCACCAGCTGCCCCTGGCAGCATGTGCTATCCCATTAACCCTGTGTCCTGATTTTCAGCCATGCTCATTTCTGAGTTAATTTCTTCTCAGTAGCTGTTACAGTACTGTGTTTTGGATTCAGAATCTGAGTGGTGTTGGTAACACACTGATGTTTTTCTGCTACGTCGTGTTTACCCTAAGTCAAGGACATTTTTCTGTTGTCTCATGCGCTTACAGTGAGAAGGGATGCAAAAGAAACTCTGCGAGAGCACAGCTAGGACAAAGGACCTGGGCTCACCAGGGATATTCCACACCACAGAATGCCATGCCCAGTATATAAACTGGGGTTAATTTAGATGTAAGAGGGGGCTGACCTGGGTTCAGGAAGGAGGAGTCTGCCATTAGAGGGTGATGAGCACTTGCATTGTCCATAATTTGTTTTTTCCTTTTTATTATCATTTTAATAATTTTTACCATTACTACTATATTTTTCTAATTTTCAGTTATTAATCTGTTCTTTCTCAACACACGAGTTTTACTTTGATTATCCTCCTAATTTCCCTGTGGTGGGGGGAAAGAGAAGGGAGGTTGATTGAGCAGGGGATCTCTGAAGGGGTGGCTGTCACCTCGTGTCTGCTCAGGTCCCTGCTGGTACCGCCTGAACTTGCCACGTATGAAATTTCCAATGACTCAAACTGGTCATTCAGGACAAGCAAGGCTGGAGAGTGGAAGTGCTTTTAATCTCATTTGATGGTGTTTAGCACAGAGAAACTTCTGCTTGTGCCTGTGGGACCTGCTCGTCAAGCAGTGTTTTGACCACTAATATTCAAGAACATCAGCATGAGCAGAGTTCAGCGTTGAGCAGAGACAGCAGCACATGGGAAGACCAGCAGGGAATCGTTCATCGCTGCTGCCAGTCCAGAGTTTAAATTAATCCAAATGTAGGGACCAGGGAATCAGACCTGAACGCCTCCAAGCCTCCTCTTGTCTTCTGGCAGATGGAAATACTGCCAACAGCACTTGTGTAAGGGCGTCGTGCAGAACAAGTGCAGCAGAGCTGGAGAGGTTTTGCTGATTATTAAGCAATGGATCCAAACTAGGTTTTCCCAAATGCTCAGTCATTATCCCAGCCTTGCATGAATTTAGACTAGTCCTGCAGTGCCCTGGGTTACTGCAGAAGGTAGAACATGCAGCATGTTTGTCTTGCTGCTTCTGTCTCTGTGATGGTATGTACTGTGAGATCCCATGGCTTGGCTGTAGGCTGAATGATGACCTGCCAAGGGGACCTAAAAACTCCACCCTCATCTTTACCACGTGTTCCCACCAGGCAGGAGCCAGCAGAGCCCTTGAATGCATGGCACAGATCCTGCTGCCAGCACAGGAGAGCATCTTTCGTGCTCTAGATCAGCATCTCTGTGAGCTCATTGTTCCCTTCTCTCATGCTACTTGGATTTTGTGGCAGCTTTTGAGGCTAAAATTCCAATTGCACGCTAACATGCTAGAAAAACTTCAATATCATGCATGAAGCATGTAAAAAAGTAGCTCACAAGCTACCTGGCTTCTGGACTCTCCACTGGTTATCTTTTCTTAGTTTACTCTGATAGGGCATTTCCATTTCTGAAATGGTGTTTCCTCACTGTCCTGCTCCTCATTATTTATAACTGGTGGTACTTCACAGAAGGCTGCAAGCAAACCAGTACATCTTGGTATTCCTCAACCTTTCTGATTGCTTGCTGGTTGAAAACTCCACTGCTTCTTTTTTCTGTTTACTTCTAGCTCTCTACACATTTTTAATGATACCCATAAAAAATCAGCCCTTTGCAAAGACCATAAACCCCATAAAAAACAAAGTGCTCTGCACATTTTCCATTACTCCTGAGCAGAGCTTATTTACCCTGTCCAACGGCACTCCGCAGGTCAATAAATTACCTCCTTTACTTACATGTTAAGGCATTTCATGCTGACTATGTCCCTCTCAACTGAAGACAAACTGTGAAGCAGCTCACATAAAACCAGAAATACAAGCAGATCCAAAACTTTCTGCTAAACTAATTGTGCTGGAGATCCACTCAAGGTAACCATTTCCTGCTGAATGTCACAATCATTTTTACCTGTGGTAAGGAATTACATCACTACTTAAACAGGATTGCATGGCATCCTCCTGCATGATTTCAGAGGACCATTTGAGGAGCAATACAAGGGAGAAGCTTACCTAGACTTGCTGGGTGCTTCAGCTTCACCTGCTGAAACAGGACACAGAACCCACAGAGGAGCCCAGCTCATGAAAGGCAAGAGCTCTCATCCTACTCATCCCTGAACACAAATACACAGAGGACTTGAGCAGTATGATAAGGACAGCAGTGTGAGCAGGCCCTGGCTACTGCCCCGGAGCACATCATGTTCCACAGCAAGACACAAAGGCTGACTTCCTGTGTTCCTCAGCATCCTCAGATGGCTCCTGCAGCAATCTGCCAGCTGGGTCCTGCTGTAGAGCCTGAGGAGACACAAGTCAGTGGCAGTATTTATGAAAGCACACACCTCCCTGGAATGCTATCTGCTCTTCAAAACTCTCAGCAGTCCCTCTTCTGGGAACTGGGCACTTAATGCCACAGGACGCTGAGCACCAGCCCCAAGTATAGCTGTAGAGAGATGCCGACACAAACAACTCTAGAAAAAAAATGAACTGAGCAAAATTGTGTGACTTATGTATAAGAGTTGTTTTACAAACCTCTGAAAGCACTTGACGACTCCCAAAGCCTTTCACTGCTTCCAAGTGGACCAATAATGGAATGTTTGTTTCTCATACAGACCTCCTGTGTCATTACAGTGAACAGAAATGATGCATACACCTTAAGGGCATGAGAGAATGTGAAAGCTGAACTATCAAACCTCACCTGCTTAATTTACAGGTATAATAATGAGGTTATGCCCACTCTGTGTTCTTTGCTCTTTCTTTAACATAAAAGCTTTGAGAATATAATTAAATAGTCCCTTCCCTGCTCCCTCCTAAAAAGGATGTTGAAGGAATAACCCTTGCAGCATGCATTTCAAAAATTGGGGAATAGAGACACAGACACATTTAGCAATCTTTCCCAAACCACAGAGGAACCCAGCAGCAAAACCAGCAATAAAAACATGCTTTGAAAAAACACTTCAGACTTATGCCACCTTATTCACAATGTGTTCAAGTCAGTATTGTGTGGTACAAATTTAAATAATACTTTTATTGATATGCTTATAACAGAACATAGGTATCAGCATAAAAAACCTAACAAAAGAGAAAACTGCTCCTTGCTGTACCTAACAGACAATTCATTTTTTTCTCAGTAATCACATGGAGGGGACTGGCATCTTCCCACTGACTTTATGGGTTTTTAACTGCATTGGTTTGTTCCCAGGGAATATAAGGATTGTGATGAGCACCATGGTTGTGGCTGTTTTTCCTAAAGCCTGATACCAGGAGGAGCATCATGTCCATTCCACACAAACACTGCACAAAGGGTTGTGCACGTTTGCAGGCTTCCAGACAAAGTCCTGACAGATCCCAGCAGAACCGAGGGTATTAACGTGGTTACACTGGAATGCACACCCACAAAGTTATGGTTTCCTCTAAGACACAATTTCCATCAAAGTTGTCGAGACTTGGAAAAGCCACAAAGCTACCAAGAAAAAGTAAGAGGAGAACTCAAAAAAATTCTAATAAAGATAAATCTAATACAAGTTTATTCTATAAACTTTTCCTGTTAAAAGACAAAGCATATATAGAAACATACAAGAAATATTAATTGGAGAAAAAAGCTACAGAAAATTACAAAGTATCAGCTGCTTTAATTTAGCTTTATCCTTGCAGAATTGCACTGTGCTCAGTCCTGTCTGTAAACACCACAGTTCCCTCAGTGCAATCCCTCTTACATCATAAATATTTTTGTTAATCACTCTTTTCTTCTCCTTGGTAATGTCTGTATTCCGGCTTCAGCTCCCATGTGTTTTTGTGGGTCCCCTTCACATTGTAGATGCCTATTTCTCTCAAAATTTCTTTCAAGTATATCTGAAAAGAAACAAAAGTTCAAATTAAACAGGCAGGCAATTGCCACAGTTCCTGCACACCTGCTCAATTGCATGGGCTCAGTTCCTAAGGAGCAGACAGCCTGGCTGGCTGATGGGCACTAACTGGTGTGGGAAGGACTCTGGGGTAGAGTTCGACCCTCAGGCACCAGCAGGGATTAGTGGAAGCTCCAGGATGCAGCAGGGAGCACCCAAGTCCCAGAGGTGATGGCTCACAGGTAGCCTCTCTGAGAGGCAAGTACTCCAGGGGCTGCTGAAAGGAAGCTACCAGCACCTCTTGGGAACTATTATGTCACACATCTTCTTCCTGCTGGAATTCCTCCAGTTGAGCTAAAAGCTCTTGACCTTTCTTCCTGCTTGGGCTGAGATTATCTTGAAAATCCTTGCCTTACTCACACTTTGTCAAAGCCTCAAGCTGTTGGTTTTCATGCAATTTTGCAAAGCTTTAAGCATTTTATTATGGCCTCATTTTTAGAGGAGAGCTGAGAAATTTCTAATACCTTAAAATATTAAGGCTTGGAAGAGAAAGAAAAAAACCAAAACAAGTAGAGCTATTATGCCAGTAGTATAATAATTTGAGAAAACACAACTCACTGATATTGCCCTTCTTCACTCTTTATAATAAACACCAGTAATTTTCTTAAGAGTCACAAGAGCCTGCTTGTTTGTTTAATTATTAATTGGAACTGAGATAAGTGGATTGTCATGGCAACTATAGACCACAGTTTAAGAATCCCACATTAAATTAATAACTGCATGAGTTTGAGCAATTTAATCCTATTGGAGTGCTTATATTGAACTGGAGTTGTTGGAATGCTTGTATTTTCTGCATCTACAGTTCCACTAAGTACAAATATCAACATACTCCAAGCTACTAAAGCCAACAAATACATGTTGAAGTCAAAGGAAAATAATAAAAGCTGATTGTCTAAGTGTTCCTTACACTCCTTCCTCCTTTGCTAAATGGAAAAGCTAGGAAATACATGAACAAAAAATATATTCTCGGTCAGTAAAGGAAGTGTCTTTTAGTAAAACTTATCCTTACTCTCCCTCTCCAGGTACACATCAAAAGTATGCAAAGCAGCCCAACACGTAAGCAAGGTGACTGTCAGGGATGTGCATATGAACCAGCTTCTTAGGGTCTTCTAGAGCGTTTCCTTTGAGCAGAGCAGCTGGGCACAGGAGCAGGGCATTCACTGTGCAGGGATGGCTCCTCAGCCTTCTGGGGCGGCGGAGGCAAACCCCAGCAGGTGGCAGCAGGAGATCACCGACGTCCCCTCGCACACCTCGTCTGTTGCAGAGATGCCGTCATTATTTCCCTCAGGCACCCGGGACACACGCTCCCTACGGCAGCGATGCACCACGCACGGTGCAAAAGGTGCTGGGAGCAAGTGAAACAGCCATTTCTGCACGGGTGTGTGCACATGTGCACACCTGCATACCCACTGCCTGCTCTGCAATCCCTGCACACGAGGCAGTGTCACCGACTGACACTTCAAAGCATGGCAGAATGGGTGGGAGAAACACCTGGCTGCAAGGTTAAATTCTGCTCTAGATCACATGGACAGAGAACTGGAAAAAATCTCCCGTAACTGCACTCGGTGCTATGAGGTACACTGATGTGCGGCTCTCGAGCCGGCAGATCTAGTCTGCCTGGGAAGCCGGGTCACAAGGTGAGATGCTGCTGCTGGGCTCAGGCAGAGTGAAACCACTGTGGCTGAACTTTCCACAGCACCCACCCAAACCTATCCACCCAGCTATATGAAGGCTATTTTTAATTTCAACTACTTTTCAGACCTGATTACCCAGGCAGTTCTGCTTCTCTCAGGGCAAAACTTCCAAGAGTGTAATGAAATGGAACAAAACCAACCCAAACTGAATAGCAAGGTAAGGTCTGTGACACAGATAACAGCACTTCAAGCTGGAACCGTGAACTGCAGCAGCTGAGGATTTGCCACTTACTTCTTATCTCTGCTGCAGGGGGAAACCAGGCAGGAGAAGTGTTAGGGAGGGCAGCTGAGAGCATTAACCCCAAAACATCAGTGTGTGTGCACAGACAACACTGAACTGCTGGAGTTTTTAGACAATTATGAAACATGGACAATCCCACTGTGCTGTGCTGTACCTGAGAGCAAGTGGCTTGAAGAGATGAGTTCAGGGGATGCTATGATTTTTCTTGCAGGATTCTCCTTCTAGAAACCAGGACTCCCCACCTGGGTCTGCACTGCAGCAGGCTGCCTATCTATCTTGAAGTATAGTGCTCTGATACCGTACCATGGAGAGAAATCCCACACTACTCCCAGTGATGCCAAATACTGAATTTTAGAGCCTGGTGATTGCTAATCAGGGGGCCACAATTTTTCTCAGAAAGAGATCCAGTGTGTTTATGTACATATAATTCTAGCACAGAAGCTCATCTATAGGTGATCTGTTCATATATTTAAAGCACCTTCTGCTCTGTTCTACCTTTCCTAATGATTTTTTCCATATAAAGTGCAACGTTAGCATGCAATTATGGGATAAAAATTTCTGAGGAGTTAACTTAAAAGCTCTAAAAATCCTTCTGAAACTGTGAGGGGGAAACAAACCCTGTTGTATTTAGGATAACCATTACTTAAAGTTAAAATAGAAGAAAAAAATCCAAACAATCTACTCATTTAAAAAAAAAATACAGTTCTTAGGCCACTGGCTCCCTCCTGCTTCCATTCTTCACAAATATTTGATTCCTCACAGAGAGTATTATGTTCTCAGCCATGAAGCCCAAGTCTGGAATTACTGCAGTATTTCCAGGGAGCATTCAGTACTTACATCTGGGTAGGTGGCAAAAGATTTGCCTACTACTGTAAATTGTTATTTTGCATTAGAATGAAGAAAGAATAAATCCAGGTTTCCCTAACAGAGCAGTCATTTACATTCAGAAAAGACTTGTTTTGTGATTTCATGACACAAATAAAGATGGCAGCAACTTCTTGTGTAACAGGTAACATGTTCTGTAGCAAGGGTTTAATTTACTATTGACATTTACCATTACATAAGAAAAGTACCTGTATTTATTTGTAACTTAAAGTTCTCCAGTGGCTTAAGTGGGAGTCGTGGGTGACTACTGCAAGCTGATGTCATGGTAGATGAGATAAATCTGTACTGACTTGCATTCGAAGTGATTGAGATAGTGACTGCCACACTTCTCTTACCAAAAAAAAAAAAACCCACTTAAAATTTTCTTGCCACTTCCTCCATATCTTCCTCCTTCTCAGCTCCCATGGCCCACACACCTTCTCTGCCGCAGAGATATGGAGCTGACTCATGAGATAAATGAATGGAAGACATGGATATGTTGCTCAACTTTCAAGTTTCTTTCAAGGCACTAGAAGACAGTGAACCTACATGGATTTTACTTGGGTAACATCTTCATGCAGCTCCCAACCAAACAGATTATTCACTTATACAAAGGCTGTGACAGAGATACACTTCATTCTAAATTTGAAGTGAGCAAAACTAGTAAGCATCTTCATTTCTGCCCCTTTTTTTTACAGAGTATTTTTTCCATAATCCAGCTGTTACTGTTCTTTCTTCTGCCTTAGCTCTAATAACCTGTGACATTGTTGCTCCATTTACACTCAATTAAGTCCCCTTAAGCCTTCTGAAATCTGCACCTGGGTTGAGGATAGATATGGAAGTTGGCAGTGAAAAACATCAAAAACACCAAAGGTCCTTTGCATGTCACTGTCACCCTCCAACTCTTGCCTGCTCTGCTCAAGAAAAGCTTGAACACGGAAAGAAGGGAAAGAACTGGAAAGTTATGGTTCATACATGAAGAGGCTGAAAGACACTGCAAGACAACAAAACCATCACATATGCAGATGTCTTGGTGCTTTTCTTGTCTGTGTACCAAAACACTGTTTAAAAGAAAACCCCAAATAAATCCTAAATATCAACCACCTAAACTCTTAACCTAAAAATTACCCTATTTGTAAAGGAGATCCAGTGATTTTGGAGCTCATGATGCCTGAGCTCATGACACCTGAGCTTCTAATATGCATAAACCCTTCATTTAATACAAATACCATGAAATATAGATAAAGAGCAACCCCTGTTGCTGTGCCAAAATAAAGTTCAGAAGGTGAGGGAAGGGCTGACCATAGACAAACGCAAGCTTGCAACTGCCAAGAGAACTAGGCTTCAGTGAGGACAAGAGTAGCAGGGTAGACATGAGAGCATAGCAGAATTTGGTTCCTAGTATTAAAGCAAACCTAAATAAAAAAGAGACCATTTAGGTTATTTAAACCATCTCTGTCAAGAAAAAAGCACACTCACTACAGTGTTTGGTATCCTACACTGCCCTACAATGCTGAACTTAAAACTTGATGATTTCTGTTTGTTGTAAAATATATTTAGAGAAGAATTTCTAAGGAATATAGTATATATAAACCTATTTTCTAGATATGTAAAATACACACCGTAGTAACTACTGAAAATGGTTGTATTTACAAGACTTGCAGTACGTACCACTGGCTGTTTGGTTATGTCCACCAGGTCTTTAATGTTGTAATACTGATGTTTCTCAAAGGCTGAGAAAAGCATGTCCAACACTTGTTGTTTATCAGCTCGAGCTCTTTTTCCATCTTCTTTCTTCTTCTTCTCATATTCAATCTGTTACAAAACATGTTTTAAAGACATTCACATGTAATGCTGTATAATTCCCAGTGCTGAACATTAAGCTACAAAAAACCTCTTCTATTTAATAAAACTCTGTTTAATGACTCAGTGCTTTTCATCTGGAAAGTTTTCTTTTGAACATTCAAATATTCTTCTATGAACATAATCTAAGCAATTGTCCTCAGCACAATAAGCTTCTCAGATGTATCTGCTTTAACCAGAGGAAAAAAAAAAACTGGAAACAGAGCCTGCAGGTGCCCAAACCCAGAAAAAAAAACCTAATAATAATACAGGAATTCAAACTGAGACGGTATTCTCACTCCACCTCTGTTGGTACCAGCTATTGAGGTACAATGACAGATGTCAAATAACCTCCAAACTGCCATGCTTGGGAAAATCCACAGACTAACATGGCTACATCCACAATCATAACAGCATCTGCCCAATGAATGTTCCCAATGGCCCTTGGACACTGCCTCATTTTCTCCAGAAACAGCACTCAAGGCATCAATTCCATCAATATACAACCAATCTTCAAAGACACACTTTGAGGATCTGGATTGTTTCTCTTCAGGAGAAACCAGAGTAGCACACATGAGGTTGCACTAGTCCCAAAAAACCAAACCTTCAAAGCAGGCATAGGCCCCTTTTTGCCACACATCATCCTACTTCAAAATGTACATTAAAAATTACTTAACCAGTAATTTTACTTAATCTGTGCACCAGATGACTATATATTTTCACAGAAACTTTTATCGCCTACAAAAATACTTCCTCTGATTCATCATCAGAAACACAGACCAGCACACCCCAAACAAACCACAGTCACCAGAGAGCACTAACCATGACACCTGCCAGCACATCACCCCACCCACCCCCAAAACCACCCTCCAACAGAAAACCAGCCAGCTCCTTGGAACCAACAGAAGTGATCCAGAAGGGAGTGTAAGTCATGTAATCATCAAGTGCTTTCAGGCAAACTGTGTGGGTGAATCCATAGCGGCACAATGTACAGCAGAAAAGATGCATGTGATCAATAAGGGACACACGCCTGGCTGTAACGAGGTAATTCTGTATGGGAGTTGTTCTGCTTCTGACGGCTCAAAGCTGACTCTCAAAAGGAAGACCTTCAGACAAAAAGCCTAGAAATGAAAATGCACAGATCTACTAGATACTAAAGATCTTATTTTTAAGAAGAAATATTGGTTTTATGGCACAATTGATTTTTTCCTACATATCCTTGCCAGCCAACTCCCTCCTACTCTCAGAGTGAAAATAGCCTGTCACTTGGTAGCTGTCCCAAAGTGGCTAAAGACTATTGCCACCTTTGCTGTGGCTCCCAGGTCTCCAGCCAGCCAACTACCTTCTTCACATTCTGAAATGGATGTACATCATTAAACTGGATCCAGAGCAATTGTTCCCAGTGTGTTCCCAGAAGCAATTGTTCCCAGAAGTGTCTTCTGCTTTAAACTAAAATGGGTGTGCACAAGTAAATACTTGCCTGCTTTTCTAACTCTGTGCAGTGTTCTACAATCTCACCACACAAACCCATCATGCAACTGATTTTTATCCAATAACACAGTTTAGTGTAATTATTTAACTCTTTAGCCACTGCATTTAAAGAAGACTAAATCTTCAAAACAGTAATAGCTTTGCAACATAGCAAGCTGTAACATCAAGCAAACCAGCGTGACAGTACATCATCTTGGTTGCCAGGATCCACAGCAGAACTGCTGCACCACAGACACGAGAAGAGGAACATAAACCTATGACACTGGCCTTCCTTTAAACAATAGCATGTCTAAATATTTGCTTCTTCTGGAAGTCCAACAGACAATTATTTTAAAATTTCCATGTGAATATTCTAATATTCTTAATGTACATTCTCATTAATGTATGAAATCAACTCACATAAAAAGCTGGATATCAAACCCTCCCTTTATTGAATAGTTATTAGCTTATTAGCTGCTGGTGCCCCAGTTGCCCACTCTCTAATTAGCAATACTCTAGCATTTTCCTCTAACTTCAGCAACAGTTTCCACTGTTGTCTAATAGAAGAGCACATTGAGGACTGCTAAAAAAAACCAAAACCAAAACAAACAAACAAACAAAACCCCGTGGTGTCTTCTGTTGTTGATTTCTTCTTTTTGGCCTTATGAAGACATTGCTCACAGCAAGTTACAATGCAGCCTTTCACTTTTTTCCTTCCTGTTTTCTTTGCAAACAGGATCTTCTATGTAGAAGGCTTAAAGCAGTTTTTAATAGTCATGTAATAGAATGCACCTACACTGTAAACTGATTAGATGTCTTTAAAGTTCTGTGTTTTTTTAATTTAAAAAACATTCGAATACTATTTGATTTCAAGAGAGAACCATTTTAGAACAAGCTGTTTAGAATAGAAGTTGTGAGTTTATCCCCAGAAGACTTTATACTGAAATCAATTTCTCTTTGTTTACCTTGCCAGGATGTTGGTAAACTTGCTGAAAAGCTGCCAAAATTGCCTTCATGAAAGTATCATTAATACTGAAGCTGATGTAACTGCTTTGGTAGACAGTGAATACAAAAGTGATAGAGAAGTGAGAATAAATCTGAAGTTTCATCTAAAGATGCTTTAAAGTAGTCCTAAAGATTTTCTTGTCTCCTGGACCATGGGTACCAACCTTCCCAGTACAGTACTGGGAAGAGAGGACCACAAAGAAACCACTAGAAGCCTCTGAAGGGGTAACCAGAACCACTGAAGAACCTTTCTGCTGTATTATGAAAAATAATTAAGTCACAGAAAGGTTCCAGCTTCAAGAATATTAACCTTGCAACTTTGCAAACACATTTAATATTTATAGATATAATGGAGGTCTTTTCCCCAGAGAAGAAAAGCTAAGTTACAATCTTAGCATATATTGTAATGGAATAGCAATTTCTTCAAATAAAAAATGTAGGTGTAATATAATTTCTTGCAAAAATAACGTAATCACGTTCCCAGTCCTTTAAGTCAAACAAGCTATTGCTACTCCCCATCCACAGGTAATTTATTTCCCTCCTCCTTCCTGCTGTACGTTCATTTATAGGTACACGGAGCAGTCACACTTAAGCCCCATTTTATATTCTTTCCTTCAAGAAATGTTAACCCTTTCTATCTTACTTAGTAGATACTCATTCTTCCCTCAGAAACTGCCCAGATGGTGACTGTATTAACATATATGACAGTTTGTACATTTTTATTTCTTTCTCGTGAAAGTCCTGTCCCCAAGACAGTACCCATATGATTACATGCAATGCAGCATGTTCTAAGAAAGCAGTTGCTGCTTGAAAACAGCAGAAAAATTCAACCAAGATGTTTTAGAAGTTCATGGACTTTTTCTCCCAGTCATATACCCTTTCAGCCGCCTAACCTCAACCTTAATAAAAGACTTAATGAAAATAAATATTTTGTAGAAAGTAGTCATGCCTAGGCCTTTAGAGTCAAGGCAAGGTCAAGGTGACTCAAGTACAAGTATGTCTTACAAGATTTTTCCCATCAGAACACCTTTAAGGTAGACATGAAAACAAAACACACTGCTGATGGATTTCCATGACCATGGACAGCTATGTAGCCAATAAAAACATAATAATTAGGACATAAAAGCATCATCACTTTTAACAGGCCTGGTTATACCCCCTCAATCTCACACAAGATTTAAATTTCCATAATGATATGATGACCTGCAGTTTGCAGCTGGACTAAAGATACAGAGATAATATCTAGGTTGTAGTCATACTGCTGTAATTATGCTGGTGTCAGGGAAATGGAACAGCATCCCATTAAAAAGAGAAGCTGAACCCCACCAGAGCTTTTTCCATAACTATAGGAGAACACCAGCCGCATCATAAAACAATATACTGATGTAAAACTGCATCTGCACAGTAGGACACTTCAGTGTGACTGTTTTGGTTAAATGGCATTCCCTCAGCTGCAACAGTTATACTGGTATGATCATCCATGTACAGAGCAGACTTTGAACAGTAACTACTCCAAAACAGACCCATGAGAGAGAAATTATTATTTCTGGTTCTGTGGCAATAGACTGACTTTCATAATAATGCTTAAATATCATCCAGTATATTGTCACTTGTTTTATGTAAATAAAATCTTAATAAAAAGTGTAAAAGTTTAAATGACTAACACAGTGATTCATTTTCAGTATGACTTAATGTTCCTCACATTGAACATACTCAAAGAATATCTTTAAGGAAAAGGACGTTACAGTTTATATGTACATCAACCGATCTGGAACAGCAGTGTGGGTGTAATATTGACAAAGCCCATGATGCCAATAACATGTACTGTGAAGGTAGGAAACTGAGAAAAATTATCAGCTGTTACTCTTTTCTACTTGTTGCCAATTCTTCCAAAGGACTGGAAACTAATGATTCTTTTCAAGTCCTTTACCCTCCTGCAGATGATAAGTTATTTGGCTCAAAAGAACATTTCCACATCTCATAGCACAAAGCCAGAACTGCCTTTCATCCACAAATGTCGAAATTACATTAAAAAAAAAAAGATTAGAGGAAGAATGCAATAAAGCCACTTAAAAAGGGTTGGGTGAAGGTGGCCTGCCCTCCATCAGATAACACAAGACAGTTATGACTGGCAGACCTTAGCCCCAAGGGTGATACTAGTCTTGAGACAGAAAGAAGATCCCCAGAAGACAAAAATCAAGGAGAAATCAGATGACATAGAGCACTGTCAAAGACAGCCAATTGTGAGCAAAAAAGCTGCTGGACAGCAGCAGAGCAGTCCTGGAGTTCTAAGTCAAATTCCTCCTGAAGAAAAGAAGGGAAAATACTAAAAGCTACTTACATTATACTGATGATTAGCCACTGGTTTATAGTTTGTGGTTACAGCTTTGTCCAGCTGCTGTGATAACCTTACAGGTTTAGAAGATTCTTCTATCTGTAATCTACAAAAAAGAAAACAAGAATAAAAAGTTTAGACAAGCACACACTCAAAGTGAATTCTAAAAATCTGCAATTATGAACCAGCCATTATCAAGGGTCAGTTGCAAACAATCCATAAGGCAAAACAGATACACTCTTCTGGATTAAGTTCTTCCTACTCTATTTTTGCTTAAGGACACTGAATTATTAGGGTGCTGTATGCTCCAGAAGATATTGAAATGCTAAAAAATCAAACAGCTGAAGAGAAGATACTAAAACCGAACTCTGAACACAAATTTCACTGCAAAAACCTAATGCTCAGATTGAAAAAAAAGTTCTTGCTCTTAAAAAAGATGAATCCAACCCAAATGAATGCAAAATCTGACAGTTTACTCAGCTGAGGGATGAAAAAAGCTTTTCATCCACCTCTGCTAACCCATAACCTTTTTTTAGATATTGAAATGTAAAAACATACATTTCTGTGACCTTTCTTTTGGCGTTACACTACAGTAAGAGACTGCAAATAATGGTTTTAAGAGCATTATAACGACAAGTAGAGAGAAAAATCCACCCAGCTTCAAATCAATGTGCAATCAAGTCTCTATCACACAGATAACAATAGGTGACCTTCAATTCTCTTTGGGAAAGACTCTCAGAAGATCAGAGGTTGAGGACATCTTGTCAAGCTTATCCCTATGTAATTTAAAGCTTCTGTATATTGATGTAGAGGGAGTGTTCCATTTAATTCAGATTTAGCACTCAAGAATTTCTACTTGAAATGAAAAGGCAAGAAACCAAGCTCTAGAAAACCACAGGACAATGGCCCTTCTGACACAATGGCTTTATGGCAGATTTGATTAACATGTGAAGTAACATGATTATCAGTGAAGCAGTTTTGTTTCCAAAGGTGTATCTTGTAGGCAGAGGAGTCAATTTCCACTAAACAGAGTATAACACAGCCCAGTAAATGCACAGTGATGCTTGCTTCTTTCCAAACAAAAATGAATAGGGTGACATTAATGTAAATAATAACTGCATGTTTACTAGTGTAAAACATACAAATTATAAAACTGACAGATCTTTAAAAACCGTAAATGTTTGAGATCACTGATTTATTTTTGTAAAGATACCATTTACACCTAAAAAGATAAAATTTAAATTCAGAGTATTTCTGAATTAACACCTGAACAACCTAAATAAATTACATTTGAAGGAAGTATTAAATAAAGAAATAAATTCTCTAGTTGTAGCAACTTGAAAGGAAGAAAATCATCCCTCATAGTTGGTATTCCTGGAAGGTAGGTGGTGACAGTTTTTTCTCATACATAGATAAATTTGCTTTCTCTCAAATCTTTATATCATAAAAATGTAGAACATGAGGCAATGGTTGCTTGAAAGTAATTAAAACTACCAAAAAAATGACAAGTCTGCAAAAGGAAGAAGCAAAATCAATTGGAAGGTAAATGAACAGTGAACATTTTTTGCTTATCACAAAAGTTTATCTTTTGGCCTTCAATCTAATTAAATGATTTTAAAGATTTTCTTGATTTGGTTACCAAAGATCTTCTAAACTCATGTTTCACAAAGGGCATAGACCAAAACGAAATCACTATCTTTTCTACAAATCTGTCTTTTTCTCTACTTCTCCATTGTTTAATATTTTTCTTTTTGCTCTCAATGACTTTAAAATTTTTAAATAGTTTAGCTTCAATTTTTACATAGTTTGGCTTTAATTATTTATTTTTTCCCCCAGTTCATCATGTTTCTATTGGTTTGATCTGGGGAGTTTTCCAGTTCTTCCACTCCTGTATTCTAGCTATTTTTCATCTCACTTCTCCCCCCATTTTTCCTTCACAAAGGAGATTTTCTGCTAAACCCATTTATTGATACTGCTCCTGTTCATGAGACGGGGCGCCTTGAGACAAACTGGGAATTCTTGTCACCCTCTTCCCCTCCAAGGACACTGCTCCAACTTCATGTGCACCAGATTAAGTTATTTGATTTGCAATGTAGCTCCAGAGTCCTTCTCATAACAGCTACAGCACAGGGTCCTAACAATACTTAAATACATCAGATGGTGTCACGTTTTCCGGGAGCACCAGGCATTCAAGAGTGACCTATCTTCATGATTAATCCCCCTTGCACTGGGCTTCATATTCATTACTCTTTACAATGTAAATTAACAATATCTCTATTTCTTCAGGTGCAGAGCCAAAGAACTCTTCAATGACGAATTGTCAGCCATGGACTTTAGACAGCACTCCTGCTCAAGGCCTCTTCCTGATCTGGCATTTTAAAATAACAATAGAGGAAATTTCAACCCCTATTCAGTGCGGCTTCCTTAAATTAATACTTCTTTGCACAAAAGTACACTAGCAATTTATTTCTTAATATTTTCTTAACATTTCTTAATATTTTCTTAACTCCCCATGCAGGATATGCATTTCAGCTCTTTACTGTTAACCTTCCAATTTCCAGACCAGTAGAAAACCAAATGTGCAAGTCAGCTAATACACTTCTCAGAGGCCTCCCTCCAAATGTTGATGGAAGTGAAGGTATATTAACAAGTAAAGTTCTCCAGCACATAATCTTGAAACAAGGACAAACTTACTGCCTGCTTAGGAAGCAGAATGAAAGCCAACCATGTGAAAATGGAGAGGGACCATCTAAGTTTGTTTGTGAAATGGCAGAAGACTTCAGAAAGATCTATACATAGCAAGTAACAAATATATCAGCTACAAATGTATGTCTCTGAAATTTCAGAGATATTTGTGTTGTACTTTGATACTTCTTGCCAAAGGTTTCCAAATTACAACCACAGATCTCACAGATCTCAGATGGTCTTTAGAAAATTGTCTTACAGTAAAACGTTAACCTTTTTTTTTTTCATTTCTACTGCTGTAGTGAGAGCTAAAAATACATGACATTCCTGATACTACTTTTTAATGCAAACAATTACAGCAGTGGCCACATGCCAATATGGAAATTTATATGGGAAGCAGGGTGACTCAGGAGGTAAAACTTTTTATTAATAGCTTTTATTCTAAACATGCATCTTGCTCTTCTCCCTCATGGCTGCCCTTCCCACTTATTTTTCTGCAGCTTTCACGATTTCACAGAGCCTCAGGTTACCTTTACCTTCCTTCTACTGGGCTTTCAGGTGGAATATTGTCACATAATCTTATGTGGAATAATAGCTGATGCACATCTGGAACTGGCCTCTCAAAAATGCATGAATAAAGGGAATGACAAACATGGTATAAACACCAAATTAGCAAGTGGTTCACGTGGGGATGAAGCACTGAAATTTGCTTAGCGCATTACAAAGGGTAAAGACAAAACAGCCCATAATCATTTTGTCCAGATGATTTGTTGATACAGACACTATCTGCAGGGAAAATACAGCATGGTTGTTTGGGTTTTTTTCAAAATCATGCTGCAATTCTGTTATATTCAGAAAGTAGTATGTTTGGGGGAATATAATTGACTTTTTAAATTTGCATAGATGGCTGAAAAATTTTGATGAAAATAAATGTACACATTCCAGTACGTATACACTCAAATATACATAACAAAAGCTATAAACTGGGAATTATACTAGCCTTTTGGATAGATTATTTTAACAGGTTACAGATATAATTACTTTTAATTATTTAAAAATTCTTAAACAGAATTTAAAAAAGCAGTATTACCCAGGAAAACCAGGAATATCCAGCAGTGCTTTATGCAGAATTTTCTCAGAGTGGACCTGCTGAATCTTAAACTAAACTGCTGGTAGGAATAAAGAAAAAATCAATAGATATTCTGAGTCACTGGTGACACTGATTTAAAGAAGCAGTGGCTTTTTACCTATTACTCTTTATTATTATTTGCAGAAGTTAAAAGACTTAGCTATGGCTCTGAAGAATACACAAATCTCCAAGGAATTAAATTTTACACTGAACTTTTGTTGAAATAGTTAGAGCTGTATTTCTTGCTAATATCTGGCCTAAAAAATAAAGAGAAAATGCAGATATTTTTTCCCCAAAACTGCCAATGAATTAGCAACAGAGCAACCACCAGCCTGCACACTGTGGTTTTCTCTTCCGCCCCCAAGATCAAATATAGCTCTTCCTTGAAATACAGCAAGTAACCAGCACGGCATTGAATTCATCATGGTCATTTCCCAGCAAAACACATTCCATACCGCAGCTTTGATTTGACATTGTGCTTACAGTTGAATAAGGGGAAAAAGCCATTCAAACAGACTGGAAATAATTCCATAGGACTTGGCAACATGTAGCAAGCTCATACAAAAAGACAGATAAAGACAGTAAGTACATTCCTAGGAAGATATATTCATTATTTTTTAAATACATGTAATTTTCAGTAACAAAAAATGATCTGAAGACCTTTAGAACTGATAATCTATTGTGATTAATCTTTTGTCACAAAACAAATGTTTCCAATATTTGAAGAAGGTAATAATCAGAAACACTGGTAGGGCTTGAATACTTTGCATTTCTAAAGAAATTATTTTACAGATAAGAGAGGAAAGTTAATGTATCTTTTTGTGCTTGGCTATGTGTACACAGGGCACCAGTAAGGAGGAAGCCTTACTGATGCAAAAAAGGGAAAGTTGTGTTTCTTCTCTCTCTGCAGTAACATCCAGCAGAGATGCACTGGAAGTGAGCAGGCACACTGCCTAAAGCTTTGGAGGGGAAGAAACACAAACTCTCCATCTTTGCACAGTTTTGTAGCTGTTCTCTGACTGCTCACAGAAGTTCCCAGTCCAATACCACGGAACTGAAAGCCAAGGACTAATGCTCTTATGGTCCCTTACTCAGTAATTTTGTACTAGAACCAGGCATTGACAGCTGCATTACCTGAAGTTTCATGATACCTGGTATGGGCCATGAAGCTTTTTCTTCAATTCCTTATTTTGCTAAGCATCCCAAAAGTGACAGAAGCAGGTACATCCTGAAAAATCTCATAAAAACCAAACTAATAAAATAAATATAACAATATAGCCTCACACCTCCTCTTCTTTTGTTCACTGGGACTTCTGCACCTTGCTGAGGTTCAGGTAGCACCTCTTTTGACTTTCCTTCCAAGCAAGAATAGCAGTAATGTAAGAAGCAAGCAGATGATCAAGAAGAGATGAACACTCTTATAAGATACTGAAACTTAAAAAGTTTCAGTAGTTCCGTGAGAAATAAGGGACTTCAGCACCCTGTGGTGCACATCCTACTAAAACAACCCCATGGCAGTGCTCACACACAAACAGCATAGGAAATTACTAGAATGGCCACACCAGTAAAAACACGCACTATCTAATAATAAAAAATGACAATCTGTTGCTACACCAAACAATCTGTCATATATTCTCAAAGACAAGAACAACATGCAAATTCTGCACGTTGTGTTTCATTGCAAGGAGCCCTACTGTCTCACGTTCCATGGAGGCGGATGACAGCCTCCATCTCATGGATGAATCCACTGTTCTTCAGGCACTCAGTGTTACTCCAGCGCAGTCAAAGCAAAGGGAGTCTTTCCCCATTTATGAAGACAAGACAGGCAGACAGAGAAGAGCATGAGCTGAATGAAAATGGCATTAAGAAGCACATTTGCCAGTGTTAAATAATGAAATGTTTCAGATTATTAATACAGGATATGATTTATAACTAATTTTAAATCCTGAAAACCTAGGATTTCAAGGAAAGTGCTGCAATTATTATGTGTTCAGATATTAGATTTTTCTGAAGTCGACATCTTCAACTATATATGTTGAAGGATAAGCAATGAATCATATGAGTATATGATGTCTAATTTCATGTCTAATACTCAGCTACCACAGCTACAACTGAAGACTCCAATTCTACCTATCGTATCTTCCTCCAGTACAGAACATCAGATGATATAAATGGCAATTCAACAATAAGTAACAATTTCTTACGCATTTTATTTTACGGATTAACAAAAAGTGAAAAATTGATTAAAACCAATCCAAGTTTTCCTCTCTGCATTTAGTATTGCAAATGACTAAAATCTTCTCAGCTAAGCTTGTGTGAACAAATAATGTAAAGATAAAATAAAACCTATTTTAGCATTAGAAGAGATATAATTGAATAATTTTCTCTATTTGTTTGACGCACAACTTTAAACATGTTAAGTGATGCACTAATGCAATTAGCTTAAAAAGAACTGTAACATCTGCTTGACATCACAGATATTTTCAATCAAGCTCATGTGTGTCTACAGATACTTCCACTGGAAGCATTCTGACACTGATGAAGTCAGGCTCTGGCATTGCCTGGTCCACACTGGGGACAAGGTGGAAGAGTTTTATCTGAGACTAAGTTCAAAAAGGAATCATACCTCAGAGGTATCTTCTATGATTACATTCTATCTTCTACATTAAATGAGGTTATAAGCAGCCTATCCATTAGCGTGGTTGACAAAGTTTGTTTCTTGTCCCTGCCTCCATTAGGTTTGTCTGCCCAGATCTGGGTCTCTGTTTCGTTTGTTGCCTCCCCCTTTTACTTAGCACCCATCCCTTTTTCTAGTGAAAAGGGTCCATGACCAGATATCCTTAAGGGCAGAGATTCCAATTCACCCTTGTGAAGCAAGGCAGCCTCTGCACTCTCCTTGTCCTTTCAGGAGGACTTAAGTCAGGACTTGGGTCACAGCCTCACCCCCTTGCCCCCAGGTGAAAAGGCCCTTTCAGCACTGTTTAGGCTGTTGATTGACAGAAAATCATACAACCAACCACAGAATCATTTCAGTTGGAAAAGGTCATCAATTTCAATCATTAACCCAGCAATGCCAAATCCACCATTAAAACATGTCCCAAAGTGTCCCTACAGGCCTTTTAAATGTCTCCAGGGATGGTGACTCAATCACTACCCTTGACAGCCTGTTCCAACGCTTTACATTCACTTTAGTGAAAAAATGTTTCCTAAAATCCAATCTAAACCTCCCCCAGTATAGCTTGAGGTTGTTTCGTCTTGTCCTACCATTTATCGAGAAGAAATGAACACTTCCTTATTACAATTCATGTACTCTGGAAGAGCAGAGAAGTTTGCAGCTTTGCAGTTGTTAAAAATGTCAGGATTTTGCAGTCCTTTCCATCCTGTGGTGATCGTAGTCCATCAATTAGTACCCAAAAGGAATTCTCCATTATTGGTTCCTGTCATACTTCAAATATTTTCTTATTAATACACATACCACAGACATCTCTGTTCTACCCAGTTTCCTGCCCAACACAAGTGAAAAGATCAAGCTGGAGAACAAGCAAAAGCACAGCTAAAGCAGAAGGTCTTCCCTGAGGACTAAGTCAGGGTAAAAGTGCATCCATGTACACTCAGTTACATGCTGTAGCTCCATAAAGCACAGTAGATTTTTATACCATGGTGCTTATACTTGTGGCTTATTCCAGTGAAAGAAAGGTCTAAAACTAGGATGAAGTAAAACCTGGATGTCCATTTGTGTTGTTCAGAGCATGTAAGGGTACCTTGACCACAGGCACGAGACAACGTTTGAGACTGGCAGAGTTATAAGGTACACGAAACATAAAATTAGGAAACATGCCAGGAGAAATGGGAATGCAGGTGAGATTTTGGGGAGAGAGCTATAAAGAACCATCATTCCCACATGGAAAAAGAGACGGAGGCAACACAGAGGCAAGAGAAGGACAACACAATAGGAATGGCTGAATAGGCAGGAGCACATACTGGTGCACATACTCCTGAAAAACAGCAAGAAAGGGGAAAACGTAGGTTGAAAAGCTTTTGGATTTGTTCAGCTAAGACACCCAGGTGACGATCCACAGGCCTCTGCCTCTGAGCCAACCCTTTGACACTGGACACTGCAGTCTATTCAGCACAGGCAGATGTCAGCATCTGAAATACTGTAGGGATGAGTAACCATGGAGCAGATCCTGGCTCCAGAGGAAGCACCAGCAGCCTCACAAGCCCATTACTAATACTAAAGAAGGCGATCTAGGAAAAGTGACTCATTAGCAAACTAAGCAAGAGAGAAAAAGCCCAGCCCTTTAATTTTAACATGAATATTAGCTCCTGAATTAAAGCCAGATAAAGTCTCCTTTCTCACTTCCATTTTCAAAGATTCAATTTCCTTTCTTACTCGTATTTTTTTCAGTCCTCAAATTTCTCCACAACAAATTGATTTACTTGCTAGATATGATTTCAATTCAGATTTTAGAAGATGAATTCTAAATTCTGAATTATTATTTTTAAAAGTAAAACAAATAGATTTGTCTCAAAATTACATAATCTTTGTTCTCCTGCTCATCTGGTGTGTTTGGAGTTGTTTTGAAATCAATGGTAGTAACAGGGATTTTTAGGTCCGGAAAGCACAAAGCCAAATAGTTCTTGTCAATCTGCAGGTAGAGAAATTGTATACATTTTGCTAATGGGGACAAAAAAAAGACAATTTTAAAAACTAGTTTGTTAAGACAGAAAAGGTACATCTTTACCATAACCTGAAGGGTCTAATTCTTGAATTACTGGTAAAAGGGTGGATGATTTACAAGCTCAGTCAATTCACTCCACAATGAAACTGCTCACAGCTAAGGAGGTGGAAAGAAAGAGGCACTCTTGGCTAAAGTCCTCAAAGAAAACAAAAATCCCTACAGCACCTCAGCTACATCTCTTCAATCTGAATCTCTCCTCCCCTTCTCCTGTAAAATATCTTTATCAAGTTATAGCTGCCAGCACTCTGCCTCCAACTACATGCTGCCATCTCTAGAACTCCAATTCCCAAATACTTCACCACTCTCCTGATTGTTCTGCAAACAGCTATGGCATCTGGCTCAATTGGGGATCTTCCAATTAAAATTTACTGTAAACAATTTAACAGTTTGTGACAATCTGGAAAACATTTGGACTGCTTCCCTAGAAAACCTAGCTGGCTCAAATCCTCAAGGTTTTTCTCAGTCTCTTCCTTCCTTAGCCTGCAAACCCTAAAATGCTGGATAGCAACAACACCTTTTTGAGGACCCACCCCTCCCTTCAGTTAAAATATGCTTGGAAATGACCATCAAGGAACTGCTACAAAGGGCATTGAAAGGCAGGTGCTGGGAGAATGTTACTGCACATACCCATGAGTTAATGACTATACACTGCCGTTGATAGCTTAGAAGGGAATCTTGCACAGTTCAGCTACTATTCAATGGTTTAAACGATGGTTGCACTAAACTGCAGAATTAGCTCACACACAACTGCTGAATTAACCCACCCAACACTCTTTCCTGCAGGCAAAGAGAATTAAATTAGTTTTAACTGAACTCTGAAATCATGCTTAATCCAAACAAAACCAGCATTAAGTTAAAAAGAAGAGCTGGGTAGGTTCAGCAACCCTAGAAACCCTACGCTATAGAAACTAAAGCAAATGCAGAAAAGAAACCTTTCTCCTCAGTCCACGTGAAAAAGCAGTCTTACTCATCCCCCAAGTGGAAAATGTACCAGTTTCTCCTGCAAGCCACAGGAAAAAAAAAAGAGGTAACACAGCAGAGACTGAAAGATATATCAGCTAAACCAGAAAACTGGAGATTTTTTAAACTTCAATCATCATTCTTTCAGTCAATTGTATTTCCTTTGCCAGTTGTACAAAACTACTGCTCTGCTGCATTTGCTCAAGTAGTTTAATTACATTTTACCTCCTCCTATTTTGTAAAACAAGTACTCCCCCAGCTCCCTCTCCCAATATATTACATACCTGTCCATCTCCACTGGAAAATCACTGCTGGACGTCCCTCACCTGCTCAAGTGGGAACTGTGCTCCTAAAAGCAGAGCGAGAGGATACGGAGCTGCAGCAATGCCAGAGGCAGACACCAGCTGTGTGGAGGGAGCCCAGCAAGCAGAACAGGGCTGGGAGCTGCAGGGCTGCTCTGCAGCTGGGAGGTGATGGCAATGGTGAAAAAAGGCCACCAAAGGGTCACCTGCCACAGGACTCCACTCCTGCTCACCAGGTTGTGAAGGAAGGTTTTATAGCAGCCCTGCATCATTCAGTTTGGTTTGAGTCGTCACCCTCTTCATGGTCTGGTCTTTGAAATGCTGCTGCAGAGGGCAAACCTGGATATTATTTTCTTAAAAAGCCTTAATTTGGCTTCTGTGCATCATCTTCAGGGTGGTGCTTATCAAAGCCACAGCTGTATCACCATTAGCCCCAATAAAAGCTCTCAGTAAAGTGAAAATACCTTCAGGATCAGGAGACTGTGGCTCAAGACTCAGCTTCAAGCTCTGCTATAGCTTTAAACCAACAATTCTCAAAGTTATTTCAAGATAGCTTTCTTTAAAAAGCACAGAGATAACCACAAGGCACAACAAGGACATGACTAGATTTTAAGGCAACTGAGTCCAGAAAGCATTAAGATTTCATTTTGCATTTGAAAAATATAACTTAAAAAATAACTCAGCCTTTGTTTCAAAGAAGAAACCAACATAAGCTTAGTAGTTCAGAACATCATCTTTGGAACACTCCTTAGAGAGCTTACTTGTTAAGAAATAAACTTGGCTCCATGCACTTTGAGGTCTGCTACATTAGTATTCTCTTAATTAGAGATTTTCAGAAGAGTTCATCATATTTGTGAGCACAAAGAAACTCACCCAGACTTTATGAAGCCATACCTAATCTGTTATTAAATAAAAAACCCCAAAGATTTGATTACAGATTTGTCTGGCATGACAAATTCCAAAAACAGCTAGTGGCTGAAGCACAAACATTGTCTAGCTTCCCCAACAGGAAGCTGGATAATTGGGTTTCCCATAAGATCTGTGTGAAAGCAGACTCCATTCATGTGTAATTTGGTTGAGTATGTCTTCCACAGGGAAGGGGGCGGGGGAAAGAAAGAGTCATGGAAGAAGTTTCAGGACCATTGTATTTTAAAGCTTGATTTGCATAGAGTTCCTTAATTAAACTTAAGGTTGCAACTTTAAAAAATGCATACATACAAGGAGAAATGATCCACATAAATTTCACTGGTTTGTCATGAACTGAATGTGTTAGTCAGTAATCCAAACATGAAACGTAATATGAAACCATTATTACTGTACTAATAAACTGTGAAACCATTATTATTGAGAAAAGTATCAGTTTTCCAAAAACTTCTATAGTTTTTAATTCAGCGTGTGCATGTTTCTCAAATGGCAGTGTAAAACAGCATCTATCAGTGCACTGAATCCGACAGGGACGGGCTGAGCCTTCCCTACAGCAGCCCCTGAAGTGCCTGAGTAGCACCCACACAGCACCAACACCCCCGGGGGCTGGGAGTGAGCAAGAGTTTGGGAGGGGATGCACCCAGGACAGCTGACCCCAGCTGACCAAAGGGATACCCTGTACCATATGGTGTCATTCTCAGAAATAAAAGGTAAGAGAAAGGAGGAGGATGACATTCCATATGAAGGCGCTCTCTTCTGAAGCAGCTGCTATGTGTACTGGGGCCCAGTTTCACATAAAGTGGCTGGACATTGCCTGCTGATGGGAAGTAGAGATTAAATCTATATTTTTGTTTTGCTTCCACACACAACTTTTGCTTTCTTTCATTAAACTGCCTTTAACTTGACCCATGATATTTTCCATATTATTTTTTTTTCCACTGCCCTGATGAGGAGGGAGTGTGAGAGAGCAGCTGGGTGGGCAGCTGGCAGCTAGCCAAGGTTAACCCACCACACTTAAAAATGCTAAAAAAACTTGTAACTTTATAAAAAGTTACCTCAGTCTTAGAGATATTTAGAGCTGTACATGTTTAAAAACACTTTAATATCAATGGGAGATGTTCTCTGGACTCAACATTAGACACTGCTGTTGGCAGAGAACACACAGCAGTCAACATAGGTCAGCACAGAATGATGTGAACTGCTGGATATCTGCTCTTTCTTCAGTGGTATACATGGTATACTTCCAAGAACAATCACGGGATATCACATATACTTAATATTTTACTACATTTCTAGTATAACATGTCCCTTATGGCACATCTGCTTATGCCAGAGGTTTGGAACCACGTGATCCTTAATGTCCCTTCCAACCCAAGTCATTCTTTGATTAGATGAAACAATAGTGTTCTTTTTTCTACTGACATGTCTCCTATGAAGTTCATTTTGGTTTACATAATCATCTTGAAAGACACTTATTATTTTTTGTTGTTATTATTCATTGGCTTTGTACAAAAACAAAATTATAAGCATCTCTAGGGGAAAAGAGAAACAAATCATCTTTTGTGTAAGTTGTGAAAACTTTTTGGAGCTGTTAAAAATTCTATGGGAGATCAATTTTTAAATTCTAGCTCTAAGTCTACAGGAGGTTAAGACATTCTAGAAAAAAGAACTGGAGAACAGATTCACTTAAAAATCTCCCCAAATAACAGCTGTAGCAAATATTTAATTTTTAAAATGTAGAGAAAAGTCAAGCAATTACTCAGAAAGGTATGAAGTCCAACAGGGTTTTTTTTCCAAACAGATGCTTTTATATCATGTTATTTCTGCAATACTTTTTGGACTACTTGCTCTACTCCACCACATCCTTTAATTTAATAACTCCACAAGACTGGAGGATTCACACATCCTTCACTGCAACAGGAAATGAAACATAATTTACCTACCACTTTCTTTACTGCTAAAGCTGCAAACATTTTGTGCTAAGTGGGGAGAAGAAAACTGCCTCCGCAAGCCTGTTTCTCCAGCTATACAGAGCCTCAAGACCTCTATGACAATTCAGCACTTCAGGCCAAGTATCTCCTGCTTTAGAGACTACAGGATCTCTGAGTTAAAGACAGGTATTACGCACTGTATTCTCTTCTACATTTGGCTTAGCAGAAGCAGAACACAAACAGTTTATCTGGCCTTCATAATTTTGGAAAATCCTCCATTCTGAAGAAACAAGGAAACTTCTTTTATGCAATGGGAAAAACGCCAAATTACGCAAAATGCTGTTATAATTAATTAAAAATTCCTCTCCACTAGATAAATGAAGAAAATAACTGTCCATCGTTTCTTCTCAAGTGCAAATTCTGTTAATGGCTGCATGAAAACTAGGTTTACAAAGGGGACCAGCAGCACACTGCTTTCTAATACAAAAGGGTCAATGAAAAATAATAACATATAAAAATACCAAATAATGAACAATGTAGTATTGTGAATTGAAACAACATGCCTTTACAAGAGATGTTCTGTTATGCCATACCCCATGTAACACATGAAATAAACACTTTATTGCCATGAAATACAAACAACCTGAAATGGGACATCTCCCTTTGTACGTGTTCTATGACACACAGTACTGGAATAATATTTGCTGGAAACCAGATTAAATCAGTTTTAGAAACTAAATTCCATCAATGAACAGATTGCACCATCTGCTTCTACTAATATACATTAGAGAATGTGTATTTTCCATAGCTGCATATTTACTCTGTAATCAGAAGCCTACAAGACAAATAGGTATAGCTTAGCTACAGAATGGCTGAAAAACATCATCATTTGAGAATGTCAAGTGTGTAAACAAAAAAGCACTTAGGTTATTGAGGGCTGTGCAATGAAGTAATGAAACAAAATTAGGCAAAAGAAAATTTAAGCAGCACACTGGGAGACTAACAGTCATCACAATGATGAGAGAAATACAAATGCAAAAAACGTAGATGTAATAAGAGTTTCTAACTAATAAGATGTAGAAAAAAAAATCTTTCAACTGAAGACTAAGTAGGGCTGTCTGGAAATCTGAATTTTTATTACATGTTTTTTTGTGCATTCAAGGAAAAAAACCCAGATTTGAATCAGGAGGTAAGCCAACATTTGAAGTTTTCATGGAACAGAAATCCTGCAAAATTTTGTTTTGGAAATCCAAACATGATGTTCCCAAAACAAAATATGCTTTCCCAGTATCCTCAGCAGCTGCTGACTGAACTTAATGCAATCCCTTTTATTTCACAACTGCCATTTTTATGGCTTGCTGTGGTGAATAAAATGACAAAATCTACCTTAGACTCCAGCTCAGGGACTGCCAAAGCATCTGCAAAACCTTCTCTCTGACAGTGCAGCCATGTGAGCTGCTCAGAATCCCAGAGCCCTGTACTCCTAGGCCAGCTGGCTCCCCACACTACCCATAGTCTGTACAGCCAGCCAGGTGACTTTAGAGCCACTGACATCTCACACACAAGACCCCTTCCTATAGGCACCTGAAAATCAGGGTGACACATTGCTGTGACATTTTGTGGCACACTGATATAACGGCAACGCAAAAATGAACCTGAGGAAAAAGCTTGAGAAGCCAGGGTGAGATTTCACCATTATTTTTCTATGTATCCTCAGTAGCAAGGATGTTTTTTTCCTGGAGAGTACAATACCAGATGCAACTAATGAAACAGTATTTCATTATAAATTGTGGTCTTCTCTCTGAAGTATTGGGGCACTAATTTTCCCTGGTATAAATGCACAGAGGAATGTAACAGGTTACATGCTAAGGAAAAAAAAGAGTAGAACTCTTCAGGGACAAAAAAAAGAAAAAACGAGATATGAAGGTATGACTGAAGTTTATGAATTCATTCAGTCCAGGAATAGGCAACAACTGTATGATGTGAATACCAGAAGTAGCATTAAATCACAGGAAAATCCATAGCAAACTGAGGAAAGCAGTTCTTCACACAACTTGTGTGAAGAAAATATGTAAAATGGTGGAATTTCTTGATGCAGTGCACATGGGTTACCAAAAAGTAACTTTATTGATGACTGTTAAACACCAGGACAACCCAAGAGTCCTTGCAATATGTATATCACAGGACAAGCACAGTGTGCTGGATTTAGCAGGAAAACTGAGAAGACAAGCACTCCCTCTTTCCATCGAGCAGAGTGAGGCACTCCCTCTGCCATGCCCTCCTGCCAGTATCCAAAGTGAGCAGCCACAACCTGCTCTGGTCGCTAAGCACAGCTCCATGCAGGTCTGAAGATTTGCATGTGCCAAGCACTCATTCCAGCTCAATGCAAATGAGACTCCAGAAAGAAAAACACATCAGACACTGCTGTTATTTCTGATTTTTTTATCACAGTCCTGAGAAATATTAATTACTGGGACAGCAACTGTGTTTCATAAACAGCTGCTGCAGATAAGGAAAAAAAAATTAATGTCATGCTAAATGTGTGTCAATTTAATTAGCTTCTGTTCAAAGGCACCTCTTAAGAGAAGGATGGGATCCAATACAAGAACACAAAGGCATTATATTGCTGCAATCCTATTGGTAGAAGTAAGTCTAAGCTATAGAAGAAAACTGAAAAGAAGACTTTCTGAGTATGTATTATTTCAAAACCAAGGCTTTTGGCTTCAGAGTCTTGCAGGGGAAAGAAGCATCTCATATGACCTATATAGACAAAAAGACAAATAAGATGAACCTAGTCTTGCCTGGAACCGGGAAGTGAGCATGCCACAGAATTTCTGTCAGGACATGCAGAAGAGTACCATCAGTTCACTTGCCAAAGCAGGACAAGTCAGCTTCTTCACACCTCTATTTCCCCACTCTAAATCACAGCATAAAATTGACCACTCAAAGTGTAAAGCCTTTTAAGACCCTTGGGTACAGGCATATTACAGAGAGTATTAACAAACCCCAGTGGGCTATGCCACAACCATGTGAATAAACACAGAGGTACCACTTTGGAATAAAATAGAAGTTAAACAGTTAAGCCAAAACCAGAGGAAAAAAGTGAAACATTTATTTCTGCTAGCCAATGAAACTGCACAGAAATTAAATTACTTCTTCAAGATGGACATATATGACAGAGATGGATATTAACACGCATGATAGAAAAGAACTACAAGAATAAAAATAGAGTTAAAACAAAAAGCTTGTGAGCTAGTGTATTATTTAGAATGAAGTAACATAGTCATGACTGAATGAGGATAGCCGCAAGTAGGAAACCTCTGCATCAATACAGACATTCAGATAGGCCCACCTCCTAAGGCTAGAGAAAATGAAGAATGAAAATGTAGACAGAAACACATGACAGATAACTGGAAGCGTTTTGGAAGAGTTTTTTGAATAATCAAGAAGTCATAATTACCTAAAGAAAAAAGGATTTCTTCAAAAAGCAATAAAGGCACAATGGTGAGGAAAAAAATAACCAAAAAATATAAAGAAGAGGCCCATGAACAGCCTTCCTAAGATATTAATTTTCTGTACTTCACTTAGGAGAGGGACATCAGATAGAATTTTGTCTACTTGGTGTTCTTAGATAAACACACATTCATTTGTAGGTGGACATAATGAAACTATTATTGCACTCCAATCTCCATCCAGAAGTCAAAATAGGGCATCCTCAAGGATAATTCAACGAGGAATAGAAACTGTGGACGGATTCAAGTATCTCTTTCTTGTAATCTTCAGGGGTGTTTTACGGGTTTTTGTTGAGTTTTTTTAATGTCTAGAGCTTCATCTTCCTTGAAGATGGGCTACAAGCTGCTTGGCTTGAGTTACTTTGATGGAGCTGTTTCTAAAAGGCTCCTATTTGCTGCAGCAAGAAGCTGTATCTAAACAAGAATAATTTTGTCATCTAGCTTTTAAATCCTCTAAAAATGATTTTTCTTCCCCTTCTTTATGAATATTGCAAAGAACGTAAAGTACTTCTGCATTTTGCCAAAACTTCAACAATCTTTAACTTCAGAAAAATTCTGAACAAAACCAAAGCAAAACATTATGTTTTAAAAAGTAAGATGCCTATATTCTGAATGAAGTTACTGATTTATCTTAATAGAAGGCAAAAAGGCAGGGTGCACTGATTGCCTGGTCCCTGAGAGCTCAGAGCAGATGACTCTTTTTAGCCTCAATTCCTTTCACAAGGGACTTTCAGTTCACACATAAAACTGAAGTGAAAGCCAGGTTCAATTTATTTTATTCTGACATTAACTTAGTCCAGGGCACTTGCTTGTGTTCATAGTGATTAATAAAGAGAAGAGATGTAACTGTCAAGCCAGTATGAGAAGCCAGGTTATCTGAAGAGCACCTGAGGGACAGAACAACACTTAATCATTCTGAAGGGAGTGCTGCAGAATGGGTGGTCTCCACATTGCATTTTATTACAGGGAAAAATCCCTTACTATTATGGCAGTATTGTCTTTGCTTACATAGTAAAAGCAGACCCATGAGAAAAGGACAAAATAATTGAAAAAGCAAACCAAATACTAGATGATCACAAAACACAGCTAACAGATGGGATTCTGCACCACCATTAATGGGGTGATTTAATAACTGTTGCACTTGATGGAAGTCTTCCTCGATTTGACAGGATTTAGAGACCAGGCACTAAAACTCCTAGTAAGTACGTAGTTAGTGCAGCATGACATGAATTCACAACATTGTTTGAATTCTGTCTTTTGAATTTTGTTAAATAAATGCCTTGTGCATCAGTCACAAAGAAGCTGACCATGTAACATGATGGTTCCATTGCTTTTCAGCAAGTTTCAGATATCTATACCAAGTATTACTTTTTTTTGCACTCACCACATTTCCTAAATCCTAGACTTGAATTCTGTGTTTATTCTTTTATTAAAATCATGGCATATGTGACATGCGGGCAAATATGCTTATAACTCTTCTTCATCTTCTCTGGATGATACATAGGACACTTGAACTTCACTCATCACCTTCTGAAATGGATCTGCCCATAATCTTCAAATTACTTCATGCATAATTAGGCAATTCCTGATTTTCATTACTCATGTTCATTGCTGCAGCATTTACACAGCACCAGTCACACAGCTGCCCATGTACTGACTGGAACACACAACTAATTACATATGTTTCATTTGGTTCTATTCCTCTACAAGTGAGGTTATGGTTTCCAAGGGCCATGTTCCAGGCTCATATCCAGATGTTTGGGGACCAGAAAGTCCCTGAGGTGCATAAACTCATTTGAATTTACTGACCCTTTCAGAGAAATAAAACCACAAATAAAGTATGTCTGCCATTTTATTTCCTAACTTGTGTATCTACAGCTAAAATATGACAGCTTGGATTCACTAACACTGGTGATGCTTTACTTGTGATTCCTTACATATAATTTTGAAGTATTTTTTTTTTAATTAAAAGAAATTACAGATTGAAATCTTTGTTGGAAAACAGTAACAATAGATCCGTTTATAATTTGTTTGCTCTTTTCTCATAATTTTGGATGAATTACTGTGTCTGTTTAGACCAAGCAGCTGCTTTTCAAGCAGCTTTCACAAGTCTTACTTTCCTTCATACAGCTGAAGTCTCATTATATACACAGAAGACAAAAGTACAATACTATTTACTGTCCTCTGTTTAGCCAGTTTCAAGACTTCCACAAATGCTATGCTTAGGTAATTGAAGCAAGTGAAATATTTCTTTCAGCTTTACTTTGCACACTTATAAACATGGAGTAGAGTGTAATAGAAAACAACTTCTTAGATTTTTAAGAGCCTATAAGGCAATTAAACAAATAACTGCCATATTCCAATCTATGTTCTGCCAAATTTCGTAACATAAGTACAGACTATGCAGCAGCTAACACACTTCACTGAATACACAAAACAAGAGCTCACTTTCCATAAGCATTGGCTCTTAGGCCTGTCAGGAACAAAAACCTATACGCTCACTGTGGCTAACATCTATCATTTACTCACCTAGCATTTCACTTACATACAGCTTAATGAAATAAAAAAAATCTAAATGCTATATAATAAACCACCTCCACAGAGTACAAACTAATATCCAAGTGACATTCAAAGTTAGTTTTTTATTTTTTAAAGCAGCAAAAGGATGTATTAATTGATAATTCTTTCTTTACCAGAACATGCAAATCTAAGAGTACAGGACAGAGAAGAAGGAAAAAATACTGTGTATAACTGCAATGAAATGTCTTAAATCTTAAATCTATTTGCTACCTTTGTCCTTGCTAAGATCCTACAAATTGTAGGAAGCACTTTTTACCACTAGAGTATTATATACCATCAGGTATTTGTCTTCTAATATGAAAATAGGCTAAAAGGAGTTAAAAGAAGAAATAGCAATAAAAACAGCTTTAATAATCTACTCCAGTTGGCTGATTTAGGCATCAATTTATAAAACCTACACCATTACTCCTACTCTAATATGTGGCAGTATAACTACACTGTAGGTGTTTCTCTCTGAGTTGCCCTGAGTACCTCTCATGGTCAATATTGCAGTAATAAAGAGCATTTCATGTTAGTTTAAATTTGTGGTATAAAGACCAGGAAATAAGGTTTAGGTGCACAGTTAGAAATTTTAAACAGAAGATTTAATTTATTAAGAAATATTCATATGATTCAGTTTCACAGCATGCATGAATATAAATCCTCAAGAGATTTAATTAGGTGTATTTTATCATAAATTGCATTCCCATAGACATATGCTGCTCCTGCTTCCTGCTGATAATAACAAAGACCAACTGATACTTAAGAGCACATCTGAAGTGTAGTTTTCTGACAACATTAGGTACAGTAAGAGAATAAAAAAACAGTGCTCAATATAAGTATATAAGTATCAGTGGTTTTCCCAGTTCCTTAACCATACTGACTTAGAAGGGAGTTTATTTTATGCATTACAAATTAAGCTCATGAAGTTCTATGTTTTGTCAATCTATAAAATATATCCTTTGCGTCCAATACCATAAACATGGCATATGAAAAAATTCTGTTTGCTGTACCCATAGATGTGCTTCATGAGAGCCTACAAAAACATTCTCTTGTTTTGAAAAGCATAGTTTTGATCAATTAACCTCTTATTAACTGAATCTTTTCTGTGATACAGTGATTTCTTAGTGCTCTAAGCATTTTGAGCACAGTTTCATACTTCCAGGATGCAGTACTTATTCCCCAAATTTCACTTCAGAGAAAGAGTACTTAGTTTTCCTGGACTTCGTTGAAAAATTCTTTGTCAACATGAGCCGCCAACTGCAGAATAGTTAAAATGAACATGATTTTTCTAGGCAGTTCCCAAAGTCAAAACAGAATCCAATGTCTGAGTTGAAATTAGAATTCAAAATACAGAAATTATTTGAAATGTAATTTGAAAACGATATACGGGTGGTTTGGGTTTTCTTAATTTTAGTTTGATATGTATTACATAAATACAGATCTAAAAGGTAGTTCTCTCTCAGATATTATCATTTAACATCTTCAGGTATGCATCCACATATTGGTGTTGATTTCCACGTAGTCTGCTATTTTTATCACATATTTTTCTACTCCCGCCTACACTCACATACAGTGAAATTTCTCTTTCAAGATGACTTCACAATTCAGAATATATCCCAGAATGCAGGGATTTTCTTCTCTTTTTTTACAAAAAGAAATCCGGCCATGGATATTTTTGTGTTCCTGTTTCTCCTGTCTCTTTTCCAATTAGAAAAAAAATGGAGTGAACTATGATACAGATAATATTGAACCTTGTAACAGGTTTTGAGCACAGGGCTTTCTTTAACCTCAGAAACAGCTCTGGTTAACACTGCTGGAGAGCTAGGATCTTTTCAGATATGACACAAGAACTATTAAAAATAAGTTTAGCAGACAGAATGCATGTCTCATTACTTCTAGGCCCGACAAAACACCTTCTTAAAAAATCGAAGCCATTTTGAAAAAGCTTTTTTTCACCTCCTTCTTGTTTTAGATCTGAAGTGGCTGCATTGTCACAGTCATGATGGTCTAAGGGTTAACTAGTGCCTGAGCTCATGGGAAGATAAGGATTTGTGTTAAGCTATTTTTTTTTACACTTAGATTCTCCACCTTAAAGGTGTTGTCACGTTCCTGACTGACTCTAATCTGAGATAACACTGTTCAACCAGTTCTGAAGAAAGACAGAAGCCTATGTGTCTCCGCCGTCTGCAGACTGGAATCATGAAGTCAGAACCTTATGTTATAAACAGGAATAGAACCCTGTAAAATCCCCAGTTTCTCCATGCCTATTGTTGGGAATGCAGCACCAAGTTTCAGAACCAAATACAACCAAGAGCAGAAGGAACAGAGAAAAGCTCTTTGGTGAGCTGCTTCTTTGTCTAATTCATTACTATTTCTTCTTCCTCCTTGACAAAGTCTCAGTCAGCACTCAAGAGCACACACACAATCTGAGGGAACAGCAGAGTAGTAATTCAAATTTGTATTACAAGTCACAGGGTACAGTTCCTCCTGATTCTGCCATTATCATTAAGAAAGGGGTTAGTCAGATATCCCTGAAAAAATATGGACCTGTTCAAAGACCTAACATAGAGACTTCATTGCCATTAACTTTGGCTAAGACCCAGTCTGTTCACCCTTTCCTTAGTTACTGTTTCAGTGTGTCCAAGACCTGCAAGATGGTGCTGTACCTGTTAATTTTTGGCAGGTATTTTTGGAATTGCAGAATTAATTCTCAGGATGGACTAATACATTAATAAGGCAGGAGGTTTGCAATCTTTGGCATTTGGAAAATCAAACATAAATTATCAATAGAATAAACTGTATGAGTTGAGCACATATTTAAATTTCTTTATATTTTAAAAGTGCTGTTGAAGATAATCCTGGATAAACTTGCAACTTCACCTTAGTCACCCTAAGAAAGGACCACCCTAAACTTCTACCAGCAAGTATCTGAGTGCTTGACAACACTAGAAGCATCCAGCACGCCTAAAGTTTGAGTGAGAAAAGTACCCTGGATAAGGGAAGGGAAGGTAGGGGATAAAATAAGACACATGCAGTGATCAACGGAAAAAAAACCTCAGTCTGTCCTCCAAAACACCCCAAATCCAATCAGTCTGCAGCTACAGGTTTCACTATTGCCCTTCTCCACCTTCTAAACCTAAGTTCTGGTCTGTGCACACAGAGGTTTCTAAACTGTTCAGGATGGCTCAACTAGAAATAACTTTAGGGAGCTTATGTTACAACACCCTCACAGTGACAATGGATCCCAAAGAAAAGAAAATTAAATAATTTTGATAGAGCAGGTAACATATATCAATACCTACCAACACGATACATTTGGATATCAATAGGATATTAATTCAGGCATGCAGAGACACTTTTAGTGCAGAACATTATCAGCCTTGAGGTATGTCAGAAACTTGGGTGAAGATGAGAGCATTTTTTAATAATTTCCATTTAATGGCTTTGCTATATTAATTACACTCTGCTGGAAACTTTAATTTCAAGTAGCAGCATATAATCTTTCAATGTTTCACTATTTTATGCTGTACCTTGCTTTCAAACTTGAAACAGGAGATGCTAACAACTCTCAGGTGATGCACTATCCATTTTAACTTTGGGTTTGAACATTTCAGTCTTCTTGTGAGGCACTGGGAAAGCACAGAGTACTCACCTGGAACACGGCACTCCAAGGCAAAAACAGATCTTTACAACTCCTTTGTGAGAGGCTTTCTGGGCTGTGAGCCCACATTGCCAGCTCATGTCCAATTTTCTGTTTACCAGTAATCTTGAGTCCTTCTCTACCAGACTGCTCTCAACCACCTGGTTTGCACTGATACTAGGGGATTGCCCTGCCCCAGGTACAGAATATGCATATTATCATACCTTTATGTGTTCTACAAAAGAAACTCATACAAAATTATAAACTAAAGTAACATTGACCCTAAACCTTAATGATCACTGGTCGCTGTCACAAAGCTGCCTCAGTTCCAGCTTTCTGCCAGGGTCATCAGGGGAGGAACTAAGCAGTAGAGTCCATGAGCACTCTTTATGCTTTCCTGTTGGGGTCATCACAGCATTCAAGGTACAAGGTTAGCTCAGAAAAAACTTCTCATTTCAGTCTCAGGTATGGATAAAACACATCAGCCCTGTAACAGTTTCACTGTACTGTTCAACAAACATACAGCCAGATTTGAGTTGTAATACTCTTTCTACTAGCTCAGAGGCATTTGTGTTGAGTCCTAATGGTGGCACTGGCTTAGTGCACAGTACAAAATTTTCAGTGAAGTATCATAGATACCAAAATGGCAATGATTAAATCCCAGGCAAATATACTGACTACAAACAAAGGAGGCAACAGCCTAGCAAAAATATCATAACAGACTTCAGGAATAGCGCAATTATTGTATACAAAGTTCAGTTCAAAAATATATTTCATTAAAAAGCACAAAGCAGCTTGAAAATTTCAAACTCAATGTAGACTTGAAATGAAGGAATACTTTCATGACTTACACATCACTAGAACTGACATTTAAATCATATTCTGTTGATAAAATACCATTTCAAAGAGAAACCACCTCATTCTCTCACAATCATGTCAGTCTTGCAATGGTAACTGAATTAAAATGGCAGCATATGTTTTTTTAAGGCCATAAGCAGACATATCTGTATTTAAATGAAGGCATGGCAAGAACAATGAATTTGCAAGCCATTGTTTTTATATTAAATTGTCAAATTGGTGTATGCATATGAATGTATGTAAGAAATATTTCAGGTAGTGGTCCTTTGTATTAATTTCTGCTTCTTTCAAGCTGTGGGAAGTAACAATCTGTAGAAGAGCTTTTGTGAAAAATATTACTGAAAATGATTTGCACTTGAAGTGTAAATAAGCCTCCTATGATTTTAAAGTTCCTTCACTGAATTTGCAGCTTAAGTATAATTTGTTGGCCTTTGATACTGGCAATCCCATTTTTTCTATCCAGATGATTCAAGAGAAAAAAAAGAGTTTAAGTAGACTAGATGAGTGAATTTCAAATAATTTTACATTATATCTCTCGCTTAAAGGAAGTGATTTACTGCCCTTTTCCATTTTATGGCATTAATTTGAATTCAACTGCAAAGCATTTTTTAAAACATCCCAGACTGAAGCATTAGCAGGTGGCTGCACAACATCCTCTCTTTTGGAAAACATTTCAGGATTGTGCCTGAGTACTAACTGATTGTTGCAATGCTTCGGTATCTTGTATTAATATCTGAGGTATCTGGAGAATGAAGGAGTCTTCCATAAAATGCAATGCTGTGATTAATTTCTAAAGTTGGCATCTTTTCCAACCACAGAGCCTTTGAGGAGCACAGGAGGTACCTCCACTGCTTTCCCCCATGGTATCTGGTCCTATGGCACTTTAGGACTTAAGCTCCCACTGGAATTTTGCCATGTCTTCAGGAATTAAATCACCCACTAATCACAGGGAAACCCAGTTTGATAAGCACTGGAATCCTACAGACAGAAATTCCTTTAAAAAAGAACCAGAAACAGAGGATGGACAGTTTGCCATCTATGAATTTCCCTCAGCTTGGAGACATCTCAAGTAACAGGTGCTATTTGGAGGGACACATGTACACCCCGTCACCTTTCAGACCATTGTCTCAGTGCCTTTCTGTAGCTTCATAAATTTCAGAAATGTTCTGATAAGCCAGGAAATCAATACACCAGCAACAGAACTTGCCACCTGATTATTCTAATCTTTGATTCTGCACCAGGTAGCTTTTAGTACTCAATGATACCATAGAATTTTTGGAGCTCTTTTGCATCAGGGACCTGTTGGACGATACCAGTCTACTGATCTGCTACAAACTCCAAATATCATCAGCAGTATGTGAACAAAGCAGCTTAAAAATAGAAGATGTGGTATGGTGCTGACATTCTACATATTGTGAAAAACTGAGCTTGTCAGGCTGGTAGTTGCCAAAGCAATTTTGCAGAACCCAGAACACTGGCAGTACTCAACATGACTACAGCATTTGGAATAGTGGCCAGTAAGAGATCCATGAGCTTCAATGAGCTCTGCAACAGAGAAAATGCTGATGCTGATGAAGAAATGAGCTTTTTTATTTACATCAGTAACACCAGATCAGTCATGGTAGTTAAAACTGAACTCTCAGATTTTCACCCACTACAGTGTGACTTTCATATTACAGGTGGAAAAGAGGATGAAAAGGAATGTGCTACCCTGAGAAGAGGAAGGATGTTCCTATATACTAAACAAGTCCGTCACTAAAATCTGGAAAGCACCTCAGCAGCAGAGACATCTTTTTAACTATTGTAGCCCTGGTAAACAGCAAGGTTAAAAGACCTCCATCACTGTACAACACCAAGGACTCTGGTTTCAAGAGACAGAATCAGTGTCCCTGACATTAAGGTTTACTAGAATTATAAATATCCAGAACTTCTGGTGCTGAGCACTGGTACTGAGTGAAGCTTTTTTCTGGCCTGAAGAAGCTGGCTATGACTGAAGCCTGAACATACTCCAGGGTGACTATTTTTAGCCTCACAGCTTTCAGCAGATAGAAAGGAAATGGATGCTACTTTGCTAATAACCATAAAGGCAAACTAGATGTGTTCTTAAATGCAATGCCTCTGTTTCATGAACTTTATGTCAAAAAAACCCAAGGACAATGAGAACTCTCCAATTACAACTACTGATTTCCATCCCCAAGGTATACGGAAAAATTCATGGAGTATTTGCCATAAACTCTTAAATATTCATCCCAAAGCATCTCTCTTCTTTCTGAAAACAACATTCATGCTAGGCTTCTATCAACAACATACCTTCCTAAAAAGGCACAGAACACATTCACTATGCTCTTTATTCAGAAACTATTTCAGTTCCAGAGAAATGCAGAGGAATCTGGACACAATCTTGGGCAACAAGCTCTAGGTGGCCCTGACTGAGCAGGGGTGTTTTGACCAGATGACTTCCAGAGGTCCCTTCCCACCTCAACCATTCTGTGCTTCTGTGACTCTCACCTGGAAATGATGATATTTAAAAAATAGAAAGAATGCAAATTTCATGTCATGCTGTAATGACGCCATTTTAAGGTAAAACAAAAGAAGAATTGTAAACCAGTAAAACCTAATTTTTTTTTATCCTGTCTCCAGGCTTTTACAAAAAAGAAGGAAACTGAGATTCAGTGACCAGATCAATGGTCTCTTCCAAAATTTAAGAAAGTATCAGTTTCCAAAACCAACAGAATTCATATGCTAGAACTAGAAAGTGTCTTAAAAAAAAAAAAAAGGAAGTTTTATGCCTCTTCCCCCCTGCCCAATCCCCCTTAGATTACCCCAAATACACTTGTCTACTAGAAGCTGAAGAGTACAATGGAGTAAAAACAACATATTAACCTTCTGCATCCAGGTGCAGATTTAAGAGAAACACGATAAAATACCTGCTGCATTACCAACAGTAGGCTATGCCTTATTTATTAGTATCATTATAATGGCTGGAAGCAACTACCAAAATTGCAACCTTTTTCATACCACTGAACAAAAAAGCATGGTAATATAAAAGGCCTATTAAAATCCAGTCTCAGGACACCACTTGTAAGAACAACAAAAAACAACAGACAAAATGAAAAGGACAAGGGGCAGTGAAGAGAGTCTAAGATCACAAAAAAAATATACAGGAAACAAACAAAAGCAACACTCCTGACCAAATGGGGAATAACCACTTATCTGAGCTGCTGAGCTCATCTCACTTAAACCTTCTTTTTCTTACTTGCTTCTCTCCACTACTCTGGTAAAAAATGTGAAAAATGGATCAAAAATGGACATGCATACTGAAGTGTGTATTACTTTGCAGTCCAATTGTTCACAATTAGAGTGTTATTTGCTTGATTTCTTAAAAACCGGTTGGTGTCCAGGAACACAAGAATCATATTAAATACGTATCTTAACAGAACAGCTTAACCTACATGAACATGATTAACATTATTTTTTTACAAAGTGCACATAACTCTTCAGGAAAAACTGTGATTAGAAATACTCTAGCATATGAAAAAAATTTTTTTGCACTTGATGAGTAACTTAAAACATCCTAGGAATGTGTTTTTTTACTATGCTGAATCTTACCTCAAGCCAGAGGAAGTGATCTTAGACACTTGAAAAATCAAGGTCGCATTGACTGACAGGCAGATGCAATCTCAGCCCTGCATAAAACTGGCTTCCCACCTCAAACAAACTGAGCAGCATTTGTGCAGCACGTCAGCCTTTGTGGAAAATGCACAGATGTATGCATACTTATGTATTTTGGAAAAGAATTCATAGCCAACTAAGCATATCTACAAGAATATATAGGAAGTGGTATGGTGGTCAAATGACTAATTTTCTTCAGCTAGCAGGAAGTATTTGTGGGGGCAGGGGGAAAGGGAAAAACCCAGAACAACCCAAATTAAAAAAAAAAAAACCCAACCCCCTGGCATTATGCTCATTTTCAGCAATATACTGAACTGTCAGTCAGTCAATACTCTCTCAGTACTTTAGAAAAGGTGAGCAACTCATCTGCACTAACTTAATTTCACTTGCTTGACCTAGAACACGAAACTTCAGGACTTCTAGAGGCCTCCATAATATGGTTGTAAAGAAATGTGACTTTTCAAATGAGGAAGTTCATTATTCTAGAATGTTTTACAACCCATTACTCCTAAAAGTCTATTATGCACGTTTCTTCCAGCATCTTTTATAAGGACTTTCATTATATTCTCTATAGAAAACTCTTGTAAGAAAAAGCAAGAAGATACACAAAATTCTTGCAAGCCTTGTTACAAGCTGTCATACAGCAATCACTGTTTTCAATAATGACACTCCAAGACATATTTTTAAATTACTTAAGAGAGCTATAGGAATTACCACCCTTGTTGCAGTGTTAAATGTTGGCTCTTCGAGGCTTTTGGTAAACCTAGAACTCCTTCTTTTTCTTTACTTAGTGTACAGTTTGTGAGACTTCAGTAATTCAGATTAGGTATAGTCAAACCAGAGTATTCCAAAGCCATTGTGAAAGGTGACCAGCATTTCAGCATCACATTTGAAAATGAAACAAGGGCAATGAATTCATCCTTTTTTGCCTGCCATTCTCCACTGTTGCAGAAGTGCTAACAAACACATCACACAATTCATCAACAGCTTCAGCTGCTCTTCACGTGTACCTTCAAAACCTCCTCTGAGAACTGCAAGCCTGCTGCCCAGCCACCCCAGTGCAAAGGTCCTGAGCAGCCCTAGAGACCTTTCTGTAGCTACTCAACTTGACCATGTCAGTCTGAATTGGAGCTTTGCAGAAGCTACTCTCAGAGATTTTTTTCTTCTTAACTTTTCCTTAAAATGAAATGTATAAAATACTGATGTGGTCCAAATACTTTTGAAAATATTTTCTTCTATGAGGAAATGGAGAAGCAGAAATGGGAAAGGGGGACTGAGAAAGATCTGGGGAAGAGAGTTTGCTACGATCAGAGGGATGAAGAGAACGGATGTGAGGATCAGTGCAAGGATGGAAGCAGGTAATGTGGCAGAAAGAATCTGAGATGGATACAACTGGCATGATAATATTTAAAATACAGAAAGAAAGCAAATTTCATGCCATGCTGTAATGAAGCCATTTTAAGGTAAAAGAAGAATTGTAAGTCAGCCAGCAAAGCCTACTTTTTTTATCCTCTGTCTCCAGGCATTTACAAAAAGAAGGAAACTGAGATCCAGTGATCAGATCAATGGTCTCTTCCAAAATTTAATAAAGTATCAGTTTCCATAACCAATAGAATTCATATGCTAGAAATTGTCTTAAAAAAAATAAAGGAATGTTTTACACCTCTTCTTCCCCCCCTGCACAACCCCAGCCCTCCATTTTCCCTCTTTTGTGAACAGAAAACATTCCTTAGGAGTATTAAAATAGTATTCTCATCTCCTCTCAAGTCATCTGGAGCCTGAAGCGATCCTGAATGTCTGGGGAACTCCTCTCTTCCTGTGCCCCATGTTTCCCAGTGCAGACAAGCTGCTTGGAAGATTTCTCTCTTTGGAGGGGTCATTAATCCAAGGTGGTTAAACACTGGAATCATGAAATTAAAATCTCTTAAGCCTCAGAAAAACAAAATTAAGGCACAGACAATGCATCTTCATGGTGGAAAGTTGACTACAGTAAAGAAATAGTCTGGTTAATGTAAAACTAGCTAGGGAGGATGTGGAGCCTGCCTAAGGCAGCCTGATGGAAGGGGAAGGCAACCTGCCTGGATCACATGGATGGTGGGGGCACAAGCCTGGTGCAAATACAGACTGTGCTGCACAGCGAACCATGTGTGTCATTCCCACCTGTGACACATGCACTGCTACCACAGTTCACATGTGCCCCCACTGTCTGACAGGCTCCATGGGGCAAGAAGGGAACTATCATAGTGTAGGCACAGTATTTTCTGTGACACTGCACAGCAAAGCTGACTGCAGTTAGGAATGGTCTGCCTACCTTTTTCCCCACACAGTCCAAATATTTTTAAATGGGATCATGAGATCCACTCCCACAAGACAGAAATCATGACAGGTGCTTGGAAACCACGTATACTATTTTCCAGCTAGCCTCAATAACGGCAAATGTAAAGCCAATCATTAAGGTGCTATGAAGAAATACACTGCTAATAAAAATTTTGCAGGAAGTTCAATAGCACAAAGCTTTACTAGTGCAGGATAGTGGGAGTTTCATGGTATTTGTCCCTCTTCTAGAATGTGAAGCTCAGAAAAAACTGGAAAAATTTAAATAAATCTGCCGACAACAAAACTTGCAAAATAAAATACCAAGTGAAGGTCACACAATCTCTGTTTCAGCTCAGTCAGGGAGTAGCTATCCCTAGACACACATTTGTACCTTGTATTCAACATGTTGAGAACATCAGCCATCTCCATCCTTTCTGTAATCAAATCAAAAGCAGGAGGGGAAAAAACCCTCCTGACTACTACATTTGTTAACATTTTCACTCACACATGTGACCAATTTCTGTAGTTTCATCATCCATCCTTAAACCCACACGTCACACTTATCTCCCACTTAACTGCCAGCAAGCCCATCACAAGCCCATCATTTCCTCCTCATGCTGAAACTCTACAGAGCAGCAAGGAGACCAATGCCACGCCAGGCATCCATCAGCTGATCTCCTCGACCAGGATGCCGACAGCAAAACAGACAGGATCTGTATCTTCATTTAATACCAGGAAGTATATAATCTTTTTTGGTTACTGCCAGCTCTCAGAAAAAAGTGATTACAGATTTTGAGAGTGTGCAGCTCCATTTTCTAGATCTTAAACATTTGAAGCTACTGCATTTATCTTTTAATTTTACTTCCTCCCCAACTCAACTTAGTATTGCAGCACTCAAAGCCTACACAATAGACTTGCTGTTTTATCAATATTATAAATTTCATCTTTGAAGAGTCTCTCTCATATAAAGCACAAAAGTAGAAAACTGAACAAAATGGTTTAATATAACACAGCTCTATAATGTATGTGTTTTATCTTTAATGCTGTCACCTTTTTTTATGTACAGACTGTAGCATGTTGAGGGTGGGAGAGCATAAAGGGAGTGAAAAATTAGATCCTACTACTCAAATACCAGATACAGTATTTGGATATAAACCAATTCTTTCTGAGGCTGTGACTGCTAGATGTGCTAAATCTCATGCTGATTCTCACAGATCAGACTATTTTTTTAACTTCTTGGTAGAAGGCAAAAAATCTCAAACATGTGAAGTTAGAAAGTAGGAATACACAGCCTGACAATTTTTCTAGAGGAAGGAAAAAACAACAGTACCATTATTTTCACCTGCAATGTTTTCAGAAACAAAATCTGCTTTTGTGTTTGTACTTCTGTTGCTCCTATAGGAATTGAACATGACAAAATTGAAGACCAGGAGGGGCTGCATCCAGGCATGCGTGACAGAAAGTTGAATGCTGAAAAATTCAAAGTTTGGGTAGTACTTCACTAAAGCTATCAGTTCTGTTTTGTTCTCCTTCTGTGGTCTTACAAGAAGAAGCTTATCTGATCAACTATGTACAAAACGCAAAAAAGCACTTGGATCAGGAAACCTGTGATTAGAACAAGAATGAAGCAAATACATCTTACATTCTATATTCATGTATATTTAAAATTGCCAGACTGAAATGAGTCCTTTTCTATAACATTACATTTGCCTCATCTCCATTTCCTATTGATGACAAAAACCATAACAGCAATCACAGAACTCCGTCTGAAATTAAGTAGCTCACTGTACATGAACAAACCTGTGGGTACTAATTTCCAACAGCTAGAACATAAAATGTCAAAAAATGTCAAAACTGAATGAACTTCATAAGGAAATACTGGAGCAATTTAGATGACAGAGAAGGTTAATAAAATACAAGATACTGAAAATGTATATGATACACAGAAATCAGATCAGGCATCAGAGAAAAACGTCACTTTGTATTTTATGTTTCTATTGACAATTTTAAAACCAGTCACGGACAATTCTCTCCCTCAAATTTCCTGCTTTGAATTTCTCTATTTACAACAAACTCACAGTATAAAAAGGTGATTTAATGAAAACCCACATACTTAAAATATATAAAGATGCACTTAATATAAGGAACAATTCAATCTCAAATCTGATTACTATAGAATATCATCAAGTTAATTACCCATAAGATATATGAATCACACGGCAAATTCCAGAGGTATTTGCTTAAATTTTCAGAAGTCACTAAATGATCCTGTTAAATGTGTGTGCTGTGGTTTCCATGCCACTTCTGGTATTTTCAGTCACTACTTTTTATAAGAACTATGCCAGTTTAGGTCCAGCACTTCTCCAGAAACTCCTTCCTATTTTGGACATTTTAAATGCCCTTACAGAGATACTTTTTGTCTAGCATGGCACAGTGTGAAGTGGAATTAAACTTGGGTAATCCACAGAAAACCACTTAAGAAGTGCACCTCGAGCAGACCAATGTAATCCCTTAAGTCCTCAGGAAATTCAGCTTGAATCACATTTGAATACAACCATACATTCAGATATGGAAAGGTACATGTGCTCTAGTAAGAGATTTGCATATGAATGGATGCAGAAGTCTGCATCATCCCACCAGACAAAACCAGAGCGAGATACAATGCCCACAGCAGCCTTCACTCCCTCCCTAAGTAAATCCACCCCTAAAGCAGGATCATTTCTGGTTCTGTGTAGATCCGGTGTAAGACCATGAAAATACTGAAATCACCCTTCCTTAGTAAGGCAATTATAAAAGCACCAAAGTCAGATATCACATATCATTTATCATGAAGGACTCCTACCTTTTCAGCTTCATATAATTTTCACTAGCCGCAGGTCTGCATTCAGCACGTTGCACCACGATTCCTTCCAAGGCAAGTTTATCTAGAATGAAAAGAAAATGAAGTAAAACTGGACATTAAAATAAGATCCACCAAGATGGTCAGCATTTGAATTATTTTTCACTAATTAAGAATTTACTAAATATAACATAATTCTAAGGTCTCAAATCAAGTTCTAAAATCTCTGCTATTTAGACAACAAAGAAAAAAGTAGGAAAACCATGTTTGCATAGCTTGTATACCCTAGACTTCCTTGTTTTGCCTTCAGATGTTTTACATATTAAGAATGGATCACAGAGATCAAATTTTAAAAAAGAGATTGCAACTTTTTTCTCTAGATGTTGCACTCAGATTATTATCTAGGAACTTTTCTGTAAATGGGCAGTTAATACAATCAGTGACTATGAAAAAAATAATCTACAAAGAGAATCCAATAATCAAAAATTAGTGGAAGATAAAGCAAAAGGCTAATTTTATTCTTATTCTCAGGAAAATAGTATCACATTTTCCTCTTGTTACAATTTTTTTAAAAAGCACTAAAAGAACACAATGCAAAAAAAGTAGTAATACAACAGATGGTAACAATCGGGGAAAAGAAGTAAAAGCTTTCAGTTAGTAATCTAGGACACCACATACATGTATTTAGGTAATACGCCTCTCTGTACATTCACCACAAAGTGATGCAGTCACTTTGTTACCCTATGTGACCACCTTTTGCCTAAAGCAACAATGACTAACAGAGCAGTAGCAGGCTACACCATAAAGGCAGGTAAACCCAAAAATTAAAAGCAACTTAATGCAGAAATGAAGAGAGAAAAGTGATGGTGGGCAAACTTCTTCACTTCTACTACGATGTTCTAGTGCATGATGTGTGGATGTGGGAGGAGCACATATCAATTTATACATCTATTTTGGGCATAGCCAGCACAATATGTGTTAAACAAACACCTCTGGAACAGCCCTGCATTACAAGAAAGAATAAGTTTTAAAGGCTTGATTAACTCTCAGTATTAAAATGTTCTTCCAAGAGCATTACACTGTCATTGTCACCTTCTGCTCGCAATGTCACAGAAGATGACAGAAACACTTAGAAATACTGATGTCCAAGTAACCCAAGGCACTCTGAGACACCTCTGGATTTGCTAACACCTTATAGACTGAAATATTACTACATCTGCACATTTAACTCTACTCTCCCTGAATAATGCCAGAAGCAATTACTTAGACATCATGTATTTTAAAATTATTTAATCTAAAATTTATTGGATTGATTCAAACTAAATCTTTAAAAGCAGTAAGAAAGCCACATTTTTTCAGATAGATGTGAATAAAATAGAAAAAAATTTGTTTTAAAACACTTGTGATTTTGTGGATTTCCAGCTTAATGGTCAAAAGAGACAACTTGGCAAATTTGCCTGACTTCCTATGCATCACGGACAGAAAAATTGTAAGGTCTTTCTTCTTTACAGAAGTCCCATGACTGCTTCATGCTTAGATGGCTAAAACTGGGTTAAGATCAGTTTGTCTCTAAAAACCAAGTTCTGGGGATTTGTGGAGTTAACTGGCTATTATATTACTAACACAACTATTTTGAGTCTTTTCTAAGTCTTACATTTTATCTATGTGCTCTGCATTGCCTAGGTGTATAATTCCCTTTGGCTTGGTGAAAACTTATTGTCTTTAAAACAGATTCTGTGAATTAAGCAATCCCAGTCACATCGTGACAGTCTTGTCATAGTTACTCACTGTCTGACCAGCATTTGTGTCAATCATGACACATTTTATAAGCAGTGATTCTCTCCACTGTCCTCCTTGCTAATCCTGGAGTAAGCCCTTCAAACTACAACTCAAGAGGCTTCCTACTCATAATTCCTTTCTGATAACTGTCAGCTAGTTTTTAATCTTGTTCTGTGCTTGCTTTTTTTTAAAATATAAATCAGAATGTCACAAGGATCTAGCCTATGCGCAATAGGAATTGCTAAGCAGGCTGCAAATGTGCTGTTACTTTAAACTCACAATCCTCAAAATAAACAAAATTAGATTTGTTGAACCAGAAAAACTTTACATAAAGCCATGTTTGTTAGCATTCACTACATCTCCAATCTTGAACTCCATAACAATTTTTCTGCTCACTTCTGTGGAACAGGTTTCAAGGCTAGCTAACCTATATTCACCTGAACCATCTAACCCAGCTGCCTGAACCCTGACATGTCACTATCAATCTCCCTGCACTTTGCACAATTTTTAAATGATTTTTAAGTTTCAAGGATCAGGATCAGTAAAGCAGAGAGTTCCTATCCACTAACTACTTAGAAAATGAACATGCCAATTAAATGAGTTTTTCCTTTGTATTACCACAGAATCACATAACAGTTTGGGTTAGAAAGGGCCTTAAAAATCACTCTGTTCCAACTCCCCTGTCATGGTCAGGAACACCTTCCACTAGACCAGGTTGCTCAAAGCCCCATCCAACCTGGCCTTTAACACTGCCAGGGTTAGGGAATCCACAACTTCTCCGGTATCTCATCCTCGATATCTTGGCTAATATCCTCTTTTAATTACCACTGATCCAGATTTGACTTTTGCAGTCAAATCGAGACAAAACATTCCAATCGCTTAATGTACAAGGCTGTGCATAGTCTCCCAAACTAACTAACTAGCTCCAAACTCCTTGCAGCTAAGCTTGTCTGCTGTCTAAGAACATCCACCGTCCGAAAACCAAGGCTTATGTCCCACATTCCCTGGACCCTCTTTGCGTTTTTAACACATCCTTAGAGTCTAGCAGAATACACAAAGATACACGCAAACCTCCGGATGCAAGACTGTAGTGCTGGAACACAGTTTCTATTCCCTTTGTAGCCTAATTAGACCTCATTCACCAAACCCAAATTCAGAGACTTGGGTCTGTCTTCAACTGTTGCAGGACCAGAGATGCAATGAAAAGATATCCAAAATGCTACACATCTGCCTTGATATTTCCATAGTCACATCAGCCTAGGAGGTAATGGATGAATAAGGCATGGAAGTGGTAGTTCCCTGTGAAAAACTCCTACTCAGAGTAGATAGTACAAAATAAATAAATAGGTCTGAAGGACTAGCTAAGATCAGTGATGAGAAGGGAAAATAAGACATTTTCCCAAGAGTCTCACACTCTCAAATGCCCAACATGTGTTGGCAGGTACAAAGACCCTCTTAAGTGCAGCTCCAGACAGGCTCCTCCAATGAACCCATACGTTCATCATTAGCTGCCAAATGCACGTTCACCCTGAACTCCCTGCCTGAATGCCCTGGTGCCAATTCATAAAGCAATTTCAACTATTGTCTCAGTGAGATGATAGATATGCTGGGGAAACACAGATTCCAGCTTGGAATCTTGCTGACAATCCAAGAACAGAATACGGTTGAAACACTTACACTAATGTTAATAAACAGGCAGGAGAGAAATTTACTGGAATTGTGCAGTAGATGTTCTGATAGGGATTGGCTTGTTGTAGTTTTTAGAGAGAGAGATGGACTGGCTTGGGGATTTTAATGTATTAATCTTCTAGTCTGCACTCAGCTTTGATTTCCAGCCACTGTCTTGTTGAACCATTGACTGCTAAGCTGAAGAGCCTGCTAGGAAAGCATTTCTGCCCATCAAAGCACTTATGTAGTCTCCACCTTTATCAAGCCTAATAAAAATAAATCATGTTTTCTTGAACTTTCCATTATGCCAATTCTTCAGCTTCTTAATTGTTCTTATTAGCCTGAGAAAGTCCAGTTCATGTATGCCTCTCCTGAGATACTGTCTCTCACAGCTAGACTTGACAGCATGTGGGTCAGGTTCTGGAGCTTGCCAACTCCTCTGCCTTGTGAGCAGTGCCAAGGAAAAAGGCAGAAAAAGACCACACTCAGAATGCATGGTTCTCAGGCAGCAAGAAAAAGGAGAAGAAAGTGCAGTGGGCACATGTGCCTCCAGATCCTCAGCTGTTAGAAGAAGGACTGCTGCTTCCTAGTTGTTGCGGATCAACCCCAGCCAGCAACCAAGCTTCATGCAGCCACTCACTGCCCCACCAGCACTGATCCCACCAGGATCAGGGAGAGAATCAGAAGGGTAAAAGCTGGAAAACTCGTGGGCTGGGATAAAGACAGGGCTATATCACATATAACATTTACTTGGAAGAAAAATGCCATCACTCCAAATGTCCTCCCTCTTCCTCCTTCTTCTCCCACTTGATATACTGTGCATGATGTCACATGGTCTGGAACATTTGGTCGGTTTGGGTCACCTGTCCTGGCTCTGTCTCCTCCCAACGTCCCATGCACCCCTACCTTCCTCACTAGCATGTCAGTACAAAAAGCAGAAAAGGACTTGGCTCTGTGTAATCCCTGCTCAGCAATAACAAAAACATTTCTGTATTATCAACCCTGTGTTCAGAACAAATCCAAAACCCAGCCCCATACCAGCCACTGTGAAGAAAGTTAACTTTACCCCAGTCAAAACCAGCACACCAGCATCCAAGTCAGAAGTCCTGGTAAGCTCACACCGCTCACTTAAACTGCTGTACAGTTTCCCAGGCTTTTGCATGTGTTGGCTGGACAAGGAACAGCCCCTTCCTTCACTAGACCTCAGCTCTGCTCTTACAGACCAAAGGCATTTTGTGGCACGTCTCTTGCTGCAAAGCTGGTGCCCTTCTCAGACTGTCCTTCCCTGGCATCTATGCAACTACGGAACAGACTCTCCAGGTCTTCACTTGGCATTCCCTTATTTAGGCATCCAGTGATACATTCTATGCTTGTTTTACTGACCACCGCACAGAACTCATGCTCAGCTGTCAATGACCTATTATACACAGATCAGAACCTCTGCCCTGATGTTCCTGCAAATATAAATACTGAAAGCTCTGTCTACAGTGTATTCCTGGGCATATAAACTTTGTATCTGGTGATAATAAAATGTTATCCTAACCAACTACCCAAATCCTTCTGCATCATCAATGTAACACCTTACCGACTACACTCTCGGGTGTATCATCTCCAAAACCATGAGCAACTACCTCCTGGATCACTCACTAGAAAAAAACTGGACCAAAAACCAAATCACAGCAACATCTTGAGTGATAATTTTCTGCTTAACATTTGACAGTTTGAAGCCTGCAGGTTAAGTTCTGTATAGCTAAATGATAGGGAAACTAATGTGGTATATATTCTACCACAAAATGGCAAATGAAACATACTGAAGGCTTTATCAGAAAAAAGCATCACCTGCTTTGCTGAACAAATTCTAATTTAAGAAAAGGGCAAAACAGGTTGGCACCACCCATTTTCTCTCCACACATTGATTAGCATTATATTACTCTCCCTTAATTCTTAACTGATTGATTTCCAAGTCAGATATTTTATCATTTTTCACACTGTACCTTTTCATATTTAAATACCTGTCTCCTCTAATTCACCTTTCAGGTATTGGCACAGCATTTGCTTTTCCAGTCTTGTAGAATTGCAGTGCTCAAAAATTATTAAAAATATCAACAGCAACTTTGACAGTTTTTTAGACAGCCCTTTAGAAATTCCTGAATGCAAACTGTTCAGACTTGCTGGTTTGAAAGTCTTTAATTTTAATTACTATGCAGATCTTGTCTTCAACAGCTGTTAATCAACATCTGGAGATATTTTTGAAATGAGAATTTCTATGCTACCAACACTGTGTGACAGGAGCTACTGAATGGTTTAAATGTCCAACAACCTGGCCAATTTTCTGTGTTATGACATTAAATGACTAGCAAACTGCCTCAATAACCCTAACAGATTGCATTAGCATGGCTTCCTAATCTAAGTTTCTCTCCCTCCTATAGCTGAGAAATTTCCTCATATTCTTTTGTACTCTAATAAAAAATTTAGCTGGTTTCTGTAACCCAGGTTACTTTTTCTGACAGCAGACTGTCGGTAAAGCTAATCTTTGGATAAGCAAGTGAGCTGAACCACTGGTAAAGCACCAACTTTTCCATGTTGTATTCTGGTCCTGAATCCTCAGCTCCATGGCATGCTCAAGCTTACAGTCCATGCCCCCTCCTCCTAAGTTTTGTTTTTCTGTGTAGATGCTAGATACCAGTACTGAATTTTCACTGTCTCCACGACAGCTTGTCTGAGTAAAACCTGGAAATCTCTGTGGATTGCCCTTCTGCTGCAACCCAAAGTGTGAGTAACTTGGGAAGGGAGTACTACTACTACAGCCACTCTCCTAAGTGTGCACAAGGGTGCTCAGTGTACTTCCTGACTTAATCTGAAACCAAAACAATATCCTTTCAATTGCTCAATTTCAGCACTATTCCCTACTTCAACAGCAAACCCAGCATACAGGTGACACTAATAATTCGTGAAGCAGCAGTCATTTCAGAATTGCTATTCCACACTGTAAGCAGAACACTTCAGCTGGACAGGGCAGAAACAATTCACTAATAACAGGGGAAAGCACCCAACAGCAAGCTATTCCATTTCAATCCTAGTGGGAAGCAAGATCTGGGATGCACTAGGCACGTCTCAGCTACCACAGACTGACTGGCACACAACACAAAAGACTTTCAGAGGACAAAAATGGTCAAAGTCTCTAACTTGATTGCAAGAAATACTTCTATATCTTTGGCAAAATGAACCTTTGGTCGGTCTTTCAGTGCATGGACAAAAGGACAGAAAAAAGGAAATCCAGCATAGCTACACTTTAAAAAAAACAGTAAGTTATATGAAATCACCCCATTAAAATTACATGCACTACAATACCGTATGTATCACCAAGTGCACAGAAAGAATGAGGGCTTTTTGGGAAAGTCTTGTATTACAGCACAGAAAGTGGAAAATTTTCACTGAGAAATGCTAGGCTTTAGTTTTGTTTTATAGATGACTGTCAGCTGCAGTGAAATAAAGCTACATGGGTTTGTGGGAATGAAAATTTTACAGCAGCTCTAAATTTCTCAAGTCTCAAAGGTTTAAGTGTAAATATTCATGAACTCCACAAAGTATATTTTCCACACCAAATCCATCTTGAATATTTTATCATACAAACCACTAAAATGATTTTGCATGATCTTTTAAAGAATACTTACTTGTTCACAAAAGTGGAAAATATCAACTGCAAGTGTTAGAACATTGAGAAGATGACGAAAAGAGAATACACACAATACACACTGTTCTGTAAATTCTGTCTATTAAAATGCAGACAGTTTAACTGGACACAGAAAATTTCTTGTCTTTTACAAATCCCTTCTCTCCTTGGAAACCCCTGGTTACTTGTACCAGGATGCTCCTAGCTCAGCTTCAAAATATTTCAAGTCCACTGTATGAGATGAAAGCACCACCAATAATTCTCTTAAGGTTTGACAATAAGATGGTTCAATATTTTAGTTATGCATGATCTAAGCACATTACGTGAATTTTCCACTACTTGACAATAAAATAAATTTGAATGGATATCTTCTGTAATGGAAAATTAATCTTACTTGAAACTAATTGGCTTTTTCATTTTCTCAATTACTAATTCTGTAACTTGAACTTGAAAAACTTAGCAATTAGTGAAAGGAGTTAATCTTGAAAAAAAGTCCAAATGTTTAAAAATTAGAAACTGATTGAAATCTCTGACTGAAGTTATGTTAAACATATCCATAGTATCAAAGAGTTAAAAATAAAACCACTACTAATTCCTGGTAAATAAAACCTAATTAATAATACCTGCTTAATATATCATATACAACAGTAGAAAAATTTAGCGTATCAGGGATACGCTAGGGATAGGATACCCTGGCAAGGAGAAGAGTGAGAGAAAAACATTTATTTTCACTAGAGTATCATTACCAAATAATAAAATAGTATAGTGATTACTCAGTGGTATCAATAAATGACCTTACAGACAGTGGGAGCAGTAGGAATAAGACACTTAGAAAGAGAGCAGAAGAATTTACAGAAAAATAATCTGCCTTTCCACTGCCAGTCAGATAAAGCAGGACACATCTATCTGTAAAGTGAAAAATACATAGTGAAATAGATGGACCCTCCTCTCCAGGTCTAACCCAAGGAAAGCCTTTGCTCCCACCCGTGCTGGGGAATGCATGCAGTGGCTCCCATCTGTCCACTCCCCAGGGAAATGCCCACAGAGATGATGTGTAGAGCTTTTCCTTTCCTGCTCCAAACTGCATATGTTTAAAGGGGAAATCTTCTTCTAAGAGGCAACTGGGAGGCTCAAAGTACAGGAGAGAAGATAGGCATTTGATTTCAGTGCGCTGTGCCGATGTCTCTGCCTCCCTGTACCCCAGTGTTGCTAAGCTATGGTGTTATGTGATGTTCAAAGCTATCTGTAGGCACACAAGCCCTTTGTTCCACAGGGCAGCTGAGTTTTTCTATCGAGAAAGAAACAACTGATGCTAGACAGTCTTGGTGACTTAAAAAACCATCACCAATATAAATGGTAAATCCTCCCTGTAAAACTGTTTTTGTCTATGGCACACAGGAAGGCAAAAAGAAAAACCTAATCAGGCTGCTGATCTTGTGGTGGTGAGGATAGACCCTTTGACTGCAAATAAAAGCTTTTGCTGCAAACTTAGAACAGTCAGACCAACAAGTCCTTAGCACCACTTCCAGGGTATCTTCTGTGGAAACATCTTACTGCTGCACACATAACCAATAAATGAGTGACATGCATATGCACATATTCCACAGATGACACCCCCCCTTATACACACAGGGACACCTTCCATTTCTCTGTTGTCCTGCTGTATGCATCAGGTACTGTGATCAGTACTAAAAAACAATGTGAAAAAACAGGCTTTGTGAAAATAAAAATCCTTGAAACATAAATGAAGCTGTTTAACACCATAAGTACAAAATACGATTTGGCCAGCTGACACTACAAATACAACTTCAAGTATTAAAAATAAGTTGCCATTTAATATAGCAGTATGTATTTCTGTGCAGAACCCCCTAAGCTATGCAAACTCCTTAGGCTTAAGGGAAAGAAATAAAACAAACAGTTGTTATACGCTTCTTCCCTTACACAGTTAAATGCAAATTCTCTCTTACAGTCATATTCCTGCTATCTCCCTGCACACACAGCTGATACGCCACCTACTGCAAAGCCAAGCTGACAATCAGAGCAATGCGAGCAGCATTTCCATTCCAACATCAAGCTGGAGCTGAATAAAGGTGCTTTTTAATAAGAAACATCCTCTTTGCAAGCTGACAAGAGCAAAGCAGGATAGCTGTATTGTTGTCCTAGCGTCAATAATGGAGAGAAAAGCAAGCAGGAGAGAAAATGAATGCGAAGAAAAAAACAGCAACTCTGAAAGCTCCGAGCTAGACAAGGACTATAAAACATCTCTGATTACTCTGAATGTCGGTGGTTATCTATATATCACACAAAAACAGACATTAACCAAGTATTCAGATTCTTTTCTGGAGGGGATCATAAATGGAAGAATAATGTGCCCATTTGATGCAGATGGTCATTACTTCATAGACAGAGATGGACTCCTTTTCAGACACATCCTCAACTTCCTACGGAACGGAGAACTTCTTCTACCAGAGGGGTTTCGAGAAAATCAACTTTTGGCACAAGAAGCCGAATTCTTCCAGCTTAAGGTACTCTCAGAGGCAGTGAAATCAAGGTGGGAGAAGGAACAGCTAGCATCCCGAGAGACTACTTTTCTGGAAATAACTGACAGCCACGACCGTTCACAAGGACTTAGAATCTTTTGTAATGCTCCTGAATTCATTGCAAAAATAAAATCCAGAATTGTACTGGTGTCCAAAAGCAGGCTGGATGGATTTCCAGAGGAGTTTTCAGTATCTTCAAATATTATTCAATTCAAGTACTTCATAAAGTCTGAAAACGGTACCCGACTGGTACTGAAGGAGGACAACACCTTTGTCTGCACCCTGGAAACTCTTAAATTTGAGGCTATAATGACAGCTTTAAAATGTGGATTTAGACTGCTGACCAGTCTGGACTGTTCAAGAGGGTCGATTGTTCACAGTGATGCCCTGCATTTTATCAAGTAATCACAAAGGCAAAGGAAACGAGCACGCAGCCAGTAAACCTCCTTGAGCTGCAGCCTCCTGGCATCACAAATAATGCATCTAACTAGCCCTGTACCACAGAGCTCAGCTGCTAATCAACTGATGTGAGCTAATGGTATGTAAATCTCATAATGACATCTATCTCTGGCTTACTTAAGCTGAATGAAAATTTTATGCCTGAATTTAACAAGAATTATCTGCTAACATTGTAAAAACAGATGGAATGCTTTATGCTCTTTGTCATGTTTTCTCAATGCTGTCTTTCAACCAGAGAGTCTAGCTGAATTTTTGTGTACCTATGTGATGAACATGCATATACCTAACTGCTCTGCTGAACAGCAGTGGGAGTGTTTTCAGATAATAAGCAGGCTTAAAGTATGTTTTGCTTATAACAAATTAAGAATGGACTTTAACTGGAATAAATGATTTTGACTGTTCATTATTGTTTATGGTAATCTATTGTATTGAATTTGCAAAAGACAAGATTGCAAGACAGTTTAAAATAACCAACTCAATTTTTAAGTTAAATGGTTTCTCAACTCACTTAACCCCAAATTTATACCATATTGCTACAATAATGTTGCCAGAAACATGTAAACCAACAAAATAATGCTGGGGGAGATTAATTTTATTATAGGAATTAGGTCCAATCTGCACAGAATGTTAAATTTTCTCATCACATATACATATCAAATAGCTAACAAAAGTATTTGACATTAAGTTTAGTATAACAGGTTTCCAGTACTGGCATCCTACAATGCTACAGTCAGTATTTCCTAGCAATCATTTGTGCTCATAAGGACAGGCAATGAACAGAGACCTTGCTTTGCACAGTGGTTTACTAAATGGAATGAGTACTATCAGTTCTGAACAGACCACCTGCTGGCATTAAAGACAATTCACTCTAAGTAATGGAATAAATATCTTCATTCTCCTCATCTCCACTATTTATAGAATCTTTTAATTCATATTTTAAACAGAGTTTTAATAGTTTCTATAGAACAACTGTAACTAATTTAAACACAAGTATTACAAACCAGTCACTTCACAAAAGCAAGCTGAAAAATCATCACAAAAGAAGAAGCAGCACTAACTCTAAGCATTGCTTGTCATTTAAACCAATCATTATTCAAAGCTTATATGAACCCAAAATTCAACTAAAATGCTTATAAGGAAAGAAAAAACCAACTAAGTAGTCTCCCAAAACATTGATTTTATACAGGAAAAAAATAATGTCAACAAAAGGCAGTACAATCCATACTAGAATTGACAACCAAGGAAAACAGCTAAGAGAAGACAGGCTGAGAACAGTTGTGGTTTGGATTTTAGGGGGAACAAATCAATCCTTAGTATCAAGGGCTGAGAATACAAATGCAAGGTCCGCTTATCCCTCAACATGAAACTCTTTTTCACTTTTAATATACAACAGGTGTTGTTAACTAGGTCCCTTGCTAGAGATGAATTAATATAGTGATGCTACATCTCCAGACCAGGGAGCAGCGACTGAAACATATTCCAATATGATTTTATCAAATGGGGGAATTCAACCTCTCCAGAATACTCCATCAGAATGAATACACTGTCTAGAAATTATGATGCTTTCTATCTAGTCCTCCTGTTACAGACTTACAGTTCACAAAAAAATGTGGTTCTATAAAAAATATGGTTCTAAGTGGAACTTTTCCAGACTCTAATGTTTAAAAATCAGATTACTTTACATTTCAGGCATACAAGCTGAAGAACTGTCCATGTATCCCAAAACATCTCTGAATTTGTCCAAATGCTTTAATTACATACACACAAAAGATACATAGTAAAATACTATTGTTTACATATGCCACCAGCATGTGTCATCTTCTCTCCTCCCCCTCCCAGCTACTTTCAAATTGAGGTATTAAAAAATCCTCATTAACCACTAATCTTGTGCTTATAAGAATCTGTAGGACTTCCATTAAAAGCTTCCCTAAAAGAAATAAAAAATCCTGGTCATCTTCTAGGACAAGAACTAGAAACACAATCACACAGAACAATTACATGAAAAGCCCTTTGTAGATAAAATTCTCTACATGAACAAGATAAAGTGGCAAGACAATCTAAAAAAGCTCCATAATGTATCCACAAGTTTTAAAGCAGCATGCTCACAGTGCTGTCAAATACACAGCCTGCATCAGCACAAAGTCTGGAGGAGGCTGTTGCTCCTGGGATGTCAATCCATTTGCACTTAAACACTTTTGATTACAACCTTCATTTGTCCTGGGTCTTTGGCTAAAATTTAAAATGTAATTGCAGCTGAAAAGAAGGAAGGCGAAAACCAATTTTTTTTCAAACAATTGATATATGTTAATTAAAATATGTTGTGGTTGCTCGCCTTTCAGTCAGGCTCTTAGGATGCCAAACACCAAGAAATCAATTGTTAGTACTCCCCTACTGGAAGGCAGCACCAGTTTTTTATTGGAGCATGACTTTTGCTCATGAAAAATCAGTCGAGAATTTGATGGTCTGCATTTATTGTAGAAAATATTTTCAGAATATAAGTCATTCATAACCTGATATTCAAAGGTAACATGGAAACCATCTGAAGCCTCTTCTAAGAATATTCTATAGCTATTCATAAAATACTTATTTGCCAGGCTTTCGGGTCAGAGTATCTACTGCCCTCTCAACCTATGAAAGAGAACTTGAAAAAAAAAAAAGGTTTTTTTAAAGTGAAAAATGTACTTCTCTAATCATTATTAAAATAAATACCTGTGTTGTTTGGTTGGTTTATTGCAGGTTGGTTTGTTTGTTTAAAATTCAATGATTCATTATCTTATGTAACTTTAACTGGATTTTTTGTATATTTCTGTGTAAGTAATACTGACATCTATGGCACACACATAAAGTCATCTGCTGCAACACTAACTTCAATCTTGTTTATTTCCCCTTTTCCATGAGCAGTGATGCATTTCTGCAAATGTCAGGGTTTGAAATTTTTACATGCTACCTCTGATTGAAGGCACCTCAGCTCTTTGAATTATACAGCAGAAAGGAACACGGAGGTAAAAAATTTAACTCCCTTCCCTATTCAGACTAAAGAAATCCACAACTGTCTTGAATCATGCCATATCAGCTACAATTAGACACTTCAAACTAGATATAAACTTGAGCAATTTTTCAGGGTGGGAGTGTCTTGTTTTGGAATATGAACAAAAAAGCACATAAAAACCTCAATACTGTGAATAATGTTTCCTTTGTACTCCACAAACATACTAAATATAACATAAATATATTTTGCATATGTTCAGTCAGGTGGATACTTGTGTTCCACCACAGTATGATGAGCCACAAAAAGTACCCAGTTATGCATCAGCTACATTTTCTGTCTTTTCTTTAAAGCTGGAAATTTCATATTCAATAACTACTATGACAATACAAAAGCTTCAAAACCAAGGGCTTAAGTCAGAAATACCCACAGTTGTTCTAACAACATTAACAGTACTTAGTATATGATGTGCAGGCAAAATATTTCTATTCTCCTTTCTCTCATTAAGACTTGGATCACAACAAACTTATCAGAACTGCCCTACAAGTATCAGGAAGGAATGACAATTACCATAATTTCCCTGATGATCTTCAACTGCTCAGGTAAGAGTAAGAAGGAACTTCCCTCCATTTCCCCAAGGAGGCACTTAACCTGCTCCCAGGCTTGGTCAGCTCTGCTTGCCTCCCTGCCTATTTTGTCAGATGAGAAAAGGGGTCACCAAGCAGAAAAGACAGAAGAAACTGAAAGCAGAACTAAATTCCACAGACTACAAAAAAAATTTTTTGCCCCTATTAATTTCTTGAATGACTACTCATGGAAAAATATAAATAGTTGCCAAACTGACCAAAATGCTGACATCTGGATGCCCACCTTTCCTCAGTGGTGGAGGAGAAGCCAAGGACTCTATCACACTTGGCAGTACCCTGGCATAGGGACCATATATATGGATTTCTATTGAGAACAAAACCTACAAGTGGCTGCACTATGTCTGACTAAGGTCTGTTTTAGCCCAGTTTTCCCTGGTGACTGAGAACTGTTTCTAAACCCAGACACTTCACATGTCTGGGAGAACTCCCATTTTTGATCCTTTGACCCTCACATTCTTTCCCTTGTCTTGTTCTCTCCTCCTATCATACAACTATTTTTCTTTTCTGTTTCACCGTACCCTTCCCTTTCATCAGGCCAGTTGTGGGGCTTTGTCAGGGATGCCTAGGAAAGAATAACATATACATATACAATGCCTGCTCAAAGTATTTCTTCAGTCTCTAACCACTTACTGTCCAATGACTTCTAGAGTTAGATGTGATTTCTAGAAGTAGTCTTGATGCTGTGAAATAGGGAGGCTGCACAACAAGGTCAAATTGCAGTTCCAGTTCTGTACCTTCAGTACTGACTCACCCACTGACCAGTGTTTCACAGCCTCATAATTGTACTATTGATATTTTCAAAGGCTCATGTCTTATTTTTAATTTTTTGCATTTGTACCTATTACAACTGTATAAGTGACAATATGTCACTTCTCTTCTACAGTAGGTAAAAATCACATCATCATTTGCAGAAAATCAGTAGCATAGTTATTTTCACTTCTTAAAAGCATTGCAAGGTAAGATGAGAAGAGGTTAAGAAAATTATCTTCCTCCACTCCTCATTAGTATACAAGCAGAATAAGGTCAGGCAACAAATAATACAATTTAGTAAGAGCAGTGTCTAATCCATTCACTTATTTGTGTAGAAGGGTCATGTTGCCCTAATGCTACTGACTGATAAATCAGGACTGGGGATGAAAAGCACAAGTTCACTTGAATCTGTGACAAAACAAATACTATTTTCCTAGGCTGGATCATCTTTGCAAAATAACTATTACATAAACCCAACATTGTCTGCTGCCCTGCAACACAGGGCAGATTGACAGGAAAGTGACTACTAGTTAAAAAAAACCGAGGAATCCTTATATGAAGAGAGAGGCTTGCATAATTTACTGTGTTGAAACAAAATCAATAAGTAAAGCACAAGAAATTTAGGATCAGAAAAAATAACATTTTGGCATTTATTTACATCTGAAATAGACATTCTTTAACTCCTATGTATTGGTATATGACAGAGAACATTGTCTCAAAACATTACCTCTGTAAATCATCATCATTCCCAACAAAATGCCAGAAAACAAGCAGTATGGCAAGGACTGGGGAAGGTAGGAGGAAGATGTATGATGACACCTGAGGAACGCAGATGAGCAAGCACTCTGAAAAAGAAACTGCAGTTGCCTTTCCTTCTGAAATTGCACAATATTCTGTAGAACTAGACAGCTGATTTCTTTTCCCAAAAATGTTTGTAGTAGGAGTACCACACACAGCTAATGCAACAGTCTCACAAGAAGCTGTTTCTATCTGTGCTGTTCAAAGCTAGTACAATAACTATAGCTGTAAACAGCAGCTACTCATTTAAAACACCATTACAATATGGTGATATACAAGCTCAACATCCTAGGATTTCAAAACCAAGTTGTTAGAAGATGACTCCTATAAATTGAGTCATTCTGAATGTCTGTAAGCTTCTCCTGGTAATGCTAAAAATTACAATACTGCCTTGTTCACTGGTGGTGTGACTTTAGGGGACATAACCTTGGTTTACACATTGTTCATGAAAGCCATCATCTTTCTGAGCATTAAAGGGGGATTCAGCTAGTTCCACCCCAAGCATTATTTCAGTTTTGTACTGAAATAGTACAGTTTTGTACTCTCTGCTTTTCCAGAATATGTCTTTTTTTAACTCTGACACCACCAAACTTTCAGGGGCAGCTTTTTTCCAGGTATGGAAAGCCTGCTCTAACCAAAGCACAAAGTCTCCTTGATCACAGCTCCTGAAGAGAGATTTGGCATCCTGTGTCAGGGGTGGCACTTTACCAGCAACAGAAACACATCAAGGAGATGAGAATTCAGATTTAAAAACCCAAGGCTGCTTGCTGGGGAAATGCCCCAGGAAGATGAAGTTCCAAGGGGCTTCCTAGAGTCTGGAGTCTGATGCTCATGGAAGTCTGCAGTGCTGGACTCCCCCAGCTGTGAGAATCGGGAGGGAGAAATGTGGTGAGAAGGCCTATGAGCACTATGAGATGAAGAGGAAGGGACTCAGTGTCACTCATTGTCAGCCGAGGGTCTTGGTTTTGTGATGAAGACAGATCCACATAGTGCAACACTGACGTTACACAATACAAGTAATGGCTAATAATCCTGAAATTAATTAATAAATAAATAATCGAGGAAAAAACTTACAAAATTCTCTTTTTGCTTTTTATATGCCAGCTTTCAAAGAGGCAATTTTCTTTATTGTAGCAGAAATCAGAGGAATTAACTTTTTTAAAAACTTGTTAATAGAAAACTTCAAGCTACAAATCTCCTGCTGCAGCTCCACAGAAAGCTATTTGTTAGCTCCTAGGAGATGCCTGATTTTATACCATAGTGAACAGACAAAGTGGAAAGAAAAAACCAGGTCAGAGGTGGATACAGACTCTCAATCAGGAAGAAAAAATAAGCAAACAAACTAGCAATGAACAGGCTAAGCATGAAAAAATGTAAACAGAACAAGCAACTGTTACACCAAACCCAGCCATTTATTGCCTCTCTACTACTTAAGTAAGGCCTTTGGCAAGTATTAGGGATAAAGCAGTACACTTTCTCAGTGCTGAAACTGGTAGCCTCAGAGGAGACAAATGAAAGGTCCTGCCAGCCACGGTGATAAGAATCAGCTAAAGAGAGGAAAAGGTACTCTTGAGGTTAGAAGTCTTATCAATACTAACATTATCTAAGGCCTGCAGCACTGCCAGGTCTCACGACATTTCCAACACATTTTCTAAAAAGAATAGCAAATAAAGTTCTTTCCCAACAGGGCAGAAATCTAACATGTAATCCATCTTATGCCTTCCCATATGACAATAGAAGTCCACTTCTGTAACTTTTCTGCCACGCCAAGATTATGATTTCTGAGTTTGCCCACAGAGTTCCCTCATTTTATTCACTTTGAAACTGACTCCTGCAAGCCTTACATCTGTTACATGTCAGTCTTGTACTGGCCAAGACAGAAAATATTTGATTTTCCTCTGCCCCTTTGATCCATTATTCAAGGCTCTGAATTTGCAATACTCCAAAAGTCTGAACCCATCAAATGTGATCAAACCCATCAAATGCTGGTATGTGGGTGAACTGCAACAAGCAGCAAAATACCTCACAAAAGATAAACACAATTTGTGAAGTAAAGATCTGCAATGCCCGCATGGCTAAGATTCCTGGGATTCCTCAAGAGTCATAAGGAAAACCAAGAACTCTGGTACAAGCCAAAAGCACACTTCTGTTTATTCAGTACTTCTACAAGCTGGACATGAACATCATAAAAGGACAAAATATGGTCATGGGATTAACTCCGATTGTTTTGTATCAGGTTCTGTTATCAGGAGAGAAACTGTATGACAATAAGTACATTAGTTTGCTCAGACATACATGTTAGATTATTTATACAATATGTTGCAACCAAACACCACAAATATCCTAAAACAAATAGCCAGATTCTAAGGGTACCAAGGACATTTACACAAATTCTCAAAAAATTTAACTCCAGTTATTGCTGGCCTACATTAAACCCATATGCATTTGCTATTTTACCACGGCACTTTCCCTGTTCTTGCACAGTATTTATTATAACCAGTACCATAGGCCTTGACTACATATACCTTAATGCAGGAATAATTGCTTCTTTGTTGGTTTCAACAGCTACCAATGGAGTCTCACACTGATTACAGCTCCTGGAAAGCTACTGGGAAGCTTGTATTTTAAGTTGTGTTGTATTTATCTGCCAACAAACCCAGTTATATTTCCAAGACAAAAAACTGTTTCTGTGTCTTGAACATGGCACAATCTGTATCTAAATTATCTTCAACACTGAGTTGCAAGCTAGTATTTAAATTAAAAGTTACTGTTTTATTCCTCCTGACAATCATTTTTCAGTTAGAGTTTCACTTTTGGAGTTTAATTAATATACATTAACTGCTTGAAAGATGATAAAATCAAATGTGCATTTAGCAGCTTTATACCATCCCATGTTATACCATAAGAAGTCTCCATCTTTACCAAAAAATTGCTGATTTTATCACATGGAGTTCAGTGGTTATCATCACACTTACAATGAATTTCAAATATTCCAACATATGTATAATCAATGTGTGAATCTCTTTTTTTAATACAATATCAAGAAGTTAAGGAAGTGGTACCTACAAACAGTTTGAGTGTTGTATATTTGTGTCTGCAGTCGCACTCATACAAACAATTGGTAAACTTTTAATACTAAATTCACCCTATATTGTCTGTCTATATGTTCAAAGCTTGGGCAACATTATATACTCAGTTCCTGCCCATGCAGCTTCCATAATATGCACTTCCACAAGGACAGCACCTAATTGAATTTGCTCTTACATGAGAATGCATTTCTTTACTTTATCATTCTCAGCAGACTACACAGGCTCAGAGCAGCAGCTTCTGAGTATTTTTATTGGTGGGGGGGTAGCAGGTCACACTTTATACTGGCACAAATGCTTGGTTTTCACAGCTTCTGTCACCACTGACAGCACTTTCAGGTAGGTGCAAGCAATGCCATAAACAAACAAGAGCTACATACACATATTTGGATTTAAATTGCTTGCTCATCCTCATATAGGACCAAGCAAAGCTAATCTTCATTTCTCTTTTTCTTTAGCTTAGCGTGTCATTTGCTATGTTCTTTTCACTTTTAGCATAAACCAGCCTTCAGGCACTAAACAACACTCGTTGAATCACCAAGCACTGTTTATCACAAGCTCTAAACAAATAGGATTTCTGTATGGAAAAACTGATCTAAAATGATAAAATGCAAAAGGAATTCAAATTTAGTTTAAGGAAACTTGTCTCAGATATGTCTTGATTCCTGAATATTTTGACTGGAAACATCATTTGAGATATCATGGATACTAAAGATTTTACATGGGCTCAACCAACAGGGACACTTCATAGAAGAAAAATCTATGAGGTCCTGTTAGGTAAAACACCATCACTTCTGGTTCTGGAACTCCCTGAGCTGTGAATCACTAAAGGCTGGAAGAAGCTGGAACAGGTTGCCCAGATAGGAGGCAGATGCTCATCTCTGAAAACCTTCAAAGTTAGGTTGGACAGGGGTCTGAGCAACCTGTTTTAGTTGGAGATGCCTCTGCTCATTGCAGGGGTGTTGGACTAAGTGAGCTTTGAAGAGCCCTTTCAAACCAAACTGTTCTATGGTTCTATGAGAAGTATCTTGGGGAGGTAACACTGTGCTTCTACACCACTCTTACTCTCATCTCAAGGTATCTGCTGCTGACCACCACTGAGGACAGGACACCAGCCAGATGACCTTTGGTGCAATCCAGTATCACTCACAGTCTCTCTCAAACAGCATCATGTAGAGTAGCAACACTATCATGGCTTTTCTAGGTGGCTTACAACTATCCCAACAATAAATGTGATTAAAAATGTCATACGTAATACTAAGGATTTATGACATTAAAGTTTGACAGCACCTTATCAATGTAATCGTTTTTAAGGATATAAATCAAATGGTTTCTGAATGTCATATCTCATTTACTTTCTTTACTTACTTACTATGAATAAACCTTATATATTTTATTTCAGTAAGACCCAAAAGGATCCTGTTACACTAACATGCTAAATAAATACATAAAAGACATCATTGCTGCCTCAAAAGTACTTGATGTAGGCCAAGTAACATTAGATTAACAGAAAAATTGAGTACTAAATAACCTGAATTACCTGAGAGGTAGTTTGGAACAGGTCATCTGAGTTCCACAATGATGTTGAGAAAAAAGTGAATAAGCAAATAGTGTAACTGATGGCTGAGAGTCCTCCTTTATATGGCCCAGGGTAATCAACTACCATCACTCAGAGGGTGAATCCATAACCAATTTGATTCCATAAAATGGGTTTAGAACTCATCTTGTCAGCATATTTAAACAGCTCACACCATACAGTAATTCATTCTTCTGGCTGAAGCAAAAATACAAACAGCTAAACACGTGGCCATCTTACACAACAATCACAGAACTCGGAGGAGGCACCAAGTGAAGAGCAGACAATTCAACCATTCAAACACAAACCAAACCAAAACAAAACCAAGAGTGCACCCTTACAACTAAAAAAAAAAAAAAAAAAAAACCAACTAAATGGAAGTATCGAAATTCTGGTTCATTTTAGCAGTTAAAATCTCAGTATCTGATTTACATGAGACACTGCACAGCAGTGAATCACAGTTTTCAAGTGGTATAAAATACCAGTCTCTAGGAAGTAGCCCTTCTTACCTTAAAACTGCACCACAATTCACACAGAATCAGAGTGAACAGGTTTTACCAATTAACTAAGAAGAATTGCAAGCTATAAAACACACCTTGGATTCAGTAAAAGTCTGCAGAGTATAACACTCCTAACACCAGCCTTCTGATATGCTTAGGCCAGTGTAATAGAAGGAATCTCCATTTTACAAAAAATTGCCTGCTACAGAAAACAAAACCCAAACCCTACCTCTAGCCAGACACAAACTATACATTTTTGACAATATTTGATACTGAAAGGCAATTCAAAGAAGTCAGATACGAGAAAAAGCAGATGTCTCCATGTTTAAGTGTCCAAAAAGTACTTTCAAGAAGATATTTTAAACACCCACTAGCATTAGACTTTTGTTTAGGAAATGCTTTTGAGAAAAGCAAGAGTTTGAAACTCACATCTTTCACATGAGCCATCTCCTATCTGTGCCATTACCCCTTAAAAAATGCACTCCAGTCCCAGTACTATTTAATCCATGTGCACCAGAGATAATGCTACTTTTTATGGACTATTTTTATGATTGCTTAGTTTATGCAATTGGAATAAAATAACAAAATATCTTGAAATGTGTCACAAGCTTTCCAACCAAAAGAAAAGAATTCAAACTAAAGGTAGACAAACAATAAATTGAAACAAAAAAAAAGGTTGAGAAATAAACAAAAAATCTAAAACAACATTGCAAAGAACATTACATTTCTAAACCTCTCCCTCATAATTTTATTCCTCCTCTTTTAAATAAAAAATTAATAATTTAAACTTTTGGGCACAGCAGATAAAGAGTTATGAAGTTAATTTTTAATGTTATGATATTCTACAAAATATTTTAAAAATACTTTTTTAAATTTATCAATTTCTTAAGAAGCAAAATTCAAAATCTGCAGTAATAAGTAATTTAAGTGCCTCAAAGAAAATGTCTGTACTCACCAGCACTGCTGCTTTCTGATTTTTCTTCTGATTGGTTTTCTGGGAAAAAAATAAACAGAAAAGTAATCACAATGTTTCTGTATTGATTATTTGCAACTGAGTTGCAAAGTAAAGAATTATAAATTATGATAAAATCAGAATCACTGGATTTGATTAATGCTTATAAATATACCTTCTGAGGAATAATTTGCTACCAGGAACAACAAAAAAAAAAGTCCTTTAGTGCCCAAACTCACTCACAATTTAAATGAGAGAACTCTATTGCACCTCTGACTGAGCTCTGCAAGAACAAAGTTATACATTTATACAAAGTCAGCAGCAGGATTATGCTCAAGCAATGTACAGTATTCATTTATCTCTCTGGTTAACCTAGCCAAACATTTTTGTATATTACAAAAATAATCAGGGTTCTGCAAAAGAATAGTCTTAATTAGCATTAGGTAATCTTTTTACCTTGATCAACCTCTTCTCTACCCTTTTTACAGGCCATGGAAGAATTTATTTCTTCCAGCTTTTCCTCTCTGATTATTTGTCCTAAAATGATACTATAGTCCACTGGTATTTTTTGTCAAGTATTTGTACTTGTCAAATACAACAAATACATATAATCAGAAACATCTCCTATTCCATGTAGCAGAGAATCATAAGTACGAAACACACACACAGTGTTGTAACGTGACTTGCTAAAAAATTATCACTCTGGTGAATGGCAGAGTCAGATTCAGAAGCAGGTTTCTGCAAGAAATTCCAATCCCACATTTCAATAAATGGCTACCAGTAGATGTACTGTGGTAACCTGAGTTGTAACCCCTACCAAGTCCTGTAAGATTAAACCCCTCCATTAATTTGTCAGTATTATATTTGACTGTTCCTCCTATATTTCTCCTTTTTATGCATCCTCTGGTACAGAGAGCAAAAAGAACATTTTCACTTCCCTGAAACACAGTTAGAAATGGTAAAACATACTCGTCCTCTGCTTTCAACTCAGGCAAGTTACAACTATCATTGCTATTTACTTACAGGCAAGAGTGAATTACTGCTCTAACTCAGAGAGAAATTTTCAAGTTCAGTTAGGTTGATAATTTCTGCCATTTACAGGCTGGGTATTAAAAGAACTGAAAACATGAAATATTCTTTCTCTTGCCACTGATTCTTGCTTTGAAGGCTTCTGTCTTTGAAGGCTTCTGTCCCTCTTTTCTCATTGAGATGGCTTGAGAGCCTGAGGACTAAATGCAAACATAAGAACCAGTACCTTACAGCTCCTTCTTTCTTTACACCAGGTGGCTGTCATTAGTCTCAGCAGCTGAAGGCACCTGCTTTCTCTACGAGAAACAATCATTATATGGCCCCTTCCCAGCCATGAATATTCACAAAGTGAGTAAAGATCCCTGCCAACTTTCAGACATACGTCCAGGATAGCCTGTTTGCAGAAAACAAAGTATTTTCTCATTGATGTAATATTTTGTGCATATTTGGCACATTTACAGCACGACATAAAATAATGCCCAACCAATACCCTAACTCAATTGTAGCTTGATGAAGGAAACATTCAGTACACACACAAGAAGCAGAGAGGACAAAATGAAGAACATATAAACACCTGTCTGAAGTGAGAAGCGAGATGAACTGGACTTAAAGCTGCTCAATTTCAACTCAGTATCAATGGAAGACCAGAGCTACCTCATTGAAACTACTGCCAAAGACATCACACTTGAACATTGCTAAGAGCATCTCTGACTCAAATAGCAATAAACGTACTTCATGACTACAGGGAAAGTGTGTGTGCTTGTATCTGCCCTCAACAGCAGAGACAAAAACCAGACAAAATTCAAGTCTTTCAAAAAAGTGGCATTTTTCTTCCTCATCATTAGACAACTCAGTTTTGTTATGATTAGGTCACAAGTTCTGCTTTAAAAATCTTCTCAGCATTAATATAATGAAGAAGGTAAAGGACATTGTTTATGAACATATTTCATTAATGCAGACTACAGCTGCTTAGCCTCCTCTACAACTTGCAGGAGTTGACAAACAGCAACAGACTGGGGTTGGTTAGATGGGGTGTTTGTTGTTAGTGGGTTTTTTGCTGCTATTGTGGTAGTGGGTGGTGGTAGGGTGTTGGTTCTTTACATATACATTAGTGAGACTGAAAACAAAAGATATTTTAAATCAGTGAAGTTTGCAAAAAGACTATTCCCATCACACAGAGCCCATTTGAACAGACCATATATTTTGTGTGTTATATCCTCAATTGTTTAAATTTGTACAGTAATTAACAGTCTATAGTTTTAATAACAGAAATGAAAATAAAATAGCTTATCCCTGCCAGCCAGCTGAACCCACTTTACAGTACTTTTTTAATCCTCCAACAAGCATAAGTAATTAAATAAATATAATTTCCATTTTTTTGAGATGGAGAAGGGGTATGATGTAAGCAGTTGTTTTCTAAATGGACTGTAATATCTCAATAATACACACAAAATTTTGAGTCATCAAAATGATGTCTGTAATTAAACTATCTTGAGGCTCAAATTCCCCCTTTTCTGATCAAGGGTTTCATCTCAAAAATATTTGGAAATGTGCCTAAATGCCATAGATTTGAAAGGCTGCTGTTGCTTCTATTACTTTTGATCATGAGGCTGCTGATAGGTTTTCTGCTTCTGCTAACAGTCCAGAAAAGAATGAAGTACAAAACAGAACAAAGAAGCATTAGGTTAGATCCCAAAATCTTCTAGAGACTGGAATATGTGGTTAAGTGACAGCCTGAACAGGAACAATTGGAAAGTACTGTTAACATAGATAGGTACATGTCAAAACTCCTCATCAGGCTGCACTAAGATGGCAGAACAGTGAGGGTGTTTATTTCCTAAATAACAGTTTGATGAGGAATTTCAGAATTCAGACACTTATCTAATAGAACTGGAAACAGTATTACAAGGCATCAAGATTCTGAGCACACTGTATTTTACTGAGAATAATTAAGTGTAATTAAAGAAGTAACTGCTTTAATGAAAGGCTTTTATTAGGGTTTGTTCCCTTCACAATTCTTTAATGGCTGGGCACAGCTGATGTTTAAAAATACATATACACAAAATACAGAATAAAAACCTCTGAATATTCATTTTCACTGGAATACAATTGCACACTGTATGTTATATGGTAGGTGCGATTCATGTACAAACTCAGAAGAAGTCCTTTCATAGATGAGAAGCTGTATAAAGGAAAAAACCCAACAATTCAAAACAATGGGAGAATTTTCAAGGAATGTGGGAATAAAGGAGCTCTTCTTGGGTAGATAGGCTGAGTTACGTGTATTATTGAACAAGAACACAAAAAATAATTGAGTGTCACTAACTGAATTTCTGAAGGAAACTGAAGGAGAGAAGGCTCAGGAAACTGAAGAAAAACAAAATATTCAAACCCAGCAATGTTCTGTGAAGCATGAAACAGTGAGACAGTCCATGCATGAATGCTGCTCAGAAGCAAAGCTCTGGTATGCGTTCTGTCAATGGAATTCTTTGAACACTTTTTACTTTCAGTAAGATGGAAAGAGCATGAAAGAATTTAAAGATGCAAAAATAGACATACGGCTATCCCACTTATGAAGGGGGAGTTGTGAAGATATATTCAAAATTTATATAAAATGAATCATCTCATCCAACTTTACAGATATATCTTATACTTTATCTGTATCTACAGTGTAAAATCTTCTCCTCCACGCATCAGTCCTTTACAGTCTGGGATACAATTGCCTGCCAAGGTCTGTGTTTTCACAAGTCATATTAGTAGCACATTTTTCCAAAAACCCGTTCAATGAGAAACTTTTATCATTATCTCTAACAAAGCTGTACTTCTATTTATATTAAGATCCAGCAAATCTAAACTATGTGCTGGCAGAAAAATTAAGCAATGGGCAATTAAAGCAGTAAGGAAAGCAATGTATAATCATAATCAGAAAAGTTTGCAGTTAAATGTTTAACAAAAGTGTCTTCCCATTCCTTCAATGAGGAAATAAACTGTTAAATTACAGTATTATCTTATGCTAGGGTGTCTGCCAGCGGGAACCTCAGAAAACAATTTTAACCAAATATACCCTATGTATCAGGCCCATGAATTGCCCCTAGATAGTTTCTAGCTATATGCACATATGAAGAATTCATTTTGTTCAATAAGGCACATTAAAATATATGCAAAATCTTCTGCTTTTCACCCGCCAAAAAATCCCAGCTATGATAGCTGATGACAAGGATGAGATAAAATGACTGGAAGCACAAATAGCATTGTAGCATAGCAACTGTTGATGTACATATGGTGATGTTTATGGAACAGAATGTGGTTCATATTTAATGCAGAAATAACACCAAAACCAGCCTAGACAGCAAGACCTAGACAGCAAGAGACAAGTGTGCTTTGGATCCCTCTGCAGACATGACAGAAGCCATGCTTCCCACCAGCTTTGCTACGCTCATGCTTAGGAATGCTACCACAAGCCTCAGTGATCTGCCCAGCAAGGAGACAATGCAATGTCCACAAGTGCAACAGCCTTGCAAAGGGACTAGGGAGATACTTTGCAACTACCACCTTCAGAGTACTCAGCATTATTCACTGGGGCTATTTCAAATTACGGAAAAAGGAAAAGAAAAGAAGAGAAAATAAATGGGAGAAATCCCAGAGCTAATCCAAACATAAGACGCAGCATGTGTGAAATCCAGCACAGGACAGATTTTTAACAGTATCTGGGATGGGAGCCACTTTACCAAGCTTCCTATTAGCTCAGACACACACTGCAGAAGAGCAAGAAACTGCAATGCATTACACTTTGTACACAATAAATTGCACCTTAGAAGAGCCTACTGCTGTCCATTAAGAAATAAGGGACCACCAGAGATGCAGACATTTACAATAAAAGAACTAAAGGATTTCTTCCAACACTACAAGTAGGAGAAGCAAGTTCAGTTAAGACAAAGCAAAACAAAACCCACAGAAAATCCATTCAGAAGACTACAAATTACATCATGAAGAAAATATTAAATTACTTGTCAAATTTGATTTTTTTTGCTTGCCCTAAATGACCTGATGAGTCAATGTGAAGTGCTGAATTATCCAGAATATATAAACTGCCTACAGCATCTTCCAAGATCACAGCATATTTCAGAAAAGCCATCAAAAAGACAGTCACTCCAACATAAGGATCCCAGGCTTAAAGGACTACACAGAGAATCGATCTTAGGATATTCAATGTCCTCAAAAAAAAAGGGTGGAAGTGGGAACAAATCACAAACCCACAATAAAAAAAAAAACCAAAAAACCTCAGCTTGTACAAAACAAACCCAACTGCTTTAAGCCATTTGCTCTGGTTGATTTAAGTCAGTCCGGACTTAAAGGTACGGACTGTAAAGGTACGGACTGAGAGCAATAGTGCATCTTTTTTATCCATATTTCATTGCCTAATTCCTCAATTGCACTCTTCTAGATGACATCTGCAGTTCCATACCAGCTTAATCTTTGGCCCATGGTTCAAACTGACATATTGCTTGTGTTACATGGTGCAGATTAAAAAAAGAAAAAGGACAAGATGCTTTTCAGAAATAAAATATGCTAATTATAATATGAAGACTCATACTGGTCTGTGAACCTAGGAATGAATGAATTTCAATTTCCTATTTTTGCCTTACTGTGGATCGACTGATGTGCAAAGATATGTTAAGTTCTTATTGAGTTTTTTCATGGTCAATATAGTGGGTTTTTCCATGGGGATTTTCTGGCATCCAATACAGTAGCAGCCTTTCTTTCAGCTAGGACATCTGTACAGTCCACCCTTCAGACACCTGTTTTTCCATTAGCCATAATTCACTTTGAAATTTGTTGAAAATGGACATGGAGCCCAAAACATGCCTACACATTTAAGCACATGAGTATAACCTCAGAAACATGGTGCCTGTAAGGAATCTGACAGGAATTTGGAATATTTGTGTCATGTTCATTTTTCAAAGCAAAAAAAAAAAAAAATCAAGCAAGAAAAGCACCGTAAAGTATATTTTTGACTGTACTGTCACTGTACCAACTTAAATGCAACAGCAAAAGATTTTAGCCATTTTGCATTTAAATCAGCTTCAGGAAAACTCACTGACTGCATGTTATGCTTGCTAATCTCAAACAAAAACAATTTTGACAGGGCCTATACTTATTCAGTGCTTCATCCCAATCATTTCTCATGTAACTAACCACCCTTTGCTCCCAGTTAAAATAATAACTTCTACTCAGTAAATCCATGGTCCTCAAATAACTGTTTCTAGTTGCTGGGAAATGCAAAATTTTTAATTGATTAAATAAAAAAATTAACAGAGGAAAAATCAGCATTCTTATAAAATTATATTCACAGCTGAGACCAATTCAAGGAGAAAAGACCAAATACTAGTTCATACAAAAAATACATGGGAACACAAAACCATGTTTTTTCAGTCAAAACCATAAAGGAGAATGTACACAATGTACTGCACTCTGTATTGCATTCCACATTCCCCCTGCTGTCTCCAGCAGACTCAGTGCCAAAATGTACATGATAACCCCAGAGAACTTAAATCAGTTGCTCGATCACACCAAGTAAACAGGCAGACACAAAAAAATTACAACAGTGTTATCTATGCAGAAAACACCAAAACAGCCAAAATCTGACTTACGAGTCTTCTGTCTTTTACAGCACTGAGTTTATTGAAAGCAGACATACTGGTAAAGTCATAATAACTTTAATTCTAGCTTACCTACTGAAGTTTCTGTGAACACTGTTAAGGTCTGTCCTCCCACACTTTGCAGAAGAAATGGATGTTCCCTTGGTGCACTTACTGAAGCAGGCTTTCCTCCAATATCACTGATGCTTGCAAGCTCTTCATTCAAAGTAAATGACACCTAACAGTCACAATTGCCACAGTGTTACCAAACAGACTCAACTGCATTGTTTCCCAAGTTATGGGGAAACAAAAAGAGAGAAAACATAAGTAGTATAGCATATTTCTATTTCAAAAATAAAGGGTGATATAAGAGTCCTTCCACGCTGATCTCTTGTTGAAATACAGAATTCAAAGCTTTCATGTACTTAATAAAATTTACTGAGCTTTCAAAAAGTTGTAAATTACCTCCTCCTGAAGTCAGAGAACAACTTGATTTTACTTGTTAAAATAAATGGCATAATAGGTTTTCAGCCATTGCTCAGTATGAGTGCTGAAAAATGTTTTGCACAGCCAGATGAGTTCCAGAAGAAGTGCTGAAGTACCACAAGTGTTACTAGCCTGGGACTCCTGAATTGCATACAGCCCAGAAGAGGTTTAAGCACAGCTCCTTTGCCATGTTCACATTGTACACTCAATAGTGAAGCTAAGGAAGCTTGAAGAGGGATACCTCACACCAGCACTGCATGCTTTTCCTGTGCATCCTCCTTAGCCTTTTGTACTAACGCACCTCAAAGTGCCTGAAGACAAGGTAAACAAAGTGAGGGAACAGAGACCTGATGCAAGCCTCACAGGCATCTATGGGCAGAGCTACTAACAGAATTCTCTCCTCCTGATTCAGTGGTACAACGCTTCACTAGAGGTATAACAAAAAATGTGTGACATTAGAAACCAGCATGTTCTAAAAAGTTTCCAGAATTCAAAACATAAACTTTAGCAATTACTTACTTCTGTTCTTCCTTGATTTCTGAAAAAGAAAATATTTCATATTTAATAAATATATAAATATTTGAAAGATATTTAACAATGTTTCCATAACCTAATTCCTCAAGTTTAACTTTCCTGATAAAAAAAGCAAATTCGAATCCTACTTTTGTTATTCATCTTCACTCCTGAGCTGTTCAATTTTTTTGTTATGCTGATGCCCAAGAATAAATGGGAAAAGTCAGCATGTAAGAACAGAAGCAGCAAAATAACACATGTAAATAAAAGTAAATTCTGTGGTTAGGTTTCCTCAAACCTAGGAAATCAAACCTCATGTAATGGGACAGAGTGACTCCCCAGTATAATTTTGTACAATTTATATTCCTAATCACTACACAAGCAAACACTACTCATGGATCACAGAAATATGCACACTGTTGGCAAGAAAAAGGATTATGTCTTAGAACAGGTGCAACATATTCTTATTTTACACAGATAATTTCTAAGAAATGCAACCAGTAAATGTAGAGTAAAGGCTTACTTGACAATCCTTAGTTTTCCCACTTCACCTCTTCCTGAAGCTTTACTCCACTGTTGTGACAAGTATTTGGGGACCTAAGAAAAGAGCACAGATTTCAAGAAAAACAGATTTTAAAACTCTATACATACTGTGTACGGGTAAATACTTTAAATGCTTTTACCCTGACCACTTCAGAATAAAGTATGAGCTAAATATAGTAGACAATAGAGAGCCATAGATGGTTTTGGTTGGCAGGGGCCTTAACAGACATCTAGTCCAAACCCCCTGCAATGAGCAAGAACATCTGCAACTAGATCAGTTTGCTCAGAGCTCCATCCAACTTGACCTTGAATGCCTCCAGGGATGCCACATCCACAGCTAGTCTGGGCAACCTGTGTCAGTGCCTCACCACCCTCATCAAAAAACATTTCTTCCTTACATCTGGACTAAATCCATCCTCCTTTCACTTAAAACCATTACTCCTTGTCCAACTACTATAGGCCCTACTAAAAAGTCTGTTCCCATCTTCCTCATCAGCCCCTCTGAGGCACTGGAAGGCACCTGTAAGGTCTCTCTGGAGCCTTTACCCCTCCAGGCTGAGCAGACCCAGCTCTCTCCATCTCTCTTCACAGAAGAGGTGACCCAGCTCTGTGGTCATCTTTGTGGTCTCTTTTGCACCTGCTGCAGCAAGTCTACATCCTTCTTATGCTGGGAGCCCCAGAGCAGGATGCAGCAATCCAGGGGGGGTCTCACCAGAATCCCCTCCCTTGACATACTGCCCATGCTGCTTTTGTTGCAGCCCTGGAAAGAATTGCCTTTCTGGGCTGCAAGTGCACATTGCCAGGTCATGTCCAGCCTCTCATCGACCAGCACCCCCTCAGAGCTGCTCTCAGTCCTTTCCTCCCCATGCAATGATACGGGGGGTTACCCCAACCGAAGTGCAGGACATTGTGCTTGGCCTTGTTGAACTTTACGAATCTCATGCAAGGCCACTTCTTGAGCTGTTATATACATATACATATACATATACATGCACACACACACACACATATATACAAATATGTATACATATTTTCAGTTAGAGAGAGTAAATAGAATAATGTAGCACAAAAAACCACCAATGTAGAGTCTCAAATGAGAAAAATCTTAGTAACTTCAATATCAAATACTACTATCCAATCATAAAAGGCAGAAAAAGATCAGCATCATATTCTTAAACTAAGGAGTCTCAATATTTTATCGGGTAAAATTATACTTTTAAATATTCATTAGAAGTTATCATCTCTCTGGGAAAAAAAAAAATCAACCAACCAATCACAGCGATGAGAAGTTCAGCAATTTCTGCTGTGAAGGGAAGGCTTACAGTCTGGGAACCTCAGACATGTTGAGCAGAAGACCACAGCCTACTGTCACTCCTCCAACAGCAGAACCACCCTAGGCAAATATGCCTCACATCACTCATTCCCAGCTCTTCACTGCATTGGGCAAAGTCTTTGTGCAGCTGGTCAGTATATGGAAAGAGCAGACTGGTCTAGCTAGGAGCAGTGGCTGACTTCTATGCCTTAGTTGTGCTGATTTTGTGTTTAACAGGTGGAAAAACCAAAGCAGCTCCCCAACTCATTTTCCAGAACAACTGCACAAAGTAGTGATTAGTCCAGGGACAGGAACAAGACCTGCATAAATTGAGAATTAAAAGCTGCTGCAGTGCTGTTACCTCACCTACACACTAATTCCTTCAGTTGCAAACGCTGTGGTATCTGCAGCATTGGGTGACCTGGGTTCAAAATGTGCAATAAAGACTCTGGTAAGCAGCACACTCCTCAGAACTATACAGCCATGCTCTTTACTGGCACAGCAAAGTTTGTCCTTGCTCACACAGTCCATAGCTACTGAAAACATCTGTGCCCACGTGGAAAAACAGTGTGCAGCACAGCCAGTAACGAAGAGAAATACACCAACCTATGCCTGGGCCATTTTCTGTTTCAAGCAGCAAAGAAGCACTTTGAAGCCTAATTTTTGTCTTGCATAGAGTAAAAACTAAGCCACCCTGGGGAGAAAAAGAGCCTCTATCAATAACTTGCTGACAAAGAACAACCTCCTAACTTCCTAAAGCTCAAATTAAATTAACACTAACTTTGCATTTATCAGTTCTTCAAGAACTCCAGATCTTGGAACTGGTGCTTAGTTAGTGTTTACCTTTAGACTCACAGCACCCCATGAAGTACATGTGGAATATCTACAAAATCGAGCTGCCTCCAACTGCTCAGACAAACTAAATGGCAGTCCAGGTTCCCATAAAATTCAGACAACTTTGGTCAAAAATACCACAAAAGCACAACAGAAAGACATGAACTGGCACAATCTATTGGTATGTATTTTTTCAGTTTTCAAAGTGGCAACTTTCTACAGTAGATCCCATGCCAGATCAGACATGGTTTTCTTTCTAAAGTGAAGATAAATGCTATGACATGCTCCAGCTGGCTCAACAGAAATATTATTACAAGTTTGCACCTAATATCCATTTATACTGCCAGATAATAAGGCAGATGCACATTCAGTATGAGTGGACAAGGAGTGAAGGGCTCTCATGGTGTTAAAATCACTGACTTGCCATATAATACATTCAGACTGGGAATTAAGTCAGATTAAGAGGTTGCAGATCAATCATACTGCATGGGAAGGTCTCAAAGAGTGCATTTAATCATCTTTCTGCTGGCCTACCTGCAGTCAAGGGCTATGCAGAGCAAGAGAAAGCATTATGAAGGGCTGTGATCAAAGGATTACTTCCAGCTATCCATAGGCACTTCAGATAAAACCAGGTGCTGCTCACAAACCCACATGCTAATGACGTAAACAATCAGGAAGGAATAAATAAAGTCTTAAATGCCACAGACATCTTATTTTGCACCTTTCTTTTAACTTTAACATAATAATTATGGTAAAGTGTCACGTTTCAAAATCTTAACAATCCTTGAAAGAATACACAGAAAACAAGAGCAACCTGTTTCTACAGGGCAGAATTTTCACAGATCCCACAGGAGGATTTTGAAAACTACATACGCACAGAAAGAGCGATCTGTGGACAGTCAGTGCTTGCCCTACCAAAAGGCAACTGAATGCAACCTTTCAGAACAAGTCGTCTTTATTCTGGGATTTGTAGGTAAGAACACTCTTCTCTCCAAAAAAGAAAAAAATTGCAGTTTAATCACTAGAAAAAATGTGACGTCTAAAGAGCATCACTTCAAGCCCTCTTCCCACTGTCATTCTCCTCTTGCTACTCACATCTCAGCACTGCCCAGGCTGCAGTACATGAGGCATGCTACAGGCAGTGTAGGACACAAGGGCCCCTGCTCCACTCATCTTTCAGCCTGGGCACAGCTTCCTACCCCTCTTTAGAAGAGAACACACAAGCAGTCCCTCTCTGCAACAAACTACTTCCACTTTTCTGCAAAAAACTAAATTAGCTCTTTCTCTATATAGCAATACATATGCAGTGCATACAACAGAAACCAAGACTGATGTCAGATTCTATGTTTAAATTTTTCTTTGAACATACAAAAAAAATAATTAAATAATGCTATCATCTTTCTAGCTATAGGACAATGTAGCAGAATAAATAAAAAAATCTGACCAACACACTCAGGGAGCAAGAAATTAACATTCTAATGGCTAACACTAAATGGGCTTCACTTTACCACAAGTACATAACCAAACACTACTACTATTTCTCTACCTTAGCTTTCACTGAAAACACAGAAATAAAAATCTAGGGGCTTTCTGGATTTGTACTAAAGCAACTCACTCTCTTTATGGTACCTCCTTTTACTGCTCATGCTTCTAAAATACTCATCACTACATTTTTTATTGCCTGTTAAGTAGTCTCTCTGGAATACTTCCTGTGCTAGCACAATGCATGCTAAAAGGAAATCAAATAAGCCAGGTTTTTTATTCCATCAGAACTGAATGCTCTCTCCCTCAAAGGAAGGATAAATTCATCCTCGTTGTCCTAGCTAGTGAAGATAAAAAATACAGGTACTATGCACTGTCTTGCCTCTGAGTTGGAAGTCTTGCTAACAAATGCGGTTGTTTCCAAGTGCAAGTCTAAAGGAAATCAAAGGATAAAATCCTGCATAACCCATGTTATGGTCTATCAGTGTTAGCATCGTTTCAATATTTTTTACTGTCATTATTATACAAGAAGGCAGATGTAAGTTCAGAACACATGCATGAAGGACTACATCAACATTTACTTGGAAGAGTATTACTCCAGCTTTCCTTTCAGTCCTGTTTTCTCATTAAATAGAGTTGCACCAGCTGTAAGAACAAATGTGCCTGAAAATTCCTTGCTTCAGGAAACATCAAACTGTATCAGACTAAAGGACAAGCAAGTTCAGTGTCCTGTCCCCAAATGCAGCCAATGGCAGTTACTTCAGGAGGAACATATGAAGAAAATTGATTTCCCCAGCATGCTCTTATAAATTCTAGGGTGTTTTAGCAGACATGGAGTTTGTCAGCATATTACTTTTTAATCTCTCAATTCAATTTTCTTGCCTGAATTTGGTTGTGTTTGAGCTTCTGCAAAGTTCTGAAATTCAGAACTTCTAACTGCAAGAAGTTACAAAATTTAACCACATATTGTGCAAAACAGTACCTCCTTTGCTCTTGCTGAGCCCCACCAATTAATTAACCTGACACACCTCAAATTCTTGTGTTTGAACTGATTCTTTCCTGTTCACCTTTGCCTATTCACTTCTTCCTTATCCATCCCTGACACTACTCATTGCTTCAGATCTCTGCAATATTTCCAAATCAATCCCTTTGCCAGCCTAAAAGGTAATAAAGCATTCAGGAGGTCCCTCCACAGCCATCATTCCTTGTTGTCAAGACCAGACCTGGTGCTCTCCTCTGTACTGTTCCCAGGTCCACTGTACACTTTCCACAGCAGGGGAGATGAGACCATGACTACACAGAGCATTCTGGATAGAGGCAACATGATGGTACAATAATATTTTCTCTTTTGTTTTCTGTGTCTTTTGTAATCATGTCCAATGTTGACTCTGCTCATTTGACATGTTCTTATAGAGTTATCTCCACGTACAGAAAAAAACACTCCTCCTGAATGACAACAACCAGCAGAAGCCCAACTGCTGCATACAAATAATTTGGATAGTTTTTCTATAAACACGCCAGATTAGATCTTTCAGCTCTTAATTTCTTAATTTCATCTGCCACTTTATCAGCCTGTCACTCAGCATGTCATGATCTACTTCTGCAGCATTCTGCTGCCAGCATTCATTGACAGTGCCCAGGAAAAGCTACTACAATTAGAGCACTTGCACAGTGCTCATTGTGGCTTTGTGACATCACACACTCAGGCATCAGTACAGAAGAGGAAGCAAGATGCAGCAACCTGCCCACCAAAAATTCTGTACAGCAAAGCAAGTCTGAAATCCCCCAACTGTTTTTAAGGGCCACTGCAAGCAGTTCTGGTAGCTGAAGATTGATGGTGTTACATCCCCCTCACCACCCAGGACTAGTATTTGGGTACCACCCTGTCCCCACAGGTTCTTTCAAGTTGATGGGCTGAACCTGTTCCTAAAGGAGGAAGGGGAAGAAGGAACTGTTTCTCCCAGGAGAGAATAAATATAGGTCTAGAAAAAGAGGAGCACACCCAGAGGCATGCAGGGCACATGCTCCCACATCAGCTTAAAGTTCCTCTTTCTGAAACAATGCTTGCTATTGGCAGCAAAATGTCTTGACAGCAAAGACACTGACTCCAGGGAACAGAGCAATGCCAGCCTGCTAGTGGTGGCACCAGACTGGAGTGTGGCCCTGCACCCAACAGGTTTGATTTAACACCCTCGCTACCTTTTCACAGCCCCTCCACGACAGCTGTTTCACTAGCACCGAAGGCAGCTGTAATGACGAGACACTGGCATCCACTTTCCTTGTTGGATGTGGAGTTTTTTAATCAGGATGTGAATCTGGGCACACTCAAAACTTTTTCCAACTCTCAAAGTTCTGGGGAAATAAAAGTTACACGGCCATGTTTGTTGCTCATCACAAACCACTAGCAAGGACAAGGAAAAAATGTCTTACTGTGAGGGTGGTGAGACATTGCACAGGTTGCCCAGAGAAATCGTGGACGCCACAGCCCTAGAAATGTTCAAAGCCAGGCCGGATAAGGCCTTCGGCAACCTGGTCTAGTGGGACATGTCCCTGCCCACAGCAAGGGGGTTTGGGACTGAATGATCTTTAAGGCTCATTCCAAGCCCTCAACATTCTGATTCTGTGATAGCTCCCCGGCAGCCCAACTTTCCCTGCGGTGTTTCCTTCACTCAGCAGGCATCCGGGCCCAACCACGCGCTGTCCCCGAG